>NC_074682.1:49665274-49997505 GCF_029448725.1 Salvelinus fontinalis
TAGTTTATTTCAATGTTATGACCTGGCTCAGAGGCTATACCGAATCAAGTGTAATGTAAGAACAATGCATTTACATAGGATATACTTGTATTTACAATGTACTTACCCAGGAGCAAGCAACTTAATGTAAAGTGACATTTGAATGACTTTGTAGTTACAATGTAACAACCTTTGCAGACAATAAGCTATCCAGGAGGAATAAGGAGACAGGAGAACATTTTTCAGTTTGGCAACTTGATAATGTAAGAGTGCTACCCAGTTCTAAACAGTCTCTATATTCAGATTGTATACTCTACTTTATTGAAAGTAGCAGGTTTAACATTTGAAAGAGAATGTGAAGAAGTATTTATTTTATACTCACTATGAGCAAGACACTTGAGATTCCGCATCAATCATGCACTGATGTCTAAAGGTAGATCTGAATTCAAACTTGAGATGAGTGCGGATTTCAGGTTAGGATTTGTCCTTTTATGATGTATATAGAAGACTGTTTTCAGTGACCTTAAAAGTCCATCTACGGAATACGTTGAGGAACATGTTGTTATCAGGAATCACATTGACTGGGAAGAGTTGACATACAAACAGTCTGTGGGATGCTAAAATAGAACTAGTATGTGCTGTAAAACAGTGTGAGAGGGAGAGAGAGAGAGAGAGAGAGAGAGAGAGAGAGAGAGAGAGAGAGAGAGAGAGAGAGAGAGAGAGAGAGAGAGAGAGAGAGAGAGAGAGAATGAGCACAGAGGGAAAAAAAAGCTTGTTTGGTTCAGGAACCATTTAACAACTTCCCCTGGAAATTGAAAAAGGAAATAGTTTTGGATTGGATTGCAGCAGGGAACTGGAGCCCATATGAACACCAGATGAACTGAACAGGCAGCCAAGCAGGACAGAGAGAGAGAGAGACAGAGAGAGAGAGGGAGATAGAGCACTGAAGGAGAGAGGGGAAGAGAGTGGAGAAAGACAGAGGGAGCGAGAGAGAGAGAGAGAGAGAGGAGGGAGAGAAAGAAAGAGAAATAGAGAGAGGGAGAGAGAGAAAGGGTGTGAGAGAGGGGGAGAGAGCAGAGAGGGAGGGAAGGGGGGTGTAGTGCTTCGAAGGGGAGGGAAAGGGGGGGTTGGCTGGTGTTTATGAGGTCATTTACCAAACTCGTGTTTTCGACATTTCGTCTTGACTTTTTCAGCTTTGTTCTCGTCTAATTGCTTCCATGCACATGTGAGAGCTGAGCTTACAGCTAGTTGCTCTTCCTCTCCCTCTCTCTATCTTCATCACTCACTCGCTCTCCAGCTCTTTCTGTCTCTCTCTCGTGCTCTCTTTTTCTCTCTCTTTCCCTCTCCCTTTCTTTCTTTCTTTCTTTCTTTCTTTTCTTTCTCTCTCTTTCTCATTCTCTCTCTCTGTCTCCACCTATCTCTCTCTCTGTCTGTCTCTCTCCATCTCTCCCTCTCCTTTTCTCTCTCGCTATCTTTCTCTCTCTTTCTCATTCTATCTTTCTCTCTCTAGCTCTCATTCTCTTTCTTTCTCTCTTTCTCTCTAGCTCTCATTTGCTCTCTCTCTTTATTTTCTTTCTCTCTCTTTCTCATTCTCTTTCTTTCTCTCTTTCTCTCTCTCGCACTCTCTCCAGCTCTCATTCTATCTCTCTTTCTCTCTCTCTCTTCTCTCTCTTTATAGTATATACCTTGACTTTTACTCTGCTAGGGAAAGTTATTAATCCGTGAAATCTTTTTAGTTCTCCACCTTTTCTCCCACACTCTTCTCTGTCACTTCCTGTTGGCTTGATTAGACTGGATATTCCAGCTGATAGTTCACTTCAAAATGGCTTGATTAGACTGGATATTCCAGCTGATAGTTCACTTCCTGTTGGCTTGATTAGACTGTGGATATTCCAACTGATAGTTCTGCATGACTCATCAAAGCATTTCCTCCTTAAAGCCAATCAAAACATTGCAAAATATCTCTGTTCATAATTCATCAAGTTCATCATCTTTAATGTCAGACAACCTGCAATGACTATTGTGTTATCTGGTTGAACTGCCCAGACCCGTCAAAATTACACAAGACAAACAAGACATTACAAAACCTGCATCAGCGGTGGCCATTTTGAATCCAGCTAGGTCAGAGGTCACTCACAGAGGAGCGAGAGGGCACATTCATCCCTGGTGTCATGGCTGAACTGCTAACGCCCACTACAGCGAGAGGAAAGTGGCTGAACTGGTATAAGGCCATTACAGAGAGAGGAAAGTAAAGACATTTTATATTTAACATTTTAATCACTTAGCAGACACTCTTATCCAAAATGACTTACACTAGTCAGTGCATACATTTTCATTTGTACTGAGGGAGGGTACTGAACACATTCTTCCCAAGGAGAATAGCAAAGCAACTACTGCCAATTTGGTGGGCACAAAACCAAGCACAGTTTCTCAGTAGATTCACCCTGCTTGCATCTATATTTTAAAGTCTGACGGTGCAGATGTGATTCGGATAAGTCTATTACCTGAACAGTATATTACCTGATCAGTATATTACCTGAACAGTATATTACCTGAACAGTATATTACCTGAACAGTATACTACCTGAACAGTATACTACCTGGACAGTATATTACCTGAACAGTATATTACCTGAACAGTGTATTATCTGAACTATATATTAACTGAACAGTATATTACCTGAACAGTATATTACCTGAACAGTGTATTATCTGAACTATATATTACCTGAACAGTATATTACCTGAACAGTATGTTACCTGAACAGTATATTACCTGAACAGTGTATTATCTGAACTATATATTACCTGAACAGTATATTACCTGAACAGTATATTACCTGAACAGTGTATTATCTGAACTATATATTACCTGAACAGTATATTACCTGAACAGTATGTTACCTGAACAGTGTATTATCTGATCACATATAGGTGAAACACACATAGGTACACTAGATATAGGTGAGTGTCTAACTCTCAGGAACCACTAGTTAGTTATGGAAATGTATATATAGTGAGACAATCTGTCGTTGTAGAGAGATACAGTATGTTAGATGTATGTTTAAAATGTTTGCACTTTGTTTTGTATGCCTGTAATGTGGAACCATCAGTAACAATACACTTAAAGCAAGGTACCACCCTTTGTTTTTACAGTGCTGCTACTCGCTGTTTATTATCTAAGCATAGTCACTTTACAAATGACCCCGACTAACCTGTACCCCCACACATTGCCTCGCTACCGGTACCCCTTGCATATAGCCTCGTTATTGTTATGTACATTTATTTTGTTACCTATTGATTGATTAAAAAAAATATATACTCTTTTTTATTTAGTAAATATTTAATTAACTCTATTTCTTGAACTGCATTGTTAGTTAAGGGCTTGTAAATGAACGTTTCACAGTAAGGTCTACACCTGTTGTATTTAGCGCAGGTGACAAATACCATTTGATTTGATTCCGTACCATTGATGACAGTAAAGAGCCCTGTGTTCATGTGTCATAATACGGACAACGTACTTCGGCCATCTCTTGCCTCTTATAATTTAGCAATAAGGCACCTCGAGGGGTGTGGTATATTGCCAATACACCACGGCTAAGGGCTGTTCTTCCGCACGACGCAATGCGGAGTGCCTGGATACAGCCCTTAGCCGTGGTGTATTGGCAATATATCAAAAACCCCCGAGGTGCCTTATTGCGATTATAAACTGGTCACCAACGTAATTAGAGCAGTAAAAAATACATGTTTTGTCATACCCGTTGTATACGGTCTCATATACTGTACTACGACTGTCAGCCAATCAGCATTCAGGGCTCGAACCACCCAGTTAATAACACATCATAATAATACAGTCATAGTAGAACTCATGTTCTAACAGAAGTAAACAAAAACGATAACCGTCGAGGTTGCTGTTCATGGATCAGTCTAGTGACTTATATGTGTGTTATGACATTGGGATGAAATTTCCATATTCATATGTGGCATTAAATTACCCCTTTGCGGCCTGAGGTAATTCATAATCGCTTGATAAATGCTATCAAGAAGCATATCTGTATGTTCCCACTTACCCAACATGACTGCAAAGTTAAGTTGATATCTTTTTTGTTGTTGTTGCATTTTGTCGTTTCCTAAAAAATGTGAATATACCGTTGCGGGCACAAAAGCATGGTGAGGACACGAGGACAGTGTTGAGCTGTGAGTCACCCTGACATTTCCGAATCAGGGCTAGAGTTGCTTTTCGTACAACGCAGTCTATTATATTGGTGCGCAGCCACGGGGTCATCCACCATGCACAGAACACACAGGTAGGGGAAGAGCAAAACACTGCCACGCTTCTCAACAGGTTCAGGTCGACTGCCCAGAAGACATGTATTCTTCACACGCATTAGATAAACATTGGTTATGGCATTTGTTGCAACACAACATCAACACAATATCACATGGGCGGGCTACTTACATGTAATAATTAGGTACTGATCACATAGGATAGACAATCCTACTGTGTGTGATTTATAATGGAGTACACCTGCAGGAAGAGACATATAGCTACAGACATCTCTCTATTCTACTATCAGAGCCATTCTTAACCAATGTTTAAAATAACAGAGGTACTTGGGGCACTGTGTCTTAGTAATTAATTAGCCAGGGGGCTGTGACAATAGATCTAAAAAGACAAGGTGGAACCCTGGGTCCTTTTACAGGTGACCTGACAGAGTAGGAAGAAGGGATAAGGGAGAAAGTGGGGGAGGAAGAAGGAGAGAGTAGGAGGAGGGAGGCAGAAGGAGGTGTGGGGGGGGGGGATCTTTACTGGCTTCCCAGGGCCTGTTTGTTAACATGGCATACAGGGTTAAAGGTCTGGCCCCAAGCTGCAGCCCTGTCACTGTGAATTACAGACAGGCAAAGTGTAGGGCCTGCCAGGGCAGATCTGGCAGGGGGCCTCAGGGAGATGACACTGGAGGAATCTTCTGGTGCTCCATGGACCACAGCAGACCACCTCAGTGTATGGAAGATACTCCTTTGTAGTATTTTATCATGGATGCTGTCCTAATATGGACAGCATAGATTATAGCTACCGCAAATCTTTAGAATTACAAACATCAAAATATGTGACATTCTAATTGAATGCAATACATTATTTTGTGAAAGATTATTTATGAGATTGTGTTGCAACCATTGCATTTGAGAGAGTTGAAGTGTTGGTTAAACTAATGTAAATTACAGTATTTCTCTTGAAAGCAATGGGAGGCTGAAGGATGTAATGGAGGATGATATCAAGGACGCTTTCATGTATCCTATCAATGATCTCCACCTCCCAGCTTTGCTGTCTGTCTGTGTGCAGTTAGATTACTTCCTAGGAGCACTCGGCGATGTCAGACTCTCATTCCAGAATCCACCCACTCTGGAAAAACAGATACTCTTTAAGATTATTTACATGAGGCCTCCACCGTCTGTCCAACTCCACATCTTCAGATGTCAATCAAAGTGCCAAGTGATTACAGACTATCACATCACTTTCATTAATTATGGCTTTTATGCAAAGCTTATTTAACAATCTTATTTAACAATCTCAGTATAGACTGCGGCGACCGACCAACTGACAGCTTTAAGTAACAAATTCATCTCATTAGATTAGGGGAAATGAAGAATGACAATATCTCATAACAGGTTCATGCAAACGAGCTCTTGCGTTCTGATGTACAGGATCAGATCCAACCAAATATGCTACTCATCTCCTAATAACTTAATTTCCCAGTAATAAAACATAGACTGTCATCCATGTTATCAGGAAAATACAAAATGATTAACTTTTTACTGATAAACTTTTATCTATATTTTCCCCCTTAACTTTTAGCTTCTTAACTTTTTACATAGAGGACAACAGAACAGACCTGAAACATCATGACCCGATGCAATGACGCATCCGCACACGTTTTGGCATTTATTAAGGATGACTTTGACGAGTTTGTCATTAGCTCCGAAAATGGCTTGCTGGATAGTGAGCCTCACTAATCCAAATGCGCTCATATTTCCTTGGCGTGGTAATTGTTGTTAAAACAGGGCCTTTGGCGAAGATCTGCCCCGTTCATTAGAGAGGCTTCATCAATTAACGCTACCCAGAGGGCTGTGTGTCTAAAACGCTCGGGGCATACTCTCCTCTCTTATCAGCACTCATTTGGTTTTCTTCAACGCTCCACTTTTTCTCTGTGGGGATAAGATATGGATACGCTACTAAGCACTGCTTATGTTAATGTTTATGTCATGAATTAACATGGTTTGATTGGTTTAGAATGGGTGTAAATAAGCAGAGGAGAATGTTGCTCAATTTTGACTTCAATATAATAATATAGTATATAATATAATAGCTATATGAGATCACTGTCCACCGATTTGGATATTTTTGGTCTATTATTGCAATAAACATACTGCAAATGCTTATTTTTGTATATCCACATACTATGTGTTTTGTTTATGATATGACATGTTATTGATAATTGCAGGTACAATATTAGGTCCATAATAAGCCATGTGGCCCTTAGATAAGCCTATACTAATGTTCATGCTGTATTAACTGTACTGTAAGTCTATATAATGCACATATCATAAACTCTTTCCTGTGTGTGTGTGTGTGTGTGTGTGATTCACACCATAACTCTATGCTTGTTAGTGCCAAAATATCAACTTCTGATGGCAGAGAAATCAGAGAGAAAGATCGCCCTCTAGTGTCAATAGATGTAAATAACATCAAATGATTAGTCATTCTCTTTGTACAACACTTGACATATATTTATTAAAGGCCCAGTGCAGTCAAAAAATTGATTTCCTGTGTTTTATATACTCTGAGCGTACAAAACGTTAAGGACACATGCTCTTTCCATGACATAGACTGACCAGGTGAATCCAGGTGAAAGCTATGATCCCTTATTGATGTCACCTGTTAAATCCACTTCAATCAGTGTAGAGGAAGGAAAGGAGTCAGGTTAAAAAAAATATATATTTATGCCTTGAGACAGTTGAGACATGGATTGTGTGTGTGTGTGCTATTTAGAGGGTGAATGGGAAAGACTAAATATTTAAGTGCCTTTGAACGGGGTATGGTGGCAGGTGCACCGGTTTGTGTTTGTCAAGAACTGCAACGTGGCTGGGTTTTTCACACTCAACAGTTTCCCGTGTGTATCAAGAATGGTCCACCACCCAAAGGACATCCAGCCAAATTGACACAACTGTGGGAAGCATTGGAGTCAACATGGACCAGCATCGCTGTGCAGGCTGTTTTGAGGGCAAAACGGGGTGCAACCCAATATTAGGAAGTTCATAATGTTACTAATGATTCTAATGTTTTGTTCACTCTATATTTCCACACTATGAGGTTGGAATAATACTGTGAAATTGTGAAAATAATGATAATGACCTTTTAGTGTAAGAGCTGTTTGAAAAGACTGCCTGAAATTTCAGCCTGTTTTGGTGGGATGGAGTTGTGGCCTTACTTGGTGACATCACCTTGTGGTAAATTAGTTGATAGACCAAAAAGAGAGTTCCAAACCTCTCTGCTAATAACAGCACATTTTCAGTTTTCCCCTCCTTACTCAGAACATTCCCAAACAGTCCTAACTAAATTCTTGCTTGAGAAATTGCTCTTCGCTAAGAAGCTATTTTTGTTTTGTTTTTACAATTTTTATTGAAAACAATTACAGTACGCTACTTAATTGTTACCCAGAAATGATTTGATTTTTAGATAAAAATGGCTGCGTTGGACCTTTAATGGCAGTGTTTGTGGTCTCCCTTTCCTGCAGTCTTTGTGGTCTCCCTTTCCTGCAGTTTTTGTGGTCTCCCTTTCCTGCAGTGTTTGTGGTCTCCCTTTCCTGCAGTGTTTGTGTTCTCCCTTTCCTGCAGTGGAATGACCAAATCACCCTCTAATGGCCTTTTTGGTGGAATGTTATTCATATTAATGATTGAATATTTAATGAACTTTATTTTAGACTGATTTAGCCCATTGCAGTAAAAGGTTAAGATATCTACTGAAGTGCCCTACAGGTTCTTATTGGCATATCAACTTTATTCTTACAATAATATTTTCACATATTCTTTACTCTATTTTCATCCTTTTATGTTTGTGGAGAATTAACTGTTCAATGGAGTTCAACACGATCTGGAACCACATTTGTTTTCCAAAATATCTGTGTAATGTCACATGCTCAATGTCTGTGCAATGGCACATGCTAAATGTCTGTGCAATGGCACATGCTAAATATCTGTGCAATGGCACATGCTAAATATCTGTGCAATGGCACATGCTAAATATCTGTGCAATGGCACATGCTAAATATCTGTGCAATGGCACATGCTAAATATCTGTGCAATGGCACATGCTAAATATCTGTGCAATGGCACATGCTAAATGTCTGTGTAATGGCACATGCTCAATGTCTGTGCAATGGCACATGCTAAATGTCTGTGCAATGGCACATGCTAAATGTCTGTGCAATGGCACATGCTAAATATCTGTGTAATGTCACATGCTAAATGTCTGTGCAATGGCACATGCTAAATGTCTGTGCAATGGCACATGCTAAATATCTGTGTAATGGCACATGCTAAATGTCTGTGCAATGGCACATGCTAAATGTCTGTGCAATGGCACATGCTAAATGTCTGTGCAATGGCACATGCTAAATGTCTGTGTAATGGCACATGCTCAATGTCTGTGCAATGGCACATGCTAAATGTCTGTGCAATGGCACATGCTAAATGTCTGTGCAATGGCACATGCTAAATATCTGTGTAATGGCACATGCTCAATGTCTGTGCAATGGCACATGCTAAATGTCTGTGCAATGGCACATGCTAAATGTCTGTGCAATGGCACATGCTAAATATCTGTGTAATGTCACATGCTAAATGTCTGTGCAATGTCACATGCTAAATATCTGTGTAATGTCACATGCTAAATGTCTGTGCAATGGCACATGCTAAATGTCTGTGCAATGTCACATGCTAAATATCTGTGCAATGGCACATGCTAAATATCTGTGTAATGTCACATGCTAAATATCTGTGCAATGTCACATGCTAAATATCTGTGTAATGTCACATGCTAAATATCTGTGTAATGTCACATGCTAAATATCTGTGTAATGTCACATGCTAAATATCTGTGTAATGTCACATGCTAAATGTCTGGGTAATGTCACACTAATGTTTTCCAGATTTTCCTTATGCAACCTAGAAAACCTGGGTAACACTTTGTGAATTCACAAACAGAAGCAGGCTTTCTTGCTGCATAGAAAATATGACTTTCAATCCTGCAAACACATTAAATGTTATATACAATAGTAAACACAGAATATGATTAATAAACAATGTTGAGTTTTCTTGTTGAAAAATCCACACATTATGCTTTACTCACATTTAAAACAATTTCCATAATAACAGACAACAAATGAACAGGAGGAACTGTGACAGAGTGAAAATTCAGAAATTCCAGGGCAACTGCCGATTTGTTTCAGTGTGACTGAGAAAGAAAGGTCAGTGTGTGTAAGGGGCGGGAGCGCAAGGGGGGCCAGGAGGGGGGCGTCTCCCCCACACACCTGAGAAGGCTAAAGAACCCTGCTTGTCCTTAATTACTGTCTCCATAGCCTGGCCTATTGTCATGCATAGACGATTGGGCAGGACTCGCAGTGTGCAGACAGCATGCCACACTAAGTGTCGGGTGTGGTGGGTTGCTGGGGTCACGAGATCAGCATCTCCTGTAATTAACCTGTGTACTGGCCCCTTCCCAGAAAACAGGTAAGAGTCTACCCGAGAGAACGCAATCCAACAACCAACAAACCCCCAAATGGTAAAGTTAATGAGTCCTCTTACCTAATCCTTTCTCCTTTTGGCAGCTGAGGCCAGTTTGAGTTGAGACAAGTTATATGTTTTAAATGCAGCTAATGGAATTTCAATTACTATCTGGTCTGAATGGTTGACAATGTAGCGGGGTGATGTTGTCTTTGGTAACAGAACACATTGAAATGTCTCTGTTTTTTAAATGAAAGGTGTACTTTCTATTTTCCTCAGTTGTAAAACTACATGTGAAGTCTCTTATTACTCACGTATAAAGCCCTGATATTGAATGCGTTGGGCTGAATTTTACAATGAGCCCAGTGTCGTTTTGTAACTTAAGACATTTACAACCCGCATAAACCCCAGGGTAGCACCTGTACATTTACGTCATTTAGCAGACGCTCTTATCCACAAATTGGAAAGTTCATACATATTCATCCTGGTCCCCCCGTGGGAATTGAACCCACAACCCTGGCGTTGCAAGCGCCATGCTCTACCAACTGAGCCACACGGGACCACGTGTGGCTGTAAAAAGTGTAAAAAGTGCTCTGCCGTTAGGTTAGTGGCAGGAATGAATGGAGAGTAGAAATGCCACTAAAATACACTTGTGATCTTCATCATCTCCATGGATGATGATGGATAGGCTTTGGTACTCCTGCATCTCTAGTTGTTCTTATTTATTAGTTCATAGTAATTAATCATTACTATGTCACTCCCTACCTTTGCCAATACAAGTCCTAAACTCATTCTGAAACTCAACTAAGCTCAAATAGATATGCAAGGCAATAAATCTGTCTTAAATCATCCTAGATACATGCAATATGCGCCCCCCCCCAAAACAAAAACATTTAATAGAAACAGAACACATTGAAATCAGACATTGCTTTGTATCCATGTGAGGCTTCTCATGCAATATCCCTCATCTGGTTGAGAGTGCCTTTGAAAAACTCAATACATAATTCAACATAAAAAAACAGCAGAATGAAACAATGGGTTCCTTTAAACAGTTTTGGATGTTCAACCTTTTTTAAAGTTCACTTTTGTGTGGCTGTATCCGTCCAGAACGGGTAGTGAATAGGGAACAACAGTTATCCTCCATTTTCTTTTTGCAACTTGTTTCTAAATCATCAATGAGAAAGAAAGGAGCTTTTCTTCTTCTCTCATGCTTCTCCTCGAATTGTCAACTAAGTGCACCACACCACAGACAAAATCCCCTTTACCGCTTGTTTACCATAAACAACACGATACGCATGACAAGGAAAAATGCCTCTGGGGAAAAGTGTAGGGTTAACAAACCAAAAATCCAGCCCTTCTAAACGTTGTTGCTTGGATAAAATAATTGAGGAAACAAATACCTGTTTGACTACATAATACATGCAGTGCATTCGTAAAGTATTCAGACCCCTTGACTTTTTTCACATTTTGTTACGTTACAGCCTTACACTGAAATTCATTACATAACTTTTTCCCCCCTCATCAATCTACACACAATACCCCATAATGACAAAGCATAAACAGGTTTCTAGAAATGTTGCAAATGTATTAAAAATAAAAACCTGAAATATTACACTTACTCCACTCAAGGATATTCAGAGAATTATCCAGAAGCCACTCCTGCGTTGTCTTGGCTGTGTGCTTGTTGTTGTTGTCCTGTTGGAGGGTGAACCTTTGCCCCAGGCTGAGGTCCTGAGCACTCTGGAGCAGGTTTTCATCAAGGAGCTCTCTGTACTTTGCTCTGTTCATCTTTCCCTTGATCCTGACTAGTCTCCCAGTCCCTGCCGCTGAAAAACATCCCCACAGCATGATGCTGCCACCACCCTATTCACTGTAGGGATGGTGCCACGTTTCCTCCAGGCGTGACGCTTGGCATTCAGGCCAAAGAGTTCAATCTTGGTTTCATCAGACCTGATTTCAAGGTCTGATTGGTGGAGTGCTGCAGAGATTGTTGTCCATCTGGAAGGTTCTCCCATCTCCACAGAGGAACTCCAGAGCTCTGCCAGAGTGACCATTGGGTTTTTGGTCACCTCCCTGACCAAGGCCCTTCTCCCCCGATTGCTCAGCTTGGCCGGGCGGCCAGCTCTAGGAAGAGTCTTGGTGGTTCCAAACTTCTTCCATTTAAGAATGATGGGGGCCACTGTGTTCTTGGGGACCTTCAATGTTGCGGGAATGTTTTGGTAACTTTCCCCAGATCTGTGCCTTGACACAATCCTGTCTCTGAGCTCTACGGACAATTTCTTCAACCTCATGGCTTGGTTTTTGCTCTGACATGCACTGTTAACTGTGGAACCTTATACAGACAGGTGTGTGTCTTTTTAAAATCATGTCCAATCAGTTGAATTTAACACAGGTGGACTCCAATCAAGTTATAGAAACATCTCAAGGATGATCAATGGAAACAGGATGCACCTGAAGACTCGTAGCAAAGGGTCTGAATACTTATGTAAATAAGGTATTTCTGTTTTTTATTTTTAATACATTTGCAAAAATGTCTAAAAACCTGTTTTTACTTTGTCATTATGGGGTATTGTGTGTAGATTGCTGAGGATTCTTTCATTTTTTAAAATCAATTTTAGAATAAGGCTGTAACGTAACAAAATGTGGAAAAAGTCAAGGGGTCTGAAAACTTTCCGAATGCACTGTATATGTATTTGTGGGACTTTGACGGGGATAGAAACAGAGGGCACCAGGTAGCCTAGTGGTTAGGAGCAATGGGTCAGTAACAGAAAGGTCGCTGGTTCGAAGAGCCGAATAGGTGAAAAATGTGTCGATGTGTCCTTGAGCAAGGCACTTAACACTCATTGCTCCTGTAAGTTGCTCTGGATACGAGGGTGTGCTAAAATGTAAACAAAGGCATTTGTTTTGAATGTGAGGGAGAGAGTATTTCCCAGATAAAAGGAGAACAACTCACCAGAATATTTAGAGGTGCTGAGTTTAGGGCTAATGCAGGATTTGTGCAGTAGAGTGACTACACTGGCTACACGTGCAGTGAGTGACAGTTCCAATCTCTTGTTGTTCTGAGGAGGCAGGAAGACTGCAATAGGTTTTGAGAGAATCAGATCAGGGTGGATGCTCTTATCTCTCTAAGTATGTGACAGGCAGGGCCTCAGGGCTAAATGGGGCTGGAGCTTGATATCGTTCACATTCAGAACAGCCAGGCAGCAAGTTGGAACATTAATTTACTCCTGTCTCTTCAAGAAGGCTTTTAAACGATGTGATGTAACGATTGTCAATATAGGCGATTAGACCTTGCAGGAATCTTATTAAAGGGATAGTTCAGCAAAATGACCTATTTAGATATTAAAGGGGCAATCTGCTGTTGAAAAAATAACAAAGGATCACCCCAACACGTTTTTTTAAATAAAAAGCTGGGGATGGGGAGGAGAAATTCAAATTCATAGACAGAGCTATGGATGCAAAAACTGACATCCATAATATAAAAATGATGACCATGTTTTGAGGCTATACAGTATTTGTTTACATTGTTCTTTCAAAACAAGGCTATATTTTGGGTTATTATGAGGTACGACAGTTAAACTAAGCTCATGAGGCATTTATGAGTTCTATTCTTCAAGAATTAATGGGTACATATCATTTATTTACATGTCCAAAAATGGATGCAACTGCAGATTTCCCCTTTAAGTTGGTCCTTACCTTGATATTGTCCCTTTTATAATGGAGGACAAGCATATATGTGTACATGGATAGATAAAACAATACTAAACAGACATGGCTATAATCAGAATGTTATGTACTGGATACCTACCACACTAAAGTGAACTCTAATACCACAAATCAATCTAATAACAACATGATGTAAATCAGTCAGTCTCTCTGAAACGCAGCATCAATATAATAACCATGCAGCATGTACTGCATGAGTTTCAGTGCCATGGTTTAACACATGATATAATCTTCATACCAAACAGTCCACAAAGCACAGTTGTATCTATGCATATAGGGTGGCTTCTGAATGATAACTTTCTCAGTAGGATGAGACTTGGTAGGTGGCTGCAACACCAGAATGACCCTTGGAATGCTCCAATACCAGAATACTCTGAGTCGATATTCACCTAATAAGAAGTCATTCCCCTCCACCACGTCGACAAATTGGGGAAAACAAACATTCTTTTCCATTCACCCTCATTGTAAAAGAGGCAACTTTGTTGTAGATATTTTTTATACAGAAATAACTAAACATGCCAAAACGCTGCTGTGTTGGTCAATGTACATGTAACCAGGTCAAAGATTCCTCCCTACGAATCGCAATGCTCCCCGTAGGGAAATAGAGCTTGCAAGAAGAGCCCTGTGGCTTCAGGCTATTCGGGGTGGGAGAGTGGGAAATGTGGGGACCCGGTGCCCAAGTAGGCTACACGTAGCTATGTGTGTGGGAAACATTTCATCACAGGTAAGACTTGTTTAGTATAGTCCGTTTGTAACTCCACTCACTATTTCTAGCTGACTGTCTCGTCCGTTTGTTTGTGTTGTTGGTCTTGGCTAGCTTAATGTTCTAGTCAGTAGCTAGCTAGCACTCACACACGTGGCTGCTAGGGATGCTAGGGAGAAGGCAATGTTGAAAAGTCATCTTTAGACATGTTGTACTTTTCTTAAAAGTAGTTTTGTCATTGATTTAAACAAGCAGACAACATCAAAAAAGGTCAAGATTTTGCTGTGAGTCAAAACAACCACAGGTGGGCAGGGCCGCGATGTTTTATCTAATATTGACTGGGACTATACCAGAATGCAGAATGCTCCAATACCAGAATTTCGACAGAAACCTAAAGCCTTTTACAGCGAAGCTATTTGTCTCAACTACATGGAGAAACTACAGGTTAAAAGCTAAGCTTTTACAACTCACACTATAGAAATGACTGATGTCCATAAGATGTTCCTGTGGCACTTGACTGTTTTGATTCATATTAAGGTTGTGGGAAGCACTTGTGTACACACCATTTTGTGAAAGACTACTAGTATGAGAATGAGGTATGAATAATAATTGTCAGTCATACAGTATAGCCAGCCATTCATCATGTCTGTATCATCACACATAAAACACGATGATCTGATCTTAACGTTTCTCTTATACAGTTCAATAGACTTCCCTTGAGAATAAACCCATAATCGTAATCTACGTTCTTTTTTAAATACTATGTGTAAAAAAATACATAGAAAAAACATTACATAAGTTATCTTCTATCACACTATTCAACCAGTAAATACAGAGAAACAAATAGGCCCAGACTTAGTTGTGTGGACAAATATGTCTACATGTGCTGATTGGAGCATTGCTGTGGTAATTAATGAGGCCATCACCTGACATTACAGCTTGGCAGATGAGCACTGAGCCCTCCAACCTCTCTGATGATGAGTCGCGGTTCAAAAACCTAAACAGGATGCAAATGGTTCACTAAGGCCCGTTGCCAACTACAATGCACTCAGGGGCAATTAAGCAACCCTGGATCCAACAGCAGGGCACAAATTCTTTGAATATTCACCCAAAAAGAGCAGGAGATCCACCCAAGACATTCCACAAAGCATTAAAAACATGTCAAAACTGGACAGTAATAAGAAGGTCTAGAAGGGGTTGAAAGAAGACGAAATCACCTTTTCTAATTTTCGGATTTTCTCATCAAAACGTCTCGAGGGAGATGAGTTGACTTCCTCCAAGGCAGGTACTGTAGCTTTAGGCGGAATTCATTTATTC
Source organism: Salvelinus fontinalis (assembly GCF_029448725.1). NCBI lineage: Eukaryota > Metazoa > Chordata > Actinopteri > Salmoniformes > Salmonidae > Salvelinus > Salvelinus fontinalis. The sequence continues at coordinate 49,680,780 of NC_074682.1, forward strand.
AAACGTAGGATAACAACAAAAAAAACTGTACTTGGAAATAACAAACTAAGAAACTAATTTAGTACAATCGGGTCATTAGTGCGATGGTAAGTATGAAAAGCAATTTTCTTGTTTGTGCTATATCCCTTGAAGCCTTGTATAAATCTGAAAGCACAATAGTCGGCGCCTAGAGGATTTGACCCTAACCATTCACGGTTGGTGAAAGTAAAATTAAATCAGTTATTTAAACATAAGCCTTCTCACACTTCATGCGAAGGACTCCCAATCCATCCCCCGTCCCCATCTGTCTCACACATTTCCGCATTGCTTGACAAGAACGAGATACTTACCCTTGAGGCAGACGGCAAAAAAAACATTATCTTGATGTCAGAAGGGACAAACAGCGCAGGTGAGAATGTGATGATTATTACATTTTAACATTGCTATTTAACCATAAATCAAATGGCCTGCGTGGCTGCATGCTGTACAGTCTGGGAGTTCTACTGCAGTGGCTATATTTCTCTACCTCACTCACTTTTACAGCTGCTTTCCACTGATTGATAAGCATGTTCAGTTATGTTATAATTAAGCAATAAGGCCAGAGGCGGTGTGGTATATGGCCAATATACCACGGCTAAGGGCTGTTCTTACACACGACGCAACATGGAGTGCCTGGATACAGCCCTTAGCCGTGGTATGTTGATAATATACCACAAACACCCAAGGTGCCTTATTGCTATTATAAACTGATTACCAACGTATTTAGAGCAGTAAAAATAAATGTTTTGTCATACCCATGGTATACGGTCTGATATACCACGGCTTTCAGCCAATCAGCATTCAGGGCTCGAACCACCCAGTTTAAACATATATATACACACATATATGTCACATATAGTATATATAATTACATTTTAATACATACAGTAAACTAAGTAAAATACTGAATAAAAATTGATATTTTAGGACAATATGTTATGTTAACATATGTTGACATATATCAGAATGTAAGTAATTTGTTTAAGAACAATTCTCCATAAAAAATATTTATAATTCATGATTGCATTATTTCATGTCTTTAATCAAAATAATGTTACCAGAGGTGGGTAGAGTACTGAAAATCTGTATATAAGTAAAAGTTTAGATTGTAATGAACTCAAGTAAAAGTTCAAGTAGCCATCTTAAGAAACCAGTCAAGTAAGAGGGAAAAAGTATATGGTCAGACTACTTAACACTGTGTGCTTGGAGACCTTCAATGCTGCATACATTTTTTGGTTCCCTTCCCTAGATCTGTGCCTCGACACAACCCTGTCTCGGAGCTCTACGGACAATTCCTTCGATCTCGTGGCTTGGTTTTTGCTCTGACATGCACTGTCAACTGTGGGACCTTATACAGACAGGTGGGTGCCATTCCAAATCCTCCCCAAGCAAATGAATTTACCACAGGTGGACTCCAATCAAGTTGTAGAAACATCAATGATTATCAATGGAAACAGGATGCACCTGAGTCTCATAGCAAACGGTTGGAATACTTACAGTTGAAGTCGGACGTTTACATACACTTCGGTTGGAGTCATTATAACTCGTTTTTCAACCACTCCACACATTTCTTGTTAACAAACTATAGTTTTGGCAAGTCGGTTAGGACATCTACTTTGTGCATGACACAGGTCATTTTTCCAACAATTGTTATCGGACAGATTATTTCACTTATAATTCACTGTATCACAATTCCAGTGGGAAAGAAGTTAACATACACTAAGTTAACTGTGCCTTTAAACAGCTAGGGAAATTCCAGAAAATGATGTAATGGCTTTAGAAGCTTCTGATAGGCTAATTGACATCATTTGAGCCAATTGGAGGTGTACCTGTGGATGTACTTCAAGGCCTAACTTCAAACTAAATGCTTCCTTGCTTAACCTCATGGAAAAATCAAAAGAATCCAGCAAAGACCTCAGAAAAAAATGGTAGACTTCCACAAGTCTGGTTCATCCTTGGGAGCAATTTCAAATGCCTGAAGGTACCACATTCATCTATACAAACAATAGTACACAAGTATAAACACCATGGGACCACGCAGCCGTCATACCGCTCAGGAAGGAGACGTGTTCTGTCTCCTAGAGATGAACGTACTTTGGTGCGAAAAGTGCAAATCAATCCCAGAACAACAGCAAAGGACCTTGTGAAGATGCTGGAGGAAACAGGTACAAAAGTATCTATATCCACAGTAAAACGAGTCCTATATTGACATAACCTGAAAGGCCGCTCAGTGAGGAAGAAGCCACTGCTCCAAAACTGGCAGAAAAAAGCCAGACTATGGTTTGCAACTGCACATGGGGACAAAGATCGTACTTTTTGGAGAAATGTCCTCTGGTCTGATGAAACAAAAATAGAACTGTTTGGCCATAATGACCATCGTTATGTTTTGAGGAAAAAGGGGAAGGCTTGCAAGCCAAAGAACACCATCCCAACCGTGAAGCACGGGGGTGGCAGCATCATGTTGTGGGGGTATTTTGCTGCAGGAGGGACTTGTGCACTTCACAAAATAGATGAAATCATGAGAGGGAAAATTATGTGGATATATTGAAGCAACATCTCAAGACATCAGTCAGGAAGTTAAAGCTTGGTCGCAAATGGGTTTTCCAAATGGACAATGACACCAAACATACATCCAAAGTTGTGGCAACAAAGTCATGGTATTGGAGTGGCCATTACAAAGCCCTGAACTCAATCCTATAGAAAATTTGTGGCCAGAACTGAAAAAGCATGTGCGAGCAAGGAGGCCTACAAACCTGACTCAGTTACACCAGCTCTGTCAGGAGGAATGGGCCAAAATTCACCCAACTTATTGTGGGAAGCTTGTGGAAGGCTACCCGAAACGTTTGACCCAAGTTAAACAATTTAAAGGCAATACTACCAAATACTAATTGAGTGTATGTAAACTTCTGACCCACTGGGAATGTGATGAAAGAAATAAAAGCAGAAATAAATAGTTCTCGCTACTGTTATTCTGACATTTCACATTTTTAAAATAAAGTGATCCTAACTGACCTAAGACAGGGCATTTTTACTTGGATTAAATGTCAGGAATTGTGAAAAACTGAGTTTAAATATATTTGGCTAAGGTGTATGTAAACCTCCGACTTCAACTGTATGTAAATAAGTTATTTCTATTTTTAATACATTTGCAAAAATGTGTAAAAACCATGTTTAGTTTTGCCATTTTGGGGTATTGTGTGTAGATTGGTGTGGAAAACAATTTATTTCATCCATTTTAGAACAAGGCTGTAACGTAACAAAATGTGGAAAATGTCAAGGGGTCTTATTACTTTCCAAATGCACCTGTATATATCACAAAAAGTTACTGATATGTGTGACAAATTAGCTTATAGGCCTTGTCATAAAAACTGAATGACATACACACACACACACACACACACTGAGTGAGTGAGCTCAATTGAGTAGGACGATTCTGCGCTGAGTTGACTGGTTGATCTAGCTCACATCAGACTTTTTGCAGTGCCGTTATGTTCTGTTGCTTGTATTTTCACGTGATGCACAATATATTAATAATAGCCAAATGTAACCAAACATTGTCGACCAAAACGCGTTCACTTGCAATCAGCTGGAAGCGCTTATGAAATTTGCCAGCTGATTGCGAGGGACAACGTTTGGTCCGTGCTTCAGTTGAACTTGGCTATTGTTGACATATTGTGCAAGTTTAATGTGAATTGCATCAGCATTGAAAATACAAACCTGACATACAGACCAGCGAACTGAAGTCCGGTTAATAACACTGTTCTGTGGATATTTGTCTCAGTTTACCTACTACATAAGGACAAAAGCAGAGGACAAGAGGTAAAGTACGTATAAATGAAGTTTATTCAACTGTCTGACTTGTGATGGGACTGTTCACAAGTAGTGAACCTAAATGTTAGAGACGAGATAGGAGTCTTCCACTCTTGGATTTGTAGATTCTAGTGGCAACCTAAAGTGATAGCTAGCTAGTTAGCCATTGCAACACACATCTGATTAACTCTTTATGCAAATGCCAACGACAAGGTGGCTAGTTAATTTAGCCAACAAGCAGAGATCATATGGGGAGCTAAAAATAGGAGATTGAACATTCTGTCAGATTCTGCGTTAGCCAAAGCAAAATGGCTAACTAGCTAGTTCGCTACCTAGCCATTTGCACTCACCCTCAAAATAACATTTCAACAGCAGAATTGTATACGAGAAACACTTATATTACTCCAGAAATATATAATATTACAAAGACAGAAGGTAACTTAAGTCCAATTTACCTCTGATTACATTTGGCTAAGAACACACAAACAAAAATCTCTTTAGGAGTGAAGATGTGCGCTTCACTTCAAGAGCTGTGGTGGAGATACAGGGTTTGACCGAGATACAGGGTTTGACCGAGATACAGGGTTTGAGAGCCAATCGACTTAAGAGTTTTGATGACAAGATATTTAGAATACATTTATTTGGTCAAGGGGTCGTGAAACGTTCTTACAGATGTAAAGGGAAACCAATAGTGTCAAATCATGTAAAATAAAATGAAAATCACAACATTTGAGTGACAAGAGTGACAAGGTTTTTTCATTTGACAGCGACTATACAGTATAATACTATAAATCTAACTGAAGTGATTTGGTAAATGTAACAGAGTACTTCAGAAATTACTTGAGTAAGAGTACAAGTACAGCCCACAGAGAGTAACTAGAAGAGTACTATTTCCTCCAGACAGTACAGCCCACAGAGAGTAACTACAAGAGTAATATTTCCTCCAGACAGTACAGCCCACAGAGAGTAACTAGAAGAGTAATATTTCCTCCAGACAGTACAGCCCACAGAGTGTAACTAGAAGAGTACTATTTCCTCCAGACAGTACAGCCCACAGAGAGTAACTACAAGAGTACTATTTCCTCCAGACAGTACAGCCCACAGAGAGTAACTAGAAGAGTACTATTTCCTCCAGACAGTACAGCCCACAGAGAGTAACTACAAGAGTACTATTTCCTCCAGACAGTACAGCCCACAGAGAGTAACTACAAGAGTACTATTTCCTCCAGACAGTACAGCCCACAGAGAGTAACTAGAAGAGTACTATTTCCTCCAAATAGTACAGCCCACAGAGAGTAACTAGAAGAGTACTATTTCCTCCAGACAGTACAGCCCACAGAGAGTAACTAGAAGAGTACTATTTCTTCCAAATAGTACAGCCCACAGAGAGTAACTACAAGACTACCATTTCCTCCAAAAACGTACTTACAGTAAGTACATGTAACATGTTTTTACTGTGTGCATATTTCAAGTGAAGTAATGTCAAAAAGGTCACAATGTTTAAAGAAATGTAAGTGTACTTTCTAATTAGAAATGAAATATCTCTGTGTTGACGTGATTAGCTGGCTTCTGTTTCGTTCAAAGCCTTCGTCTGAGCTCCAGAGTGTTGACATTGATGAATTTACAAATGAAGCACCTCAGGGTATGCAGTGAAATGCGAAATGTCACTTCAAGAGGAATAACTGGCATGCCTCTTCTTTTCTTAATGCCCTATTTCTCCTCTTGTAACAACAGTGATAAGGTTGAAAAGTGAACGACGGGGAAATGTCATAAGGGAAAAAATGTTTGGCGGGAAAAACATGGCATTACTTTTAATTTGTGGTACGTTAGTTCCAATTGAATAATTATGGTACTCTTGTAGAGTTTACACACAAATACATAATCCACTATAAATCTATCTAAAACACAACTGGTGTACTTAGCGGTCAAGCAACAATAATGATTAAATTAAATGTAAAATAAAATAGTCTGCCTTTACAAAAGTACTGTACAGTTTACTCTATATTACACGGGAGAGATGAGAGACATTTGCATGGCACTGTTATTGTGAATGTAATTACGAGCAATTTAATTACTGGGATTATGCTAATTTGGTAATTTCAGAAAGCCTCTAATTTGAACAAACCCTGAAGTATGAATATGTGATTGTGTCAGGACTTGAAGAAAGAGAAAGTGACAGTTTGTTTGTTCATCCCCTCACATGTTTGTTTTCACTGGTGGTCGCTGATATTTGGGCAAAACTGATTCGCGTGCCAAAAAAACAAACAAACAAACACTACCCGCACTGTTCAGTTCTTTTTATCCTTTGGACATTTCATAGCCAGTTTCTCTGTTTACGAGTGGGACCATACGCCGCTCCAAACAAATCTATTTTTCCATCTCCACAACACATCACTACTCACAGACCCAACTCACATTGAACAATGGAATCGTTTGGTCATGTTATTGGGCCAATGGCTAAGAGACACTCGTGGAAGAGAAGAAGTGAAGGAGCAAGCGAGTCCGACTTCATAACATTAACCCTCCACCTCGAGTAGAAGCATCGCCATGAGAAAGGAAGTCTTCTGTAATTACCTAGGCAGGTGGAACGGGTGGAACGAGGCCATGAGTTGAAGACAATGTGGCCCTCGGAGTTCGTTAAATAATCGCAGCCGGTTGTTGATGCTCATGTTGTTCTCAGGTCAGGGAGACTTGCTAGCAGTTTGGCCCCCCAGCATGGAGTGCCAGGGTGATGTAATCCTGCCCTCTCTGAAACTCTAATTCCACTGTTGGGCCAGGATCTTTCTCTATGTCCCTCGGGGACCTCCGGGCTTCAGAGGCTAACATCCAGCTAATCAGAGCGAACAGGGAAGGCCCCTAGAGTCCTCTGCTAATGCAAGGCCAATCCAGCCAGACAGGAGGGTGACCCGTGTGGGATGGGAGGCCCATCTCTCCACAAATCACATATAGTGTAGCTACACTGTATAAACCCCATCGGCATATTGTCTATTCCCTCCCTATTCCATAGCCTGATATGTTTGTTGCTGTCATTGCTTCTCATTCGATGAAGTTGAAGCAGCCCTGCATCAAAATAGGAAAAGCACACCTATTGTATTGTACTCACATGGCTGAGGCAACTCAATATGTATTTTCAATAGGAAAATACAATTCATTCATTCATTCGCACATGCAAATATACTTGTTCCACGTGCGTGGGACAATTAGCTTATGTCTTTTAAAGTAGTCCTGCGTGACATGTTACAGTCCCATTAAAGTCAATAGAGATAAACGTAGGGTGGCATTTGACTTGAGATCTGTGCACCTAACTACGACATTCTCCTAAATCATGCCTTGATGTAATTGAGAGACTTGCACGAAAATTCAGAATACCTGCCGTAAAGTATTATCATTTGAAACCATAATATTGTAGTAGGACAAATTGTAGTGATCAAATGCATTCTATCCTGTCAATATTATACTGAACAAAAATATAAATGCAACATGTAAAGTGTTGGTCTCATGTTTCATGAGCTGAAATAAAAGATTCCCAAAATGTTACATACATAGCTAATTTCTCTCAAACTTGGTGGACATCCTTGTTTACATTCTTGTTATTGAGCATTTTTCCTTTGCCAAGATAATCCATCCACCTGACAGGTGTGGCATATCAAGAAGCTGATTAATTAAAGAGCATGATCAGTACACAGGTGCATTATGTGCTGAGGACAATAAAAGGCCACTGTGAAATGTGCAGTTTTGTAGCACAACACAATGCCACAGATGTCTCAACGTTTTGAGGGAGCTTGCATTTGGCATGCTGACTGCAGGAATGTCCAACAGAGCTGTTGGCAGATCATTTTATGTTAATTTCCTTAAGCCACCTCCAATGTTGTTTTAGAACATTTGGCTGTACGGCCAACCAGCCTCACAACCGCAGACCACACATAACCACGCCAACCCAGGACCTTCAGATCTGGCTTCTACACCTGAGACGAGCCACCAGGTCAGCTGATGAAACTGTGGGTTTGCACAACCGAAGTTTCTGCACAAATTTTGTCTCAGGGAAGCTCCTCTACGTGCTCGGCGTAATCACCAGGGTCTTGACCTGACTGCAGTTCGGCGTCGTAACCGACTTCAGTGGGAAAATGCTCACCTTTGACGGCCACTGGCACAATGGAGAAGTGTGCTCTTCACGGAATTAATCTGGATTTCATTTGAACCGGGCAGATGGCAGACCACGTGTATGGCGTTGTGTTTGGGAGCGGTTTGCTGATGTCAACGTTGTGAACAGAGTGCCCCATGGTGGCGGTGGTGTTATGGTATGGGCAGGCATAAGCTATGGACAATGAACCCAATTACATTTTGTTTATGGCAATTTGAATGCACAGATCTGGAATTGCAGAGATCTGGAATTCAGATGCAGAGATCTGGAAGCCCATTGTCGTGCCATTCATCCACCGCCATCACCTCATGCTTCAGCATGATATTGCACAGCCCCACACACAATTCATGAAAGATGAAAATGTCCCAGTTATTTCATGGCCTGGATACTCACTGGACACGACACCCATTGAGCATGTTTGGGATGTTCTGGATCGACGTGTACGGCAACGTGTTCCAGTTCCTGCCAATATCCAGCAACTTCGCACAGCCATTGAAGAGGAGAGGGACAACATTCCACAGGCCAAAATCAACAATTTGATCAACACTATGCAAAGGAGATGTGCCACGTTGCATGAGGCAAATGGTGGTCACACCAGATACTGACTGGTTTTCTGATCCATGCGCCCTTTGACCAACAGATGCAAATCTGTATTACCAGTCATGTAAACTCCATAGATTAGGACCTAATGAATGTATTTCACTTACTGATTTCCTTCTAGGAGCTGAAACTCAGTAGCATCTTTGAAATTGTGGCATGTTGTGTTTACATTTTTGTTCGGTGTAGATCCAATTACAGATAGATTGTATGACCAGGAGTGGAGTCCAGCTATGTTAGTCTAATAATGAACATCCATAGTAGTGTTACATGAGTAGGTAGGCATCTAACAGAAACACACGTGATACTAACTCCTAGAACACATGTGATGCTAACTCCTAGAACACACGTGATACTAACTCCTAGAACACACGTGATACTAACTCCTAGAACACACGTGATACTAACTTCTAGAACACACATGATACTAACTCCTAGAACACACATGATACTAAGTCCTAGAACACACGCGATACTAACTCCTAGAACACATGTGATACTAACTCCTAGAACACATGTGATACTAACTCCTAGAACACATGTGATACTAACTCCTAGAACACATGTGATACTAACTCCTAGAAACATGTGATACTAACTCCTAGAACACACGTGATACTAACTCCTAGAACACACGTGATACTAACTCCTAGAACACACGTGATACTAACTCCTAGAGCTTTGAAGCTCATCCTCCACATTTCTATACACCTCAAACCTGCATAACCCTTCAAGCTTTTACCCATCTGTCTCCATTCTCTGCAACATTTAGAAAACAAGAAAGATTTCTTCTGAAACTATATGTTGAAGGATGTGTTTCAACTTCAAGCGATTGTGAACGCTCTCCCAAAAATGCCAACCAACAAACCTATCTTGGGATCTGGGTTAATTAAATGTGTGAGACCTGGATGTTCTGTACTCATGCTGTCAGTGTTGACAGGTAATTGGGGCACAATTATCCAGGCACTTGGACACTTGAGAATTACGCCATTGAACGCAACTCATTAACATGCCGCCCTAATAAGGAGTCTTTAAAGTGGCGTTCAGGCGCTGCTCAGACTAGTTCTTGGGTGGGAGGCTGTCACTCTCGTCTCTAATATCTTACACAGAGGTGTGTTTACGTGTGGGTGTGTTTGGGAGAGAGGGTGAAGGAGAGATGAGGGTAGAGATGGGGGAGAGATTTGCATGTATGTTGCATAGTAAAACTTGAACTGTCAGCAATTATATCAGTGATTATCGATTATAGTGCCATCACAGCTGTGAAAAGAGATGTGTGTATGTGTGGATTGTGGAGATGAGAGTTGTATTGGTGTTTCGTAGATCCATAAAAAATATGTCCACATTTACAGTATTACATGTCTTTGCGTTACTTTCCTTCCTGTTTAAGTTCAGTTTGTCATCATACACTAGGCCAGACATGTTCCCACAGCCACAGAGGTCTACTCATAATGACGGAGGACGATTATACAGCAAACCGTTGCCAGTCTGGTGCGAATACCTGACAATTTAGAGCTTCCTCACATCTGTCCCAAATGCACCCAATTCCCTATATTGTGTACTACTTTTGACCAGGGTCCATATGGACGAGGGGTGAATTTTGGGGTGCATACTTTGTTGTACTTCAATTGTCTTCACGGCTGTCTTCGCTGTCTCCAAAACACAGCTGCTGTGTCACTTTCAATCTCACCTTGCCTCTTACAGCCAGTCTCGACAAGCATGACGCAACCAAATGCCCGTACTAACTCATTGTTTCGACACCCAAAATCATAGGCTGCCTGGCTAGTTCCTCCCTTCATTTACAAGACCAACTAACAGTAGCACGCTCTTACCTTATGGCTTAGTTCAGTGGTTCTCTAACTCTGGGTCAGTGAACAGTGTTTGTGCCCATAGAAAAAGATGTGGCATGTGTGCGTGCGTGCAGGGGGGGTGCGGGATGTTACCCAACACTGGAAGGGGGGCCCCGAATGAAAAAGTTTGGGAACCCCTGGCTACCTCTCCATTCAGATACTATAGCTACCCCCTGACTAAAACACAGTAACGGGCAGGAACACCCACAGTCAAAACCAACTAACACTACCTGCAGTAAGTCTAGAACGGAACAGTGCATCCATAGCATACTTCTGTTTTCTAATTAATGAGTCCCTTTAACTATTCAAGATCACAGAGACAATTTTATTTCATTTTGTTGTCTAAACGTGCCATGGATTTTAGTTTGTTTTGACTGCTATGTGAGCATAATAAAAGTTCGACAAACTTTAAAGGGAGTTTCTATAGGGCTGATGTACGGTAAGAGCTCTATAGGGCTAATATACAGTAAGAGCTCTATAGGGCTAATATACAGTAAGAGCTCTATAGGGCTAATGTACAGTAAGAGCTCTATAGGGCTAATGTACGGTAAGAGCTCTATAGGGCTAATGTACAGTAAGAGCTCTATAGGCCTAATGTACGGTAAGAGCTCTATAGGGCTAATGTACGGTAAGAGCTCTATAGGGCTAATGTACAGTAAGAGCTCTATAGGGCTAATGTACAGTAAGAGCTCTATAGGGCTATTGTACGGTAAGAGCTCTATAGGGCTAATGTACAGTAAGAGCTCTATAGGGCTAATGTACAGTAAGAGCTCTATAGGGTTAATGAACAGTAAGAGCTCATTCTTCCCACACTGTGGTGGAAGTAAAACTCTATTTTATTGATAGCAGAAAATCAAAACAAGAGTGTTGTTTAACATTAACCCCCAAAACTCCCTTTTGATTGAATAGCAGTCTTTGGTAGGAAATAATCAACTACAACGATGTCAACCTAAGACTTGGATCAACTATTAAGCAGTGAACCCCCCTCCGCTCACCCCCTTTCCTAGTTATTTGCCCCCTATTACCCCCCCCCCAACTTCGCCCTCAGGCTTCTTCCATTCCTCTTGAGTATGAAAATGTGGCTTGTGTGTCTCCAATAAATCCCTCAGACTAATGATCCCTTTTCAGGGTTGATTCACGGCCATACTGACAGGCCAAATTGCTGGTGTGAATCCTTGGCACGGCATGAAACCACAGAGAGCCTTCAGGCCAGAGAGCAGGAGAAAAGGGGTGGATCCCCAAGCTGCTTTTTAACCCTCTTAACCGACCAACCGGTTGTGCAGTATTTTGGGTGTGTGGAGAGTTTGAATTTGAAAACTTTATTGTCCACGATGTAGCAAAGATGTAGTACATTGGCACATTTAGAGAGTTAATAAAATCAGAATGAACTTTGTTGTCCACACAATGTAGTCTACAGACTGACAGGTTGAATAATGAGAAGGAGTGATGTTACTGTAAAGATTGTGGAAAACAGAAAGGAAAACACCGCTCAGTGCTGCTCATGCTCCCAGGTGATATTAATTAACAACAACATTTCGAAACGTGAGCAGCAGTGTGGGGCGTTTTCCTTTCTGTTTTCCATGAGTTTGCATTAAGCACAGCTGGATGTGCATATGTTCTTCAGCTTTTTACTGTAAAGAGTGTGGCTATCGACAGTGTGGAGGGTCCATAGTGATCTCAGTGTACCTGTGTTGAAAGTCTAACTATATATATTGGCATGGTTTTCAGATACGTTCCTGGCTATTCAGTAAATATGATCGGGACTTTTATCAGCTGTTAAGTAATATGTGTTTCGTGACGCTCCTAGCAGGCCATTGCTCTTATCCCCCCTACACACACACACACACACACACACACACACACACACACACACACACACACACACACACACACACACACACACACACACACACACACACACACACACACACACACACACACACACACACACACACACACACACACACACACAGTGACCCTTATTTGTTTTCTGGTTGGATCAACGAGCCAATGGCATGCCTACAATTAACCCTTCCATTTCCTCCCTGGCAGTTCCATCAGTTTCATTTCCCCCAGCTATGTCTGATGTAGCAGGGAGTTTTAACGATAGGGGGAAGCCTTAACAATAGGGGGTTTTATGCTTGGTTTAAGCGGCCGCTTGTTTATATACAATAAATTGATGTGAAAATCATACTCAGGCCATTACAGAAGCCATTACAAGGGGGGAGAACACACAATGAAGTGTCTCTAGAAATAAAGCCTCTTCTGGTTGGATTTAAATGAACCCTGGTGTGTAAATGGGTGTTAACATCGTTAGGAAAAGTCTTTGTGGTGAAGGGTGGCGGGTGGTAGTGGTTTAGCAACATAGTACTGTATAAGGTACTGTACCCCTACCCCGGTCAACTGCCCGGCACCCTCCACAGCATCCCGCCAAAGCCCCCACCGTTTCTCCTTCACCCAAATCCAGATAGCTGATGTTCTGAAAGAGCTGTAAAATCTGGACCCCTACAATTCAGCCAGGCTAGACAATCTGGACAACCCTCTCTTTCTAAAATTATCTGCCGAAATTGTTGCAACCCCTATTACTAGCCTGTTAAACCTCTCTTTCGTATCGTCTGAGATTCCCAAAGACTGGAAAGCTGCCGCGGTCATCCCCCTCTTCAAAGGGGGTGACACTATCGACCCAAACTGCTACAGACCTATATCTATCCTACCCTGTCTTTCTAAGGTCTTCGAAAGCCAAGCTAACAAACAGATTACCGACCATTTTGAATCCCACCGTACCTTCTCCGCTATTCATCGACCTGGCCAAGGCTTTCGACTCTGTCAATCACCACATTCTTATTGGCAGACTCGACAGCCTTGGTTTCTCAAATGATTGCCTCGACTGGCTGCTGGTGATTCTCTGATCCACCTCTACGCAGACGACACCGTTCTGTATACTTCTGGCCCCTCTTTGGACACTGTGTTAACTAACCTCCAGACGAGCTTCAATGCAATACAACTCTCCTTCCGTGGCCTCCAACTGCTCTTAAACGCAAGTAAAACTAAATGCATGCTATTCAACCGATCACTGCCCGCACCTGCTCGCCCGTCCAGCATCACTACTCTGGATGGCTCTGACTTAGAATACGTGGACAACTACAAATACCTAGGTGTCTTTTTAGACTGTAAACTCTCCTTCCAGACTCACATTAAGTATCTCCAAACCAAAATTAAATCTAGAATCGGCTTCCTATATCGCAACAAAGCATCCTTCACTCATGCTGCCAAACATACCCTCGTAAAACATGACCATCCTTCCGATCCTCGACTTCGGTGATGTCATCTATAAAATAGCCTCTACTCAACAAACTTGATGCAGTCTATCACAGTGCCATCCACTTTGTCACCAAAGCCCCATACACTACCCACCATTGCGACCTGTACGCTCTCGTTGGTTGGCCCTCGCTTCATACTTGTCGCCAAATCCACTGGCTACAGGTTATCTACAAGTCTCTGCTAGGTAAAGCCCCGCCTTATCTCAGCTCACTGGTCACCATAGCAGCACCCACTCATAGCACGCGCTCCAGCAGGTATATCTCACTGGTCACCCCCAAAGCCAATTCCTACTTTGGTTGTCTTTCCTTCCAGTTCTCTGCTGCTAACGACTGGAACGGACTGCAAAAATCTCTGAAGCTGGAATAACTTACCTCCCTCACTAGCTTTAAGCACCAGCTGTCAGAGCAGCTCACAGATCACTGCACCTGTACATAGCCCATCTATACTTTAGCCCAAACAACTACCTCTTCCCCTACTGTATTTATTTATTTATTTAGCTCCTTTGCACCCCATTATTTCTATTTCTACTTTGCACATTCTTCCACTGCAAATCTACCATTCCAGTGTTTTACTTGCTATATTGTATTTGCCTCGCCACTATGACCTTTTTTTTCTCCTTTACCTCCCTTATCTCACCTCATTTGCTCACATTGTATATAGACTTATTTTTCAACTGTATTATTGACTGTATGTTTTGTTTATTCTGTGTCTAACTCTGTGTTGTTGTATGTGTCAATTTGCTTTGCTTTATCTTTGCCAGGTCGCAGTTGTAAATGAGAACTTGTTCTCAACTGGCCTACCTGGTTAAATAAAGGTGAAATAAAAATAATAAAACAATAAAAAAGGAGGGAAGACTGAGTTGTGTGCAGTGGCGCTGTTCAACAAAAGATCATTTCTCAACTACTATATGTACCTATATACTATTTTTCTGTTCATTGGTGCCTGACTTTTACAGTGTTCTTCCCCAACAAAGAATAAAATACTGTAATAATGTAATAACTGTGTCTTAAGCAAGCAGCTGTACCAGGCCGATACAGCACTTAATCACAGAATTTGCTTTATGATCCTTAGAATGCATTTAAACCTCACAGTCAAAACTCCTTCAGGAAATACAAGTCCAGGACTGCATCGGCGATAGAACAAATATGATCATTGTTAAATCCAGCATTTCGCTTCAGATTATACCGCTTGTTCTGTCAGAGTCATGGACAGAAACATGTTTCCACTAACATCTACTTTATTCTCTCTCTCTCTCTCTCTCTCTCTCTCTCTCTCTCTCTCTCTCTCTCTCTCTCTCTCTCTCTCTCTCTCTCTCCTCTCTCTCTCTCTCTCTCTCTCTCTCTCTCTCTCTCTCTCTCTCTCTCTCTCTCTCTCTCTCTCTCTCTCTCTCTCTCTCTCTCTCTAAATGTTCTCCTTTCTGGCTCGCACAGACAACAGCTTTTAGAGCTGTAATCCTCTAGGGCCCTGTGGTACTTTTTCCAACAGAGAAAAATAGTCTTCCAGTGACAAATAACAGGGAGTCACTCACTCAAGGGCACTGTGCTATGCAGATGGGAGCAGATCAAGGTTTGGGTCAAGGTTTGGGAAACTGAGCATCTCAGGACAGAGGATTAGTGGTATAGGCCATAAATTTCAATATGACACTAAAATAAAAATGTTGTTTGTTAACCATATGGAGTGCATTGTATTTCGTTTTTACTTTTATGTGCAAAGTAGTCGAATAATGCTGATTATATTGTGATAACGAAGTGGAAATAACGAAGCGATAACGAAGCGAATCAATGACATTGAAGTTGAAATATGCCCCAAGCTGGTATTTTTTGGCATATTATTCAGTCTTTTTTTCAATAAACAATGTGCATTTCAACATTAGACCAAAAGTCAGTCACACACTGTAAAATGTCTTGACGTATACGTAATATCAATCTGTCACATCAGACAACA
This sequence comes from Salvelinus fontinalis, assembly GCF_029448725.1. Lineage (NCBI taxonomy): Eukaryota > Metazoa > Chordata > Actinopteri > Salmoniformes > Salmonidae > Salvelinus > Salvelinus fontinalis. The sequence goes on from NC_074682.1 coordinate 49,696,458, forward strand.
TGTCCTACAAGTCATACATGACAGTTGGACATAGCCCTATATTTTTTCAGTCACATCCACTTATGTCGCTGTATCTGTCATTGATTTTGACTACTTGATGGCATAATCAAACCTAATAAATAACCTAAATGGTTACACGTTGAACTCGCTGTGTGTTCAGACCCAGTCCTCCTTCTCCTCATTTCATTTAGAGGATCTTTAGGAGCACTTACCACAGCCTGAGACATTTCGGGACAAGGCCTGGGAGAGACAAGAACCACAAGCTGTCAGAGAACAGACCCTGGCATCCCACAACATCCCATATTCCCGTCAACGCCACGTCTCCCACTAAATGGCATGATGGTACAAAAGCAAGTCGGAGAGGAGAATACTGAAGCGAAGAAGGCATAGCTCTTTGGTTCACTGCTAAGGATTCCCACTTACATATTAAGATACTTTTCTTCTCTGGTTTTTAGAGAGAAGAAAAAAAAGTCTGTCAGCATTTGCGAGGTTGAGACTCAACAGAACAGAGAGTCTCAGAGAGGCTAAAAAGCTAAATGAGTTACATATCGCTATTTAGAAGATTATGATTTTCTGTCTTGGAATCTCTCAGGAGTTTTTTGGTGTTTGTGTTGCCCACAACTGCTGAAAGAAGATGAATTGATGAACGTTTTGTTAGAATGAGGGCAATTTGAGTTCTGACGGTTATGAAATAAATCAGATGTATATTAACAGACATAAAGGGATGATGTAATACATCTGAATACTACAAAAGAAAGAGGGCTGATTGTTTTGTTTTAGCACTGCCAACATTTCTTTACTATTTTATTTGAATTGTATTTAACCTTTATTTAACTAGGCAAGTCATATATATTTCTTGACTAGACCAATTCATATTAGCCATTTTCTAAATATCCATTCAGGCAAAATATATTTCATATCAAGTTAATGAAAAGGCAGACAAGTAAACTGCAGTTAGCCCAGAACAGAGCAGCACGGCTGGCCCTTAAATGTACACAGAGAGTTAACATCAATGACATGCATATCAATCTCTCCTGGCTCAAAGTAGAGGAGAGATTGACTGCATCACCTACTCGTCTTTGTGAGATGTATTGACATGTTGAAGGTACCCAGCTGTCTGTTCAAACGACTAGCACAGAGCTCAGACACCCATGCATACCCCACGAGACATTCCACCAGTGGTCTCTTCACAGATTAAAAAAACAGATAAAACTACTATGGAACAATGCGGACTGTGAAGAGACACAGACACACACACACGCATACTCACACATGCTAGCACATGCAATCTATAAACGCATCCATTTTAAATATTGTTGAATGGTGTAATTATGCATGTTGTGTTATAGATATGTAGTGGATAAATGATGTTATATGATGTACTGTTTTATTTTTATTTTGTTTATTTTGTGATGTGCCTTAATGCGCCTGGACACCAGGAAGAGTATGCAATGGAGATCCATAATAAATACAAATACAAATATAATACTGTATTGCTGGAATTATGGTGTCATGGAGATTATATCACTTAAATATCCTAACTGACTAATATAACCAAGTGTCATGAGTCATGAAAAATACATACTTTGAGTAATAACTGTCCTAAGACGGTTAGTCCAGATACATACCTCTCACAATTTCTATGACACACAAAAACAGCTTTTCTGACTCACCATTTTTAACCTGTTTCCATGGAACCTGATAGGGTAGAAGGAAAATGGTCTTATTTGCCCTCTGTGCCACCGTAGTGTCCAGCCAGCAGCAACAGTGTCCACTCAATGGGCCTTAGTGTGGGTAAGTCAATTCTTGAATACTGCAACAAAATAGTATGTGATAAGCTACAATTAGATTAACTAATTGTATGGTTTCATTAAAAAAAAATGTATGCCATTTAGCAGACGCTTTTATCCAAAGCAACTTACAGTCATGCATGCATACATTTTTAGGTATGGTGGTTCTGGGAATCGAAACCGCTATACTGGCATTGCAAAGTGCAATGCTCTACCAACTGAGCTACAGAGGACCAGACAAGCTATAAAGGACTTCTTTTGATTTTGAAAGCACAGATGAAAAAGTTATGTCCCAACAACTCGACATTTATACAATATTGTTATCAGTGGTGGGAAAAGTAGCCAATTGTCATACTTGAGTAAAAGTAAAGATACCTTAATATACTGAACAAAAATATAAACGCAACAAGCAACAATTTCAAAGATTTTACTGAGTTACAATTCATATAAGGAAATCAGTCAATTGAAATAAATGAATCATGCCCTAATCTATGGATTTAACATGACTGGGCAGGGATGCAGCCATGGGGAACCAGGCACAGACAATCAGAAATAGTTCTTCCCCACAAAAGGGTCTTATTACAGACAGAAATACTCCTCAGCACCCCCCTCCCCTCTCTCAGACGATCACATAGGTGAGGAAGCCGGATGTGGATGTCGTGGGCTGGTGTGGTTACACGTGGTTGTGAGGCCGGTTGGACGTACTGCCAAATTCTCTAAAACGACGTTGGATGCAGCTTACGGTGGACATTCCTGCAGTCAGCATGCCAAATGCACACTCCCTCAAAACTTGAGACATCTGTGGCATTGTCTTGTGTGACAAAACTGCACATTTAAAAATAGCATTTTATTGTCCCCAGAACAAGGTGCACCTGTGTAATGGTCACGATGTTTAATCAGCTTCTTGATATGCCACACCTGTCAGGAGGGTGGATTATCTTGCCAAAGGAGAAACGCTCCGCTCACTAACAGGGAAATATACAAATGTGTGCAAACAATTTGAGAGAAATAAGGTTTTTGTGCATATGGAACATTTCTGGGATTTTAAATTTCAGCTCACGAAACATGGGACCAACGCTTTACATGTGGTGTTTATATTTTGTTCCGTGTAGAAAATTACTTAAAGTAAAAGTGAAAATCACCCAGTAAAATACTACTTGCAAAAAAGTTAACATAATTGCTAATACATACTTAAGTTTCAAAAGTAAAAGTATAAATAACTTCAAATTCCTTATATTAAGCAAACCAGATGGTTAATTTTCTTGTTAAAAAAAAAAATGTACGGATAGCCAGGGCACACTCTAACACACAGACATAATTTACAAATGAAGCATTTGTGTTTAGTGAGTCCGCCAGATTAGAGGCAGTAGGGATGACCAGGGATGTTCTCTTTAAAAGTTTGTGAATCTGACCATTTTCATGTCCTGCTAAGCATTAAACATGTAATGAGTACATTTGGGTGTTAGGGAAAATGCATGAAGTAAAAAGGACATTATGTAGTGAAGTAAAGGTAAAAGTAGAAATAGTAAAGTAAGTACAGATACCAACAAAAAACTACTTATGTAGTACTTTAACGTATTTTTACTTAAGTTCTTTACACCACTGATTGTTTTAGCTAAATCTGACTGAGATGTGATAATGTTGTTAGGTTCTAAATAAACAGAGTGGGTCAAACAGCTGCAAAGACAGTCATGTTTCCACCAGCACAAGTATTTATACCCTCCTATTAACATCAACATTGGCTCCTGAGTGGCGCAGGTGTCTAAGGCACTGCATCTCAGTGCTGGAGGCGTCACTACAGACCCTGGTTTTATTCCAGGCTGTACCACAACTGGACGTGATTGGGAGTCCCATAGGGCGGCACACAATTGGCCCAGCGTTGTCTGGGTTTGGCCAGAGTTGTCACGACTTCCACCGAAGGTGGCTCCCCTGCCTGTTCGGGCGGTGCTCAGCGGTCGTCGTCGCCGGTCTACTAGCCGCCACCGATCCCTTTTTCCTTTTCTGTTCGTTTGGTCTTATTAGTTGCACCTGTTCCTTATTGTGTTTCTTGATTTTTGTCTATTTAAGCCTGTTAGGCCCGGCTAGGTTTGTGCGGGATTGTTATTCTGTTAGTTTGTGGATGTTCGATGGTATTTTGTTTTCCCGGTTATTCTGGGTCCTGTGTATGGGCCGGTCAGTTTATGGGCCTTGTGTTTATGGCGTGACCGTTTTTCCCGGGAATAAATATACATTTATTCGAACCCTCTGCGCCTGACTCCAACCCACTGTTCTTTAAGGACTCTGACAAGGGTAGGCTGTCAATGTAAATAAGAATTTGTTCTTAACTGACTTACCTAGTTAAATTTAAAAAAAAATACTGACAGAATGTAAACTTTCGGGACCCCCTTTCTCATTCAGTGACTTTCCATACACCTAGTTCTCATTGACCCAAGCATAGACATTCATTATACATGTAAAGTAGTCAGTAAGTTGTAGTATGGTAACATGAATAAGTATATTTCAAGCGAGAATCCAACAATGTTTAATTGGTCTATTCCAGAGCTAGCACACCTGATTCAACTTTCCATCTAATCTTCAAGCTCTTGAATCTCACCTAGTTATCTTAAGATTAAGTCACTCTGGATAAAAGCATCTGCAAAATGACTTGCCTAGTTAAATAAAGGTTAAATAAAACATTTAAAAATGTGACCGACCGGCTCCATTAAGTCTTATGTAGCAAAATCAAATGGTGTTTTTTTACACTGGATAAAAGTAGAGAATCAGAGCTAGAAAATGGCATATTATACATTACTGTTGAGGAACAATAGGAAAGTAATTCTGCTTTGAAAGTTGATTTACTTGTAACCCCACTTTTCAGAAAATAGCCCTTGAATATTTTGGTACACCTACTAGACGCAGGCCTGGGCAATCCCAGTCCTCGCGGGCCTGATTGATGTCACACTTTCCCCCATCCCTAGCAAACACACCCGATTTAAACTAATTGCATTTTTAACTGAAGATCATGATTAGTTGATTATTGAAGTCAGGTGTGTTCAAATTTTATTAATTATTCATCACATACACATGGTTAGCAGATGTTATTGCGAGTGTAGCGAAATACTTGTTAGCTGGGGCTTGGGAAAAAGTGTGACACCAGCCACCTCGAGGACTGGAGTTGCCCAGGCCTGTAAGAGCTCTTCTTTGTCTACACCCATTCGGCATCATTCACACCCTCATATGCCTTAGCCCCACCCATCTCTTTAAGGATTCACATGTGCTAAATAGAGTGAGTAGGGTAGTGTACTAAACAACCAAAGATTTCAAGACTAAAGCCAGGATTATACTATATCTATTGTCATGTCTGTAGATAGTTGTTGCAATGACATCATGAACATTCTATTGTCGTCCAACATCAAACTTGTTGTTATTGTCGTTATGAAAAAGTATGAACACAAAAACAACATTCTGCATGACATCAGCAGCCTGATGGTCCAAATACCATAACTGGTGTATTTTAACACCAATAAACCCCATCCGTTTAAAATAATGTTTTGCATATGTAAATATAGCAAACCAGGCAACTAAAAGCAACTTTCTAAACAATGTTTTGGTTATTTTATAGCTTGTTAGCTAGCTAGCTAATGTTAAGATAGCTGACTAGCCAGTTCAAATAATGACTATATCATATAGCTGACAGCATCTCAACTTTAGCTAATTTGGTTTCATTATTACAGGAAAATAAACTCAGAACAAGATCATTATTTATTTAAGTTAATGGTTAGCTAATTACAGAAAATAGCTTACGGTTGTGAGTGTGACGAAAAAAAGCAGGGCATTCTACCAGAGAATTTTAGAACTTGGACACTGTCTCGTTGGTCTAACGTTATATCCTAATTTGACTTTGGTGCAGGTCATGTTGTTCGTCACATTAGTGTCTGGTAAACACACACTATATCAAAAAAAAATTAAGTTTATTTGTCACATGCACAGGATACAGAAGGTGTATACTGCACAGTAAAATGGATACTTGCATAGTGGAGTCTTTTGTTTAGACATAGCTAGCTAGCTAAACAATGAACCAAAATCCCAACTCATAACGTTACTACCCTGCATGAATCTGCTGGTAGCTAAAATTAACCAACTAGGTTCAATGCTAGCTGGCTAGCTAACATTATGCTATAAGTATCAATTTAAATGACTCTGAGATATGAATAATATTACTACACAGATCACACACATAACGTTAGCTAGCAAGTCAGCCAGCTAACGTTAGCTAGCTAGCTAATGGTACGCTTTAGCTTGCAATGAAAACAACTTTCTAACAAAACTAAAAATGTATAATATCTGAAAATGTAGCTAGCTAGACTCTCTTACCAGTACACATGGATGAACACTTCTCCTTCTGTCATGGATGTCATTGTTGCACTTAGTTTGAAGATTTAATCGGGAGGCAGATGTTTTATACAATAGCCTTCAATTTGTTTTCTTTTTGACTCCCTCCGCATATTTGGAATCAAACAGCAGAATTCTCTCCATCTCTTTAGCTATCATACTCTGCCTCCGGGCATTCCACTGATTTCAAAACTCAGTCTCAAGAAAGTGGAGAGCAACACTTTTACAGTTCTTCGTGGTATCTTAAAAAAAACACGTTAGAAAAGGATTACCTACACGTATTGCGCAGCTCCTGTTATAGACAGAAGCGAGCTACATGGTATACCAATCTGATCTCATCTCTCGACATGTCCAGTCCATCCATTATCACAGCCAATCATAGCTAGTGTGAAGGTTCCTTCCTTTTTCCGTGACTAAACCAACTAGGTTTGTAATTTAACAATTTTATTCGTATTTACACATGGCATACAAGTTTGTTGCCAAGGCTCATTGAAGTTCACATGTCCAAAAACGCATTTTAATAAAATAAAAAATATTTACGTTCAAATGCCTCAACTGTGAAGTAGAGACACCTGGTGTCCTGAAACGAGTCACAAAAATGACAAAAATGTAAAAAACAAATTGGTAGTTTAGAGCTACAACAAAATTGTGAAACGTTTGGGTTTCCCCAAGGAGAGGGTTGAGAACCACTGCAGTAAAGCACAGTAGAGTGCAGTACATTACAGTAAAAAAAAGTACAGAAAGTATTTTCAAAATTCCTTCAGAACGGAAAAGGATCCTGATTTCAACATCTGTAAATAAAAGTATTTTCAATGCCCGGAAAAATACATATTTCAAACTTCCTGAAAAGATGTCTTTTCACATTTAATTCAGAACCAAAAATGAACCTAACTTCAACGTCTGGAAAAAAAGGTATTTTAAACGTCATTTTGCTAAATGGGTTCAGGTTTGTCGCAACTCACTGAAAAATAACTTGACACTGTTGATCAGTTAGCGCGAATTTGGATTAAAATGGCATGAAGAAAATGGTATTGACAGAGGACAGAGTGTACTGAATTAATGATACATAAGAGAGGGAATTTGTCACGTGTATTGATCTATCTAATTTGCTAGCTAGCTAGCATGTTTACTCTAACTGCAATGCAACATTTTATTTAACCTTTATTTAACTAGGCAAGTCAGTTAAGAACAAATTCTTATTTACAATGGCGGCCTACCAAAAGGCAAAAGGCCTCCTGCGAGATGGGGGCCTGGGATTAAAAATTAAAAATACTACTTGTATGTGCATTGGCCAGGTTTCGATTCAACATAGAATGACAATTCATTTTATCATATAGAGTTTGTTTTGTTAGAGGCTGGTCTTGGTTGAGGAAATTTAGGCTAGCTAACAGTTGTTTGTGCTAAAACTAAAATTTGTCTGCACACGTAGCTAGCTAGCCAGCTTGACTGTATCATGCCAGAGTAGCTAAAGGAGCAATGCCCATTGCATGTATTATAAGTTAGCAGAGTGGCAGTTTCCCAAATTTTTAAGGAAGATTGTAACTAGCTAGGATATATTGTCAACATTGAGGTGTGGTCTACAATCTAAACAGCTATGTTACAGTCTCGTCTGCTTGTAGCAGTGGCTAGTTGGCTAGCTAACTGGCTATAATATCAGCCAAGGACGTTTCCTAGCTTATTTGTTTGTGCTCTGATTTAGTTTACACAGATGATCAGCCATATGAAAACCTTCCATAGCAAAATATACCTAGCTAGCTACCTAGCTTCCTTCGCTTGTAGCTTGCCTCTCATCTGACTGGTGTTAGCCTGGTAGCTGCAAGCCTGCTACTAGCTAGCTGCTGCTATTGCACAGCAAACAAGTTGCTGGTCCCAGTTTTAGAACTCTGAGATTCAGCTGAAAATATATTAGCATTGTCAGAAATGTTACAAAAAGGTAGCACATCGTTGGTTCCCCATTGGCACGTGAGAGAGAAAATATACACATTTGTTCAAAACAATTGCCCCTACAAACTTATTCAATACGAAAGGTGGCAAGTCTAATGGTCACTTTATGAATGCTGTAGTTTCTTTCTTACCCGACACCTAAATATCGAGCTAGGTCAGGGCAAGAAATTAAATGTTTTCCTAAATACTAACAACCCTGTTCAAAATACGGTATGTGGTTCTGGACGGCTCACGAGGAGAGGTGGGGGGTATGTGTTCTGTACCTCCAATCAAGTTGATTTGCAAAGTTTCATCGACATTGTTGTCATATTGGCTTAGATATAATGGTAGGGAAATTTGAATTTAACATTGAGTTTCAATCAATCCCTTTGGCACCGGTTAGAGTGATTTTTTCCCCCGCTGAGAAGGTAAATGTGTTAACGGGAGATACTGTACTAGCACTCTACTGGGTAGGTTGGGATCAACTTTATCAAACCACGTAGGGCCTATATACAGGCAGATCGCTCAAGAGTGAGTTCAAAATTGGACTTCTAACCATGTCTTGAGGACATTGGGAAATGGCTTCAAAACTGTCCGATAGGGGCAACAGTGAGCGCTATTAACATCAAGTAGGCTTGGGTTTGCAAGGTTATTGTCAACATCCCGATGTCTGCCTTCAATTAATAACTCTCTCTTTCCCCTCCTTGCCTCTTTTGAACTCACCCTTTCCCAGTCACTTCCCACTCACAAGGCAGGCAATACGCTTGACCTCATCTTTGCTAGAAGCTGTTCACCTATCAATCTCACTGCAACCCTCCCCTGGATCGTTCTTCATCCCGTGTCCTGAATCTGCCTACTCAAACCTACTCACCTCCCTTTCCGTATCCTATAATTTGCACTGTCCCCTTTCCTCCTGGCCGGCTCGGCCCCCCCCCCCCCCCCCCCCCCCCCTCCTGCTCCGTGGCTGAGTGACTCATTGCGAGCTTACAAAACAGGTCTGCGGGCAGCTGAGTGAAAATGGAGAAGAACTAAACTTCTGGAGGACCTATCATCCTTCCACTCCCTCTTCTCTACCTTCTCTTCCTCTGCATCCACTGCTAAAGCCACTTTATATCATTGTACATTTCACACTTCTGCCTATAACCCTAGGAAACTCTTTTCCACCTTCTCCTCCCTCCTTAAGGCATCAGCATGCAGTGTCGCTCGCATACTCCCTTTATAAAAGAGAAAAAAACCTAGGATGTTTGGTGAGTATTTCTCAATGAAAAAATGTGCATGAAAATAAGTAATCTCTCATTAAATGACAACAAATACTTTATTTAAGAATCCCTGTTGTTGACCAATCACTGGCGAAGGGGAGTAGAATTTGGAAAATATTAGAAAATTTGTGTGTACCAAACAGATAAAAAAACAGACGAAAAAACGCCACAAAATGTCTTCAAATACATGCACGATCTCTTCCGAACTCTTCCGTCTGGGATAAATGTGGATGCCTTTAATCCTCCACTCCTCCCCTCCCTCCTCTCTCTCTTCGGACGACTTTGTTAACCACTTTTAAAAGGTTCACGACATCCGGTTCTCATTCACTCAGCATTTTGAGTACAGTAGTCCCACTGACAGAGAACTTCCCTACGCCTTGACCTGTTTTTCCCCTCTCCATATGAAATCCTGTGACTAGTGAGGTCCGACCACCCACCTGCCCAACCCCATCCCCTCCTCCGTTCTCCAGACCATCTCTGGAGACCTTCTCCCATTCCTCACTTCCCTCATCAACTCATCCCTGACCCTGGCTGTGTCCCCTCAGACTTCAAAAGGGCCCGAGTCCCTCACCTCTTCAGGAAACCAACAGTCAACTCCTCTAATGTCAATAACTACAGAATGGTAGTGTTCTTACCAAAACACTTGAGCATGCTGTCTCTTACAAACTCCCTCGCTATCTCTCTCTGAATGATCTTCTTGACCCTAACCAGTCAGGCTTCAGACGGGTCAGTCAACCGAGACTGCTCTTCTCTGTGTCATGGAGGCTGCCAAAGCTAAATCTCTCTCCTCTGTTTTCATCCTCCTAGATCTATCCGCTGCCTTCGACACCGTAAACCATCAGATCCTCCTCTCCACCCTCTCAGGGCTGGGCATCTCAGGCTTTACACACTCTTGGATTGCATCCTCTGGCAGGCCGCTCCCACCAGGTCATGTGGAGAGGACCTGTGTCTGCACCACGTACTCTCACAATTGGAGTCCCCCAGGGCTCGGTTCTAGGCCCTCTTCTCTCATTACACCAAGTCACTCGGCTACGTCATATCCTCACAAGGTCTCTCCCCTTCTGACACCCAGGTGGCGACATGCATCTCTGCATGCCTGGACAACACCCTGTCGTTCTCTGCAAACATCAAAGCGGTGACCTACTCCTGCATGTTCCTGCTCTACAACATCCGTAGAGTGCGACCCTACCTTACACAGGAAGCGCACAGGTCCTAATCCAGGCAATTGTCATCTCCTGTTTGGACTACTGCAATTCACTGTTGGTTGGGCTCCCCGTTTGTGTTATTCAACCTTTCCAAGTTCTCCAATGTTACTCCGCTCATCAGCACTGGCTTCCAGTGAAAGCTAGCATCCATTACAAGACCATGGTACTTGCCTACGGAGAAGCAAGAGGAACTATGCATCCCTACATTCAGGCTATGCTCTAACCTTACGCCCCAACCCGAGCACTCCATTCTGGCACCGCTGGTCTCTTGGTCCTCCCACCCCTACGGGCGGACAGCTCCTGCTAAGCCCAGTACAAGGTCTTCTCTGTCCTGGCAACCTAATGTTGGAACCAGCTTCCCCATGAAGCTTCAAAAATATCTTAAATAATCCCACAGCACCCCCTCACACCCCCTTCCCACTCTGAAAAAAAGGTGGATAAAATGATGCCTTTCTAACACTAAAAGCAACTTGGAGCATCTTAGAAATTAGACGTTTGGAGGAATGTGGATGAACGTCTAAATCTGCAGTGAGACTGTGAGAGCTAGTTGTATATGATCTTTCACACTAATATCCTAAGATGTCACAATTTGATATGACGCAACTCAAGCATGTGTGCACTAATGCACACACGCATGCACACATGTGCACTTGCGGGCACACACACACATGCACACGTGCACGCATGCACGCTCGCACACACACACACACACACACACAATGTGATTTAAATTTGGAGTTTCTATTCTTCCAAGACAGTCAGAATGTACACAAACCATTGTAGAGATTTTCTCAGGGGTACACACAAGCATACCTTGTACACACAAGCATACCTCTTCTCCCACAGAGAGTGAGTGAGAGAGAGAGAGAGAGAGAGAGAGAGAGAGAGAGAGAGAGAGAGAGAGAGAGAGAGAGAGAGAGAGAGAGAGAGAGAGAGAGCGAGCGAGCCAAGGTCAACCCCTGAGATTCGACAAGTGGTGTTATGATTTGCTAAATAGCTCCACCTACAGTATACATTGCCCACTCCAACCAAAGGATAAATGACTCCAGTGTGTTCTCCTCACGACATAACTGCAACTTCAACATCCTTCTCTATAACTCAAACAGACAGTGTAGTACACAGTACCTTAAACACCCCAATTTTGAAATTCAATTTTTTTCCTGTGATAACAGACCTCGAAACAACCACTAAGCAGGCCGTCCAGACTTTCTACACAGAGGGTCTTGATAGTTGGAATGGAGGCCTGGCTCTTTGAGGCAATGTGGAGCCTTGATTTGCTCTACACTAGCGAATCACAACGAGTCACAACATATAAACAGGAAATCCATCAATAGACACGACATCACTCACCTGTGGTTCAGTGACCGCAGACTCTGTGGTCCTGACTGTGTCTTATTCCCAGATATTGTTTGACTGACGGGGACATAGACGGAACAACAATATAAACGCAATAAGTGTTGGTCCCATGTTTCATGAGCTGAAAATAAAAGATCCCAGAAAGCTTCCATACGCACATGAAACAAATTTCTCTCAAATGTCTTGCACAAATTTGTTTACATCTCTGTTAGTGAGCATATCTCATTTACCAAGATAATCCATCCACCTGACAGGTGTGGCATATGAAGAAGGTGATTAAACAGCATGATTATTCCACAGGTGCACCTTGTGCTAGGGACAATAAAAGGCCACTCCAAAATGTCCAGTTTTGTCACAACACAATGCCACAGATGTCTCAAGTTTTGAGGGAGCGTGCAATTAACATGCTGACTGCAGGAATTTCCACCAGAAATGTTAATATTTCTACCATTAGCCGCCGTCGTTATAGAGATACGTCCAACCGGCCTAACAAACGCAGACCATGTGTAACCCTGCCAGTCCAGGACCTCGACATCAGGCTTCTTCATCGTCTGAGACCAGCCACCCAGACAGCTGATGAAACTGTGGGTTCGAAGAACAAAAGATTTTCTCCACAGACTGTCAAAACCGTCTTGGGGAAGCTCATCTGCATGTTTGTTGTCCTCACCAGAGTCTTGACCTGACCGCAGTTCGGCATCATAACCAACTTCAGTGGGAAAATGCTGAACTTTGATGGCCACTGGCACGCTGGAGAAGTGTGCTCTTCAAGGATGAATCTGTACTGGATCAACTGAACTGAACTGGGCAGATGGCAGACAGCATGAATGGCATCGTGTGGGCAGGCGGTTTGCTGATGTTAACGTTGTGAACATGGTGGATAATGGTGGCAGTGGGGTTATGGTATGGGCAGGCATAAACTACGCACAATGAACACAATTTCATCAATGGCAATTTTAATTAACAGAGATACTGTGACGAGATCCTGAGGCCCAATGTTGTGCCAGTCCCTCATATTTCAGCATCATAATGCACGGCCCCATGTCGTAAGGATCTGTACACAATTCCTGTAGGCTGAAAATGTCATAGTTCTTCCGTGGCCTGCGTACTCACCAGACATGTCACGCATTGAGCATGTTTGGAATGCTCAGGATCGATGTTTACCACAGCGTGTTCCAATTTCTGCCAATATCCAGCCACTTTGCACAACCATTTAAGAGGAGTGGGACAACATTCCACAGGTCACAATCAATCTTTATCAACTCCATGCGAAGGAGATGCAAATAGTGAGATGAAATAGAGATGCAAATAGTCACACCAGATACTGACTAGTTTTGTGATCCACTCCTTTACATTTTTTAGGTATCTATGACCAACAAATACATATCTGTATTAGGGCCTAATGAATTTATTTACATTTATTTAAATTGACTGCTCCACAAGTCTGGTTCATCCTTGGGAGCAATTTCTAAATGCCTGAAAGTACCACGTTCATCTGTACAAAAAATAGTATGCAAGTATAAACACCATGGGACCATGCAGCCGTCATACCGCTCAGAAAGGAGACGTGTTCTGTCTCCTAGAGATGAACATACTTTGGTGCGCAAACTGCAAATCAATCCCAGAACAACAGCAAAGGACCTTGTGAAGATGCTGGAGGAAACAGGTACAAAAGTATCTATATCCACAGTAAAACTATATCGAAATAACCTGAAAGGCCGCTCAGCAAGGAAGAAGCCACTGCTCCAAAACAGCAAAAAATAAGCCAGACTAAGGTTTACAAAGCACATGGGGACAAAGATCGTACTTTTTGGAGAAATGTGCTCTGGTCTGATGAAACAAAAATAGAACTGTTTGGCCATAATGACCATCGTTATGTTTTGGAGGAAAAAAGGGGAGGCTTGCAAGCCAAAGAACACCATCCCAATCGTGAAGCACGGGGGTGGCAGCATCATGTTGTGGGGGTGCTTTGCTGCAGGAGGGACTGTTGCACTTCACAAAATAGAAGGAATCATGAGGCAAGAAAATGATGTGGATATTTTGAAGCAACATCTCAAGATATCAGTCAGGAAGTTAAAGCTTGGTCACAAATGGGTCTTCCAAATGGACAATGACCCCAAGCATACTTCCAAAGTTGTGACAAAATGGCTTAAGGACAACAAAGTCAAGGTATTGGAGAGGCCATCACAAAGACCTGAGATGGGCTATGTCCAGGTGCAGTAGGTGCACTGGTAGGAAGTGGAACTCGTTTTTATTTTTTTATTTTTTATTTTTCTCATCTGCTTCACACTAGTTCATAATACTGAAAATCACTCTGCTCTTGGTAGCTGTGAGGCATTGTTTACTACGGCAAACCATGCTCCAGCTAGCAGCCTAGTATAAGCTTGTTTGAATAACCGTATGGTAGCTAGTTTACCAGCTTGCTGATAAAGTTTTATGGCCAACGTTATGGGACAGTTCTATGGGTTGGATCCAGTTCAGGGACCAAAAATAATGAAACGATTTGAGGAACAGAACCTCAACCAAAAACGAAAGTGATCTATACTGTTCTGGAACAGAACCCTTATTTTAAAAGCTTTGAAGCAACATCTCAAGACATCAGTCAGGAAGTTAAAGCTTGGTCACAAATGGGTCTTCCAAATGGACAATGACCCCAAGCATACTTCCAAAGTTGTGACAAAATGGCTTAAGGACAACAAAGTCAAGGTATTGGAGAGGCCATCACAAAGACCTGACCTCAATCGTATAGAAAATGTTTCTGCAGAACTGAAAAAGCTTGTGCGAGCAAGGAGGCCAACAAACTGACTCAGTTACACCAGCTCCGTCAGGAGAAATGGGCCAAAATTCACCCAACTTATTGTGGGAAGCTTGTGGAAGGCTACCCAAAACATTTGACCCAAGTTAAGCAATTTAAAGGCAATGCTACCGAATACTAATTGAGTGTATGTAAGCTTCTGACCCACAGGGAATGTGATCAAATAAATTAAACCTGAAAGAAATAATTATGTCTGCTATTATTCTGACATTTCATATTCTTAAAATAAAGTGGTGATCCTAACTGACCTAAAACAGGGAATTTTACTAGGATTAAATTAAACCCTGAGTTTAAAGGAATTTGGGTAAGGTGTATATACACTTCAACAGTATATATATATATATATTCCACTAAATGTGAGTGAGCGGTACTGTTAGTTTCTAATCTCTCCTCCTTCAGTGTTTTTCTGTGGACTTTATATGTCAGTTGGCAACCAACTTTGACTGGAGTGTGAAGTTCAGCGAACTTGCAGTGTTCAGCGAACAAGCAGGTGTCAAGAAAAATAACCAAGTTCTATTTTTAGTGCCTGGCTACGCAGCCGCATGCGAGCAGTTTGGATCAAATTATTGAATTTACATGTACATTTATTTTGCAACGCACACACACGCAACGTGGCCGGTGTGGTCATGTCACTCCTAGGTGACACTCGTCCCTCAACCAATATGTCTTATTTTTTATTTGTATTTATTTATTTTATTTCACCTTTATTTAACCAGGTAGGCTAGTTGAGAACAAGTTCTCATTTGCAACTGCGACCTGGCCAAGATAAAGCATAGCAAATCGACACATACAACAACACAGAGTTACACATGGAATAAACAAAACATAGAGTCAATAATACAGTAGAAAAAAGAAAACAAAAAAGTCTATATACAGTGAGCGCAAATGAGGTAAGATAAGGGAGTTAAATTAAGGCAATAAATAGGCCATGGTGGCGAAGTAATTACAATATAGCAATTGATCCCTGGAATGGTAGATGTGCAGAAGATGAATGTGCAAGTAGAGATACTGGGGTGCAAAGGAGCAAGATAAATAAATAAATACAGTATGGGGATGAGGTAGATAGTTGGGCTGTTTACAGATGGGCTATGTCCAGGTGCAGTAGGTGCACTGGTAGGAAGTGGAACTCGTTTTTATTTTTTTATTTTTTATTTTTCTCATCTGCTTCACACTAGTTCATAATACTGAAAATCACTCTGCTCTTGGTAGCTGTGAGGCATTGTTTACTACGACAAACCATGCTCCAGCTAGCAGCCTAGTATAAGCTTGTTTGAATAACCGTATGGTAGCTAGTTTACCAGCTTGCTGATAAAGTTTTATGGCCAACGTTATGGGACAGTTCTATGGGTTGGATCCAGTTCAGGGACCAAAAATAATGAAATGATTTGAGGAACAGAACCTCAACCAAAAACGAAAGTGATCTATACTGTTCTGGAACAGAACCCTTATTTTAAAAGCTTAGGAACCAGTTAACTGTGGCTATAAATGCTACAAAATCCACCTTCACAATAAGTGTATTCAGGTCACTTGATTGATGTATAACTTTTGCAACTGTTTGTGGTGCATCCACCGCCATATCTTCTTCAGAACTGTTGCCTCTCACCCCTTCAACTCTCTTCACCGCCGATGTATTTGCTGTACAGCCCTGATACTTGACACATCAACCTCTTTCAACCCGATGAGGCACTCAGAGAATTTGGAAATATGATCCCCAACACAGTTACAACATTTTACATATTCAATAACATATTCCTTCTGTCTGCAAACACTTAACACATGGCCAAACGTTTTATCCCAACTTTACATAGGGTGGTAAAAACTCAAACATCAATAATACAGATAACTTAAATAATTTTTCCCATTGTCCATACGGGTCAAGCGACGTGCATTAACTACTCCTGGAATTTTTGGCCTAAGATATTGATTATCAGTGTCTGACAGGACGCCAGAGATAACACCTTTTACCGGTGCCCTGCTCCGAAAATCAAAGCTGTCCACTTCATTCATCGATAATTTCGCGAAGCACAATGCACACTCATTTTGCTCTTTTGAGACACACAATATCAACACCATACCACTCCTGGTTACTTTGATTGTATACACTTTTCCCAATGCCTTCCTCACCATCCTCATGACTTCAAAAGGGTTTCCCAAATAAACATCCTTATCCCAAAAACATACTCCAACAACTAACAATTCATCAGACTCATTTCCCACAACAATTTTAGCCCTTTTTGTTCCATTCTTGGACTTCACTGTTGTCCACTCATCTTTCTCTCTAACTGTACTCAACGTCCTTTCAGCTTCAAACGACACTTCTGCTTCTGCCATCCCATTGAACAAGTCAATCCATTCTGCTCTAATTAAAACTTCTTCAGGATTGGTGGGTCCCCTGTGGATGGTAGAGCTAACGTAGGCTAATGCAATTAGCATGAGCTTGTAAGTAACAAGAATATTTCCCAGGACAAAGACATATCTGATATTGGTAGAAAGCTTAAATTCGTGTTAATCTAACTGCACTGTCCAATTTACAGTAGATATCACAGTAAAGTAATACCATGATATTTTTTGAGGGGAGTGCACAGTTTGAACATGATGAGTTATTAATAAACAAATTAGGCACATTAGGGCAGTCTTGATACAACATTTTGAACAGAAAAGCAATGGTTCATTGGATCAGTCTAAAACGTTGCACATACACTGCTGCCATCTGGTGGCCAAAATCTAAATTGCATCTGGGCTGGAATAATACATTATGGCCTCTCTCTTGCATTTCAAAGATGCATCCCAAAAAATACATACAACTGTTTTTTTTTCCTTTGTATTATCTTTAATCAAATATAATGTGTTGTATTCTCCTACATTCCTTTTACATTTCCACAAACTTCAAAGTGTTTCCTTTCAAATGGTACCAAGAATATGCATACCCTTGCTTCAGGGCCTGAGCTACAGGTAGTTATATTTGGGTATGTCATTTTAGGCGAAAATTGAAAAAAGGGCCGATCCATAAGAGGTTTTTAATTGTACTTAACAAGTGTCCAAGAAGTCCAAGAAGTCCATGAAGTCCAAGAAGCTGGGCATCATTATATCTGCAGCTGAGAAGTGTCTGGGACTCCAAGACTTAATGGCAGAAGCACTGCAAGGACTACTGTTGCCAGGAAATGTCCCGCCATCACAGGATTCTTCTAAGCTTGTGTGAACTAATTACTAACCTGATTAAAACAGAAAAGCAGGCTGATTTAGTTTAATTAACATTTGTTTTTTGATAGTTTGTATGGACATTGTTTTATATTGTTTATTTTGGAGGTTTAAAAAGGAACAAAAGGAACGATGTAAACCGATAAATGTTTTGGGTTCAAACTAATTCGGAACTTTATTTTGCTGGTCGGCACAGAGGAACATAATGGGAAAAAGTATGGTTCTGTTCAGAACTAAACGATTGTAAAATAATTTTGGTTGCAACCCATGGACTGTTCTAAGAAATCAACATGTATCTGACTCTGATAGCTGGAACTGTGCCTTACTACTTTGTCACATTTGGCCAAAGCGATAACGCAGCAGAGAGCAGTCAGCTGTTTTGTAGCACTCGGCGCACTGACCATGGCAGAACAGACATCATGAAAAGTAATTAGTCCAACAGCTAGAACTTCTCTACACTAGCTAGCTAGCTGGAGAGAGTATTCAGCATTGAGTGTGTGAACTGGCGTTGTTAGCATCCCTGCCTTTCATATGTATTGATTTGAGACTGACTCAGCCAGCAAGCAGACACTAGCTAGCAGATTAAACCAATGAGTTGAGTTTAGTTCACAAGACACTAGCTAGCTAATGCGTTTGGTGTACATTTCAAATTTCATAAATATTTTACCAAAAAACTGAAAATAAGCTACAGGTTTATAGTTTTTGGTAAGATTAACTCGGACTCTTTTGAGGGTGAAAGGGGATTCAGTGGAGATGTCACCTTGGTAACATTTTAAAATGTTTGGGCAGCATATTGTAGGCGGACTTCTTTTTAGCATCCCATGAGTGTTTGCGAGATATCAGACAGATCAGTGCAGATGGCTGTCATGTGAGACAGCTTTAATGCAGACATACATAAGTCAAATATCCAGACATAAGTCAAATGAAATCAAACTTTATTTATATACCACAAGTATACAAAAAGTATATTAATTAAAACCTGATTAAAGTAATCTATGCAGTAATATATGAAGTAACAAACATGAGGTTCATCTAGCATAGTCTTTTAGAGCAGATGGAGGGTAGTGTGTAGTGACAGGGTTTGTTGTTCCAGCGCTTATGTACTGTAGAGAGAAAATACACAAGTCAATATATGCACTGTATATCCTAGAATATCTTTATACTATTTTTATTTGCCAAAATAGGTGTTTGATTTGTATGTTAAATATGTGTATGCCATTTTAAAAGTACACAGAAGTTATGGGTTTAGGGAGAGAAAAACAGATACAGAAAGCATTGTACGCAATGTAAGACTACGAGACAAAATATGAATAAACATGCCCAGGTTTCACATATGTATTACACTCTTTTTTACTAAGAACAACTACACAACAAGGTGGTACTCTGCTATACAATACAATGGTTGATATACTGTGTATATATAGCTATATCCTTTACCGCCATAGTTCATCTCTAGGCATCTCTCTTTGTTGCTGTTGCTAGGCTCTCCTGGGTTCCAGCCGTGGTAATCAAACCTGGACCCGTCGCTCCAAAGCCATATTGTGTTCTGTTCACAAACCCCACCCACACACAGACAGTCAGTCAATGTAGGCCTAGTGTATTAGCCTCAAATTGTTAGACGGTATAGTTTCTAACATTGACTGAAGCAAAAAGAGGCATATTATAGAGGCATATCGAAATGTAAGAAGAAAAAATAAATAGAAACAGTTAACGTTGTTGTTTCGGTTTTGTTCTCTCTAATTTAAATTAGAAAAGTAAGGTAAATTACGCTGAGCAAAATTATAACCACAACATGTAAAGTTTTGGTCCTATGTTTCATGAACTGAACTAAATGATCCCAGAAGTTTTCCATATACACAAAAAGCTTATTTCTCCCAAATGTTGACAAATTTGTTGACATCCCTGTTAGTCAGCAATTCTCCTTTACCTCCCCCTGGGAGGTGTGGCATATCAAGAAGCTAGTTAAAGAGCATGATCGTCGCGCTGCATGAGGCAAATGGTGGTCACACCAGATAGTGGCCGGTTTTATGATCCACACCCCACGGACCCTTTTTTAAGGTATCTGTGACCAACAGATTAGGGCCTAAATAATTTATTTAAATTGACTGATTTCGTTATATGAACTGTAACTCAGTAAAATCTTGGAAATTGTTGCATTTATATTTTTGTTCAGAATAAATAAAACATTAAGCAAAATGTAAAGATATTAAAGAACAGTTTACATAGACGGCATCAGAGCCTCCGATCCAGGTGCTTGTGAACCCGTTGGTATGGCTCCTAACCAGCTCCTGCAGAAAATGATACTCCTGGGAGTTCTGAACTGATGCCAGGTTCGCTCCGAAGTGCACACAGTACCGCTAGAGGGGCAGAGACATTTCAGACAGAGAATAGAATACAGAGTATTTGTGCTTGTATTGTATTCTACTTACAAGTTGTAATTGTTATTAAAAAAAAACAATGCCGTCTAAAGTTTGCTGATACAGACATGTGTTCACTGTACCTCTGCCTCAATCCATGTGCTGGGGCCATTAACAAACATCAAACAGCGGGATCCGTATTTGGTCCAGCCCGAGGGACACAAGCTCCTGCTCTCTACCCCCACCTCCTCTTGGACCTTCTGCTCCTCCTCCTGCACCTCCTGCTCTTCCCCCTGCAACTCCTGCAGCTCCTCCACCCCCTTAGCCTCTGTAAGTCAAAGTGATACACACCCCACATTACGTTGCATCTGTTACCACCAGGGGTTTAAAATGGCAGACGGTTTTTGTTCAACATAGTTTGCGTCCTCTCCTTTTTCCTCTACAAAAACATAGACAACAGAGACAAGTCAATGATGATGGTGGAATATTAGCTATTTGAGTGGAGACATAACTTCTGACGTTTTACTGCAGGGGGCGGTATAAAACCTACTAAAAGCAAGGAGTTGATCCACATCATTTGCCTCCTGTAAGGGCTCTGAAACATAAACAGTGGTGTTATTTTAAATACAACACACACACACACACACACACACACACACACACACACACACACACACACACACACACACACACACACACACACACACACACACACACACACACACACACACACACACACACACACACACACACACATACACATACCACTACACATACACATACACAGGAGGTTGGTGGCACCTTAATTGGCGAGGACGGGCTTGTGGTAATGGCTGGAGTGGAATCAGTGGAACGGTGTCAAATATACACACACAATTTTGCTACAACATAAATAATACAGAATGAATAATGTAAAGTGTCTGTGTGTGTGTGTGTCTCTCTTACTTGCATTGCCCAAAGCCAAGGCAGCGCTGAGAAGCAGAAGAATGGTCATCATCGCCATGGTGATAGTCTCCTCGGAGAGAGAGAGAGAGAGAGACAGGGAAACAGGGAGAAGAGGTCAAAACAAATTCAGCAACAGAGAATACTTCAGAGTGCGTATAAAACGTACTTGTTGTAGAGTGAATCACAGGTAAATACTGTAGGTTCTGCTCAGATGGAGAGCGAGGAGCACCTTTATACACCTGGCCACAAGGAAGCAACTAATATTTTCGAACATTAGTTAACTATTATATATTGACTTGTTTATGGGGCATTCCCATAGAAATGGATCAAAGTGCAAAATAACAGGATCACATGTGCTTATGGCTCGGTTCTTATTATCATAAACAAGTGCATATGAGGAGGAGTTTCCTTCCAAAACGCGTTATCCACCAGTTTTCTCATTTGTGTTTTTTCATAGGAATTTATGCTCATAGGTACCTTCATGTGTGTGGGTAAAATATTACTGTTCTCAGATTTTTTTATGAATAGATTTTAGATGTGTATTAAAATGTTTTTTGTATACCAAACGTGTCGAACGACAGGGATGCTGACCCATGTTGACTCCAATGCTCCCCACATTTGTTTCAGGTTGGCTGGATGTCCTTTTATGGTTTTGGCTCTGTACTCCAGAACTTTGGATTTGAAATGATACAATACACTATATTTCTAAACATTTGTACACTAATGTGGATGCTAACATGATTAATGAATGGTGAATAATGATGAGTGAAAAAGTTAGACAAACAAATATCAGCCTCCCCAAAAAATGCTAACCTCCCCTGTTATTGTAATAGTGATAGCAATAGCAAACGCATCCAACAAGTTTGTAGAGTCACACGCTTGATGTAATGATTGTACAAGGAATATGGGACAAAATACTAAACCTTTGACTACTTTATAAACATATAAGTGAATTTGTCCCAATACTTTTTGTCCCCTAAAATTGTCTGACTATTTACAAAAAGTGCTGTAATTTCTAAATGGTTCCCCCAATATGGATGACAATACCCTCAAATTAAAGCTAACAGTCTGCACTTTAACCTCAGTTATTGTATCATTTCAAATCCAAAGTACTGGAGTACAGAACCAAACAACAAAACATGTGTCACTGTCCCAATAATTATGGACCTCACTGTAAATATTTTGTCTTGCCCATTCACCCTATGAATGGCACACATACACAATCCATAACCTGTCTCTTCCCCTTCTTCTACACTTATTGACGTGGATTTAACAAGTGACATCAATAAGGGATCATAGCTTTCACCTGGATTCACCTGGTCAGTCTATGTCATGGAAAGAGCAGGTGTTCTCAGTGTTTGGTATACTCATATTGTTTAGCTGGAATGGAATGTTCGTGTTCTGTATATTTGACTGATATGTGGTTGTCTCACCTAGCTATCTTAAAATGTACAACGCAGATGTTTGTTTATCTCAAATCAAATCGTTTCTGGGTAAGCACTTTACTGTGATTTGTTTTAAATTAATATGTTCAAAAATAAAACAAAACAAGCTTCTATCGCAAAGGACAATTTCTCAAGTAAGAATTTTACTAGGACTGTCTGGGACTGGTCTGAGTGGTCTGAAAATGTTCTGATATTGGCAGAGAAGTTTGGATCTCTCTTTCTTATTGGTTTATCATTTTTTTTTACAGAATGGTGATGTCACCACGGAAGGACAAATCTCCATCCCACCAAAACAGAAAAAAATTTCAGGCCGTCTTTTCAAACAGGTCTATTCCAACCTCATGGAGTGGAAATATATATATATATATTTACTAATGTAAATCTTAAGATTTTGACTGAACTTTTTACCCCTTTAGTTATTCATGGGAAATCTAACAACCATCTATGTTACCTGCTGCCTACTGTTTGTTTCACTGTTGTAGAGTGGATCACAGGTAGATACCGTAGGTTCTGCTCAGATGGATAGAGAGGAGCACCTTTACACACCTGGCCACAAGGAAGCAGCTATTATTTTTGAACAATAATTAACTAATATATTGACTTGTTTATGGGACATTCCGTAGAAATCAATCAAAGTGCGCATTTGTGTTCGTAAGTGGGTGTAATTGTGTGTATGTGTGTATGTAGGTTTGTGTGTGTGTGTGTGTGTGTGTGTGTGTGTGTGTGTGTGTGTGTGTGTGTGTGTGTGTGTGTGTGTGTGTGTGTGTGTGTGTGTGTGTGTGTGTGTGTGTGTGTGTGCGCACGTGTGCATGTAGGTGTGTATCAGTGGCAGTCGGTGCTATTTAATTTTAGGGAGGATGATTGTTTTTATGAGCATGGCCTTATTTATGTTACAGCATATTGGATGACTGTCATTTCTATTCCATTCACCCAGTTCAATGTAACATTGATAGGTTTAGGCTACAAAATTATGCTAAAATTTTCCCTGTACCCATCATGAGGTTGCTACAACTTAGCCAGTGGTGTAAAGTACTTAATCAAAAATACTTGAAAGTACTACTTAAGCAGTTTTTTGGGGTATCTGTACTTAACAATTTATATTTTTGGAAACTTTTACTTTTAATTCACTACATTCTTAAAATAAAATAATGTACTTTTTATTACATACATTTTCCCCTGACACCCAAAAGAGCTCGTTACATTTTGACAGGAAAATGGTCAAATTCACACATATCAAGAGAACATCCCTAGTCAACCCTACTGCCTCTGATCTGGTGGAATCACTAAACAGAAATGCTTTGTTTGTAAATTACGTCTAAGTGTTGGAGTGTGCCCCTGGGTATCCGTAATTTTTTAATTTTTTATTGTGCCGTCTGGTTTGCTTCAAATGAGGAACTTTAAATTATTTGTTATTTTACTTTTGATACTTAAGTATATTTAAAACCAAATACTTTTAGACTTTTACTCAAGTAGTATTTTACTGGGTGATTTTTACTTGAGTCATTTCCTATTAAGGTATCTTTACTTTTACTAAATTTAGCACTCTTCCCAATACTGAACCTATGAATTAACGTTTATAACGTAGGTGCACAGGTTGAGAGACAAATTGGAGTCATCAAGGTGACAGACAGTGACACATTCTATAAAGTCTAACAAACTCTTGCCTGCAACTAGCTGATCTCGGGTGTAATCATTAGTCCAAACAGTTCTGTTTTGCAACTAAAACGAGTGTTTCTGTTGGTCAAATTCAGGTAGGCCCATACCGTTTCATTCCGTTTGTTTCAATTTAAGAGACGTTTAGCAGCAGAAATCGCCAGAATGAATAAATCCCTGATTACCTGCACACACAGTTCACTTTGATAGCAAACACATACAGCGTTATCACTTTGCTCGTTGTACAATTCCTTCTTGCATCTACGCACTTTCATCCTCTCAACGTTTCCCTTCCCTTGTGGACTTCAGTGCAAAACACAACGGCAGTCTGTAGCCAGGTGAAAAAAATCTCCAAGCCAAACCTTCATACCTTAATCCTACACAGCCTACATCGCTGTCACCATATTAGCTAACGTCAATATACACTAAGTGACCAAAAGTTTGTGGACACCTGGATGTTGAACATCTCATTTAAAAATTATGGGCATTCATGTGGAGTTGGTTCCCCCTTTGCTGCTATAATAGCTTGCACTCTTCTGGGAAGGCTTTCCCACTAAATGTTGGAACATTGCTGCAAGGACTTGCATCCATTCAGTCACAAGAGCATTAGTGAAGTTGGACACCGATGTTGGGTGATTAGGCCTGGCTCGCAGTCTGCGTTCCAATTCCGGGCTATCTGCATTGTGTCCCGCCACCCGCCACCTACCACCCGCCAACCCCTCTTTTACGGTACTGCTACTCTCTGTTCATCATATATGCATAGTCACTTTAACCATATCTACATGTACATACTACCTCAATCAGCCTGACTAACTGTTGTCTGTATGTAGCCTCACTACATTTATTGCCTCGCTACTGTATATAGCCTGTCCTTTTACTGTCTTTTTACTGTTGTTTTATTTCTTTGCTTACCTATTGTTCACCTAAGACCCTTTTTGCACTATTGGTTAGAGCCTGTCAGTAAGCATTTCACAGTAAGGTCTACTACACCTGTTGTATTCGGCGCATGTGACAAATAAACTTTGATTTGAATTCATCCCAAAGGTTTTCGATGGGGTTCAGATGTTACTATGGAATACTGAAGTATAATTACAAGCATTTCATAAGTGTCAAAGGCTATTATTGACAATTACATGAAGTTGATGCAAAGAGTCAATATTTGCGGTGTTGACCCTTCTTTTTCAAGACCTCTGCAATCCGCCCTGGCATGCTGTCAATTAACTTCTGGGCCACATCCTGACTGATGGCAGCCCATTCTTGCATAATCAATGCTTGGAGTTTGTCAGAATTTGTGGGTTTTTGTTTGTCCACCTGCCTCTTGAGGATTGACCACAAGTTCTTTATGGGATTAAGATCTGGGGAGTTTCCTGGCCATGGACCCAAAAGATACATTTTTGTTCCCCGAGCCACTTAGTTATCACTTTTGCCTTATGGCAAGGCGCTCCATCATGCTGAAAATGGCATTGTTCATCACCAAACTGTTCCTGGATGGTTGGGAGAAGTTGCTCTCGGAGAAAGTGTTGGTACCATTCTTTATTCATGGCTGTGTTCTTAGGAAAAATTGTGCGTGAGCCCACTCCCTTGGCTGAGAAGCAACCCCACACATGAATGGTCTCAGGATGCTTTACTGTTGGCACATGACACAGGACTGATGGTAGCGCTCACCTTGTCTTCTCCGGACAAGTTTTTTTCCGGATGACCCAAACAATCGGAAAGAGGATTCGTCAGAGAAAATGACTTTACCCCAGTCCTCAGCAGTCCAATCCCTGTACCTTTTGCAGAATATCAGTCTGTCCATGTTGTTTTACCTGGAGAGAAGTGGATTCTTTGCTGCCCTTCTTGACACCAGGCCATCCTCCAAAAGTCTTCGCCTCACTGTGCGTGCAGATGCACTCACACCTGCCTGCTGCCATTCCTGAGCAAGCTCTGTATTGGTGGTGCCCCGATCCCGCAGCTGAATCAACGTTAGGAGCCGGTTCCGGCGCTTGCTGGACTTTCTTGGGCGCCCTGAAGCCTTCTTCACAACCATTGAACCGCTCTCCTTGAAGTTCTTCATGATCTGATAAATGGTTGATTTAGGTGCAATCTTACTGGCAGCAATATCCTTGCCTGTGAATCCCTTTTTGTGCAAAGCAATGATGAGGGCACGTGTTTCCTTGCAGATAACCATGGTTGACAGAGGAAGAACAATGATTCCAAGCACCACCCTCCTTTTGAAGTTTTCAGTCTTTTATTCAAACTCAATCAGCATGACAGAGTTATCTCCAGCCTTGTCCTTGTCAACACTCACACCTGTGTTAACGAGAGAATCACTGACATGATGTCAGCTGGTCCTTTTGTGGCAGGGCTGAAATGCAGTGGAAATGTTTTTGGGGGATTCAGTTCATTTGCATGGCAAAGAGGGACTTTAGCCATAGCCAGTTTGCTTACATAAATAGCATTCCTCTATGTTTGAGTCAGGTTGAGAAGACTAAATTAACTGCAATAGCTAGTGAAGTGAAAGGTAAACCAAGAAAAAAAATGACAATTACCTAACTCTCTCTCGCTCTACTGCTTCTCTTAAATCTTCTCAAACCCTACACCCCAACCTGAGCACTCTGTTCTGCCACCGCTGGTGTCACGAACCGGCTCGTAGCACGTAACAAAGAGGGAGACAACGTGGAAATAAGGAATAGTGAACTATATACAGTTACCAATGGTGTGTAGTCAATAATCAGTAGTGTAAGTGAGTGGTTGCGTGCATAGATGGTGATAATGAGGGGTGTTGAAAGGTGCCAAAGCAAACAAGCAAGCAAAGCAAGCAAACAAACAAACAAACAAACAGAACAGCCATAAAAAATGCCCCAACCAAAAACCAACAGCGTGTCTGCATGGAGAGTCTCCTCAATGAATGGGGGAAAGAGGTATTTAACCCCAGGACATACCCGAGCCCAGGTGTGTCTCACTTCGCTGATGACCCTCCCGGCTCTGCTCACTGACCTCCTATTAAGGAAAACATGAGCAAAGAGAAAGAATTTGGCATATAGAGTGGAAGGGTCATCACCCTGGTCTCTTGGTCCTCCTACAACTACGGGAGTGCAGCTCCCGCACAGCCTAGTACAACCTCTTCTCTGGCCTGGCACCCCAATGGTGGAACCAGCTTGACCCTGAAGCTAGGACAGCAGAGTCCCTGCCTATCTTCAGAATACATTCTCTGCATGATGGCGCCGACGGAGATGGTCGCTTCGCTTCAGGTCGTTAGGAAACTATGCAATAATTTGTTTTTTCATGTATTATTTCTTACATTGTTAGCCCAGAAAATCTCAAGTGTTATTACATACTGCCGGGAAGAACTATTGGATATAAAAGCGACGTCAACTTACCAACATTACGACCAGGAATACGTCTTTCCAGAAGCGGATCCTTTGTTTTGACCTCTACCCTGGACATGGGATCTAATCCCAGAGGCCAATCCAAAACAACGCGGTCGCCGCAGGAGAGACAGACGGAGCGGCCTACTGGTCAGTCTCTGAAGGCAAACACACCATCCACCGCTTCCGAGCATATTACTCGCCAATGTCCAATCTCTTGACAACTAGGTGGATGAAATTAGGGCACGAGTTGCATTCCAGAGAGACATCAGAGATTTTAACATTCTCTGTTTCATGGAAACAAGGCTCATATGTTGTCAGAGTTGGTACAGCCACCCGGTTTCTTTACGCATCCCGCCAACAGAAACAAACATCTCTCTGGTAAGAAGAAGGTCGGGGTGTATGCCTTATCATTAACAACTCATGGTGTAATCATAACAGCATACAGGAACTCAAGTCCTTTTGTTCACCTGACCTAGAAATCCTTACAATCAAATGCCGACCGCATTATCTTCCAAAATAATTAATTTAGATTATAGTCACAGCCGTGTAAATACCTGCAAAGCAGATATCTCGACGGCCCTGACAGAACTTCACTGGATTCTATGTAAAGTGAAAACCATATATCCTGAGGCTGCATTTATTGTAGCTGGGGATTTTAACAAAGCTAATCTGAGAACAAGGCTTCCTAAATTCTATCAGCATTTCGAATGCGCAACAAGAGCTGGTAGCATTCTGGATCATTGCTACTCTAACTTCCGCAATGCATACAAAGCCCTCCCCTGCACTGCCTTAGCAAATCTGACCATGACTCCATTTTGTTGCTCCCAGCCTACAGACAGAAACTAAAACAGGAAATATTTGTGTTCAAGTCTATCCAATGCTGGTCTGACCAATTGAATTCCACGCTTCAAGATTGCTTCGATCACGTGGACTGGGATATGTTCCGGGTAGCCTCAGACAATAACATTGATGTATACGCTGACTCGGTGAGCGAGTTTATTAGCAAGTGCATAGGTGATGTTGTACCCATTGTAACTATTAAAACCATCCTTAATCAGAAACCATGGAATGAAGGCAGCATTCGCGCAAAACTGAAATCGCGAACCACTGCTTTTAATCATGGCAAGATGACTGGAAACATGACCGAATACAAACAGTGTAGCTATTTCCTCTGCAAGGCAATCAAACAAGCAAAGTGTCAGTAAAGAGACAAAGTGGAGTCGCAATTCAACGGTTTAAACACGAGACGTATGTGGCAGGGTCTACAGTCAATCACGGATTACAAAAAGAAAACCAGCCCCCGTCGCGGACATCGACGTCTTGCTCCCAGAAAATTTTAACAACTTCTTTGCTCGAATTGAGAACAATACAGTGCCACTGACACGCTACCAAAGCCTGTGGGCTCTCCTTCTCCGTGCCCAACGTGAGGCTGCCGACCCAGACAGCATCCCTAGCCGTGTCCTCAGAGCATGTGCAGACCAGCTGGCTGGTGTGTTTACGGACCTACTCAATCAATCCCTATCCAAGGCTGCTGTACCCACATGCTTCAAGATGGCCACCATTGTTCCTGTCCCCAAGAAAGCTAAGGTAACTGAACTAAATAACTATAACTTCTGTCATCATGAAGTGCTTTGAGAGACTAGTCAAGGACCATATCACCTCCACCCTACCTGACACCCTAGACCCACTCCAATTTGCTTACCGCCCAATAGGTCGACAGACGACGCCGTTGCCATCATACTGCACACTGCCCTGTCCCGCTCGAAACAAGAGGAATACCAATGTAAGAACACTGTTCATTGATTACAGTTTAGCATTTAACACCAGAGTACCCTCCAAACTCGTCATTAAGCTAGAGACCCTGGGTCTCCACCTCGCCCTGTGCAACTGGGTCCTGGACCTTCTAACGGGCCGCCCCCAGGTGGTGAAGGTAGGAAACAATATCTCCACCCCGCTGATCCTCAACACTGGGGCCTCACAAGGGTGCGTTATCAGCCCTCTCCTGTACTCCCTGTTCACCCATGACTGCGTGGCCATGCACGCCTCCAACTCAATCATCAAGTTTGCAGATGACACGAAAGTGGTAGGCTTGATTACCAACAACGACGAGACAGCTTACAGGGAGGAGGTGAGGGCACTCGGAGTGTGGTGTCAGGAAAACAACCTCTCACTCAACATCAACAAAACGAAAGAGATGATCGTGGACTTCAGGAAACAGCAGAGGGAGCATCCCCCATTCCACATCGACAGGACAGTAGTGGAGAAGGTGGACATTTTTAAGTTCCTCGGCGTACACATCACGGACAAACTGTCCACCCACACAGACAGCGTGGTGAAGAAGGTGCAACAGCGGCTCTTCAACCTCAGGAGGCTGAAGAAATTTGGCTTGTCACCTAAAACACCCAGAAACTTTTATAAATGCACAATCGAGAGCATCCTGTCGGGCTGTATCACCGCCTGGTACAGCATTTGCTCCGCCCACAACCGCAAGGCTCTTCAAAGGGTACAACGCATCACCGGGGGCAAACTACCTGCCCTCCAGGACACCTACAGCACCCGATGTCACATGAAGGCCAAAAAGATCAAGGACTACAACCACCCGAGCCACTGCCTGTTCACCCAGCCATCATCCAGAAGGCGAGGTCAGTACAGGTGCATCAAAGCTGGGACCGAGAGACTGAAAAACAGCTTCTATCTCAAGGCCATTATACTGTTAAACAGCCATTACTAATATAGAGAGGCTGCTGCCAACATACAGACTCAAATCTCTGGCCACTTTAATACATTTATTCAATGGATTTAATAAAGGTATCACTAGCCACTTTAAATAACACCTCTTTAATAATGTCTACATATCCCACACTGCTCATCTCATATGTATATACTGTATTCTATACCATCTATTGCATCTTGCCTATGCCGCACGGCCATCGCTCATCCATATTTTTATACATATACATATTCTTATTCATCCCTGTACATTTGTGTGTATATGGTAGTCGTTGTGAATTTGTTAGATTACTTGTTAGATATTACTGCACTGTCAGAACTAGAAGCACAAACATTTCCCTACATTCGCATTAACATCTCTTAATCATGTGTATGTAACCAATGCAATTTGATTTGATTTGATCTGAAACCCTACCTCTTCAAAGACCATCTTAAATAATTCCACAATGTCCCCTTCGCACCCCCTTCTCACACAAAAAGGGAAAAATATAATGCCTTTCTAACACCCGGAATAACTTGGAGCAACTTCGATCTCTCACACTAAAATTCTAAGATGTCACACTTTTCTATGATGCAATTCAAGCATGTGGGCACACACACACAATGTGGATTTAGCGCAATTTTTTTAGTTGACAGAATGCACAAAATCCATTGTAGAGATTTTCTCAGCGGCAATGTTGTTTAGTAAGAACAAGACCTGTACAAACAAGCATATCTCTTCTCCCACGAACACATGCACTCGCACACACACACACACACACACACACACACACACACACACACACACACACACACACACACACACACACACACACACACACACACACACACACACACACACACACACACACACACACACACACACACAGAAAGAGAGAGGGAGAGAATGAAAGAGGGAGAAAGAGAGAGGGAGAGGGAGAGAATGAAAGAGGGAGAAAGAGAGAGGGAGAGGGAGAGAGAGAAAGCGGATGCCAAGGTCAACCCCTGAGATTCCACAAGTGGTGTTATGATTTGCTAAATAGCTCCACCTACAGTATACATTGCCCACTCCAACCAAAGGATAAACGACTCCAGTGTGTTCTCCTCACGACATAACTGCAACTTCAACATCCTTCTTTATAACTCAAACAGACAGTGTAGTACACAGTACCTTAAACACCCCAATTTTGAAATTCAAATACTTCCCTGTGATAACAGACCTCTAAGCAACCACGAAGCAGGCGATCCAGACTATAAACACAGAGGGTCTTGATGGTTGGAATGGAGGCCTGATTTGCTCTACATAACTGATTTGCTCTACACTGGAGAATCACAACGAGTCACAAAATATAAACAGGAAATCCATCAATAGACACGACATCACTCACCTGTGGTTCAGTGACCACCGACTCTGTGGTCCTGACTGTGTCTTATTCCCAGATATTGTTTGACTGACGGGGACATAGACAGAACAACAATATAAACGCAACAAGTGTTGGTCCCATATTTCATGAGCTGAAAATAAAAGATCCCAGAAAGGTTCCATGTGCACAATTTCTCTCAAATGTTGTGCACAAATTTGTTTACATCCCTGTTAGTGAGCATTTCTCCTATGCCAAGATAATCCATCCATCTGACAGGTGTGGCATATCAAGAAGCTGATTAAACAGTATAATCATTACACAGGTGCATCTTGTGCAGGGGACGATAAAAGGCCACTCTAAAATGTGCAGTATTGCCACACAACATAAAGCCATAGATGTCTAGTTTTTTATCAGGGTAATATCAAAAGTCAAGCCATCGTTTACAGGGAAATACAAGCAGGATATTATACAGTGCATTTGGAAAGTGTTTAGACCCCTTGACTTTTTTCACATTTTGTTACATTACAGCTTTATTGTAAAATGGATTCAATTGTTTTTTCCCCTCATCAATCTACAAATTCTACCCCGTACTGACAAAGCAAAAACTGGATTTTATTATTATTATTTTAATTTTAGAATAATGAGGATGTAAACGTAACAAAATGTGGAAAAGTGAAGGGGTCTGAACACTTTCCGAATGCACTGAGATTATGTCGAGGCACAGATCTGGGGAAGGGTACTAAATAAATTCTGCAGCATTGAAGGTCCCCAAGAACACAGTGGCCTGAAAACATTCTTAAATGGAAGAAGTTTGGAACCACCGAGACTCTTCCAAGAGCTGGCCACCCAGCCAAACTGAGCAATCGGGGGAGAAGGGCCTTGGTTCTGACAGAGCTCCAGAGTTCCTCTGTGGAGATGGGAGAACCTTCCAGAAGGACAACCATTTTTGCAGCACTCCACCAGTCAGTCCTTTATGGTAGAGTGGCCAGACGGAAGCCTCTCCTCAGTAAAAGGCAAATGACAGCCCGCTTGGAGTTTGCCCGAAGGCACCTAAAGACTCTCAGACCAGGAGAAACAAGATTCTCTGGTCTGATGAAACCAAGATTGAACTTTTTGGCCTGAATGCAAAGCGTCACATCTGGAGGAAACCTGGCACTATCCCTGCGGTGAAGCATGGTGGTGGCAGCATCATACTGTGGGGATGATTTTCAGCGGCAGGGACTGGGAGACTAGTCAGGATCGAGGCAAAGATTAACAGAGAAAGTACAGAGAGATCTTTGATGAAAATCTCACCTTCCAACAGGACAACGACCCTAAACACACAGCCAAGACAACACAGGAGTTGCTTCGGGATGTCCTTGCTTCTGAATGTCCTTGAGTGGCCCAGCCAGAGCCCAGACTTGAACGCGATCGAACATCTCTGAAAATAGCTGTGCAGCAACGCTGACAGAGTTTTAGAGGATCTGCAGAGAAGAATGAGAGAAACTCCCCAAATACAGGTGTGCCAAGCTTGTAGTGTCATACCCCAGATGACTCGAGGCTGTAATCACTGCTAAAGGCGCTTCAACAAAGTACTTGGTACTAAATTATTCTAATTGTTTTTTTATCATTTAACATTTATTTAACTAGTCAAGTCAGTTAAGAACAAATTCTTACTTACAATGACGGCCTACTCTGGCGAGGCTGGGCCAATTGTGAACCGCCCTATGGGACTCCCAATCACGTCCGGATGTGATACAGCCTGGATTTGAATCAGGGACTGCAGTGACGCCTCTTGCACTGAGATGCAGTGTCTTAGACCACTGCGCCACTTGAGAGTAAAAGGTCTGAGTAGTTATGTAAATATGATATAAAAAAATTATAATTCAAAACATTTGCAAAAAAATCTAAAATCCTGTTTTGCTGTGTCAGTATGAGGTATTGTGTGTAGATCGATGAGGGGAAAAAACAATATAATACATTTTAGAATACGCTGTAACGTAACAAAATGTGGAAAAGGTCAAGGGGTCTGAACACTTTCCAAATGCACTGTATATAAACTCAGCAAAAAAAGAAACATCCCTTTTTCAGGACCCTGTCTTTCAACGATAATTCGTAAAAATAAAAATAACTTTCCTAACCAGCACTGTTCCCATGCTTGTTCAATGAACCTTAAACATTTAATGAACATGCACCTGTGGAACTGTCATTAAGACAATAACAGCTTACAGACGGTGGGCAATTAAGGTCACAGTTATGAAAACTTAGGACACTAAATAGGCCTTTCTACTGACTCTGAAAAACACCAAAACAAGATGCCCATGGTCCCTGCTCATCTGTGTGAACATGCCTTAGGCATGCTGCAAGGAGGCATGAGGACTGCAGATGTGGCCAGGGCAATAAATTGCAATGTCCGTACTGTGAGACGCCTAAGACAGAGCTACAGGGAGACAGGACGGACAGCTGATCGTCCTCGCAGTGGCAGACCACGTGTAACAACACCTGCACAGGATCGGTACATCCGAACATCACACGTGCGGGACAGGTACAACAACTGCCCGAGTTACACCAGGAACACACAATCCCTCCATCAGTGCTCAGACTGTCCGCAATAGGCTGAGAAAGGCTGGACTGAGGGCTTGTAGGCCTGTTGTAAGGCAGGTCCTCACCAGATATCACCGGCAACAACATCGCCTATGGGCACAAACCCAACGTCGCTGGACCAGACTGGACTGGCAAAAAGGGCTCTTCACTGACGAGTCGCGGTTTGGTCTCAACAGGGGTGATGGTCGGATTCACGTTTATCATCGAAGGAATGAGCGTTACACCGAGGCCTGTACTCTGGAGCGAGATCGATTTGGAGGTGGAGGGTCCATCATGGTCTGGGGCGTTGTGTCACAGCATCATCGGACTGAGCTTGTTGTCATTGCAGGCAATCTCAACGCTGTGCGTTACAGGGATGACATCCTCCTCCCTCAGTTGGTACCCTTCCTGCAGGCTCATCCTGACATGATCCTCCAGCATGACGATGCCACCATCCATACTGCTCGTTCTGTGCGTGATTTCCTGCAAGACAGAAATGTCAGTGTTCTGCCATGGCCAATGAAGAGCCCGGATCTCAATCCCATTGAGCACGTCTGGAGACCTGTTGGAGCGGAGGGTGAGGGCTATGGCCATTAACCCCAGAAACATCCGGGAACTTGCAGGTGCCTTGGTGGAGTAGTGAGGTAACATCTCATAGCAAGAACGGGCAAATCTAGTGCAGTCCATGAGGAGGAGATGCACTGCAGTACTTAATGCAACTGATGGCCACACCAGATACTGACTGTTACTGTTGACCCCCCCTTCCTTTGTTCAGTGACACATTATTCAATTTCTGTAAGTCACATGTCTGTGGAACTTGTTCAGTTTATGTCTCAGTTGTTGAATCTTGTTATGCTCATACAAATATTAACACATGTTAAATTTGCTGAAAATAAACGCAGTTGACAGTGAGTGGACATTTCTTATTTAGCTGAGTTTATATATAAAAAAAAGTAGCTAGACATCAGTCAGAGTGTTTTCTGCATATAGAATACTAATCCGAGTGGAGACGAGCAACTGAAACACAAAATGAGTCTGATGCCGAGCAGAAATTACAGCAGAGCAGACAGGCCTGTTGCCCTAGCGACTCCAGACTCCAGACAGACACTGTGTGTACACGCTTCAGAGCAAGTACTGTTCTCCCTTCAGACAAGCATGTGTCAAAACTTTTTTAATTTTCACAATGTCTCTTGTTCACATTCATTTGTAAATGTCCAAGCTCCTACCTATATATGTATAACTTTATGAGCTGGATTACTGTCTTTGCGCTCGCTAGCACATTTAGCTAGCAGCCTCTATGGAACTTCGCTATTACTTGTGCTAATTTTGTTAGCATTCTGGTAACAGATGCCCAATGGTTATTTTTCCGTTTTTTTGGCGCCCCCTTGTGTACTAAAATATAAATCCCCGGATAAGAGAAGGAAGATATGAAGTTTTGAAAATCTGGAAATCACCCAACCCTAGTCTTAGTACTCCATCCACCCCTCTCTCGCTCTGTCCTACATCCCATCCCTCCATCTCTCACGGTGGTGTAAACTGTTTTCTTCAAGTCAATCGCTCCCTGAGCCCTCCCTCCCTGCCTCTCTCTGTCTCTCTCTACCCTCTCCCTACATCCATCCCTCATTAGGAAATGCTCGAAACACACACACACACACACACACACACACACACACACACACACACACACACACACACACACACACACACACACACACACACACACACACACACACACACACACACACACACACACACACACACACACACATTTGAACTTTCTAGTGTGTGCAAAATATTTGATCCTGTGTGATGAAGTTCTTTGCTAAAACTATATTTTACTGAATAGTAATAATACATGTATTATGAACTGAAATGTAAGAATCATATTTCCAGATATTCCTTTACTGGCACCTAAATCAGCTCAGCAGGACAGAATGGTTTTCAGTTAGAAAAAGGATCTCAGTAATAGTGTGACTTCGCTCTTATAGAGGAGAGAAAGTCTGTTTGCTGTTGTTTTGTCCTGAAGAATGTTAAGGTTCATTTCCTGATTTTATTTTGAATTGAATTGGACCAATGACTGCGGAGTTTATAAGCGGGAACAGACAGCTGACTCGACTCGTCCAATGAAGGAACAGAGCCTCTGAGAGTGAAGAGAAGCAGAAACAGAGACAGACACAGACATTGGATCGACCGAATCACGCATCAGCTCATCCCCCCACACACATACACCCCACCACCCCCCGTCCTTGCCTCAACACGTTATAAAGTCAGATGCTGTATTGAGAAGCAACACAACATTTCTCCTGACTGGAAAAACATAAAGACTTAATAAACTGTTTTGATCTTCATTCAGTTCATTCTAGTCGACAGATTGACGTTCAGTAATCTGTAGAAGAGAAGCTTCACTGTGTTTCTACAGCCTGAGGAGCTATTGAAGAACATCTGACTGATATATTACAACAGCAGGAGACTCCTCACAGGTGCGTCTTCAATTTGAGGGACTATACTACTGATTTACTGTTTCTACTGTGTTCTATTGTATTCTATTAGAATCACAGATGTCTATACTGGGTATCCACAACAACTGCTACCCAGCCCAATATTATGGCAGTCCCCTGCTCTAACCTCTGTTTGTGCATGTGTTTGTCGGAGGGGTTGAGATAAACGGAAGCCGAATTTCCGTTGGACGTTGTGTACAATTGGACAATAAAAACAGCTTATCTTATCTAATAAAGTTAAGTCAACGTGATTATGGTGATTGAAGTTAGTCTATTCCACTCTATATAACTGACTGTTCACCACAGAATGAGAGAACGTCCTGACTTCAAACTGAACACTAAAAACACCCATAATTTTAATTAAAATTGTCATAATTCCAGCATGATAGTGAGAGAGAAGGTTAATTGATGTTCCTCCTATTCTCTCTCTCTCTCTCTCTCTCTCTCTCTCTCTCTCTCTCTCTCTCTCTCTCTCTCTCTAGGTGTGCCATGTCCGTTCCCTATGTGGAGGTGAGGAGTAGAGAGTTGGGTGGGTCGGTGGACATCGGGCTGTTCCACCAGCATCTAAGCGGGGGCTCACATGTCAGGGGACCCGGCGTGGGCGCCAGCATCGAGGCATCCAATCGGGACGGAGTCAAGTTGATGGCCAGAGCCCAGGTTCTAACGCTGTCTCAAGGCAAAGGGGAGGGGAGGACCAGGGTGGGGCTGGCGTTCGACACGGGCGTGGGAATTGGTCCAGAAGGGCTGGAGGCAAAGGTGTTGGGGACCGGGCTGAGGCTGGGGCCAAGACCCACTGTGTCTCTGGTGGGAAATGAACTGGAGTTTTCTGTCATGTAGACTTTGGTTGTGTCCTACATTGTACACTATAGTGCACTACTTTTGATCAGGAATCATAGTGCCCTATTCCCTATATAATGCACTATATAGGGAATAGGGTGGGAATGCACCCTGTGTTCTTTCATGGAGTCGGTAATGTACACTGTTTCTGGAACAGCTGGCAACCTGAAGGGTATCACTTCACTCTGGACAATGTTGCGTGTTGGAGCATGTTGGGTTCGAAATGGTTGAACCTAAATGTATAATAAAATCAAGAGTTTATACATATTAAGAGTCTGGCCTACTTTTACTGATGTCTTTTAGCATTCAGGAGAGGGAGCGCGGAGAAAGAGTGAGGGGATAGGAGGTGAGAGGGGAGTGAGAGGAGAGCGATGGGACTGGACTGAGAGAGGAGGGCGAGTAAGGATACACAGTAATATGATGTCACAGTCATAGACATAGATTTTACTGTATATACATCATTGATCCAGTGGTGTGTATTCATGGTTAACAAGGGAACACAGATGTCCCCAAATACAGTATATGGAGACTGTTTAGTGCCAAAAGTAATACAGGGGGGTGGGGGGGGGGGGGGGGGGGGACTATCTGTTGTTCCATGTAGTGAATCTGTTATTCAATCCATTTTTATGGGCCAAACATTTTTTTCATCAAATATATATAAAAAAAAAAGATCCTTCAAGGGGTCTTAAAATTCAAAATAAAATAAAATTCAAAATAAAATAGCTAAATGATCCTTGGTATGGCCTTTTCAAATCAATTCCATAATTTCAATACATCCTGACAAAATATACCATATTACTGGCCTGCTAATGTGCCTGGACTAGAGGTCTTCACGGGACCAAAACGGAAATGGGGCTTTCCCACCCAGTCCCGATATGCATAAAACAGTTTGCTTAATATAGAGATCTGTTTCAAACAGGCACAAGGACAACTGGACTATAGACTTGGGTGGATCCAGACACTTTTTTAACCAGAGCTGATAAAGAGGAGAGGAGTGAGAGAAATACAGAGGGGCCGTACCATAGCCACAGGAAGTAGGGGTTCTGAGAGTGCAGGAGCACTCCCTGAAAAATCTGATTGAAAAATATAATATTAATAAAATATATACCGGTATATATTTTTTCTCACAGAAGCAGTGCACTGGGCCTTTAGTTGTCTTGTATTAGCTGACCATAACTATGCAAATCGCAGCCCCCCCCCCCCCCCCACTACTTCCCACTGTTATGGGCCATACTGTGAACGAGTGCTGCCTGGTCTCATAGACTAGACGTTGCATTACATTATATGTATATACTGTATTCTATTCTAAAATCAGATTTGATTTGAAATAGTAAATGGAAATCCGGAACACATTAATTAGTATGTATGATATGTTACGTTTGGTATATTTACATAAGACAGATGGTTACTTAAAGCAAAAATTCAAGTAGGGTGGTTGGACAGGGTGGATGGGTAGGGAGTTAACGTGAAAGTCTAGCAACACAAAGATTGTGAGTTCAAATCTCATCACAGAAAATTTTAGCTAATTAGCAACGTACTACTTTTTTTAGCTTCTTTGCAACTACTTACATGCTGACCACACCGCCTGCATTGCATGTGCGAGCTTTGCAAAATAAATGTACACACATGTTATTCAATAATTTTATCTAAACTGCTTGCGTGCGTCAATGAGCATCTGCATATACCCATGTGGGTATTTGAAAGATGAACTGTGGTCCACACTCCAGTCCAGTGGGGGATGGTAATGCACCTTAAAGTTTGTTGCCAACCGCCATATACAGTCAACAGAAGAAGAAGAAGAAGCAGCGATTAGTAGAAACTAACTAGGTTTCCCCTTTTATTTGTGAATTAATTGTCAGAGTAGAGAACACAAGATTTTGTGTTGACTCAAAATGGGACAAAATTCTACAAAGATCCAGAAAAAAGGACCTTGTGGATTTCAGGTAAAATTAAACCCCAATATTTATGTCCCAAATTGGTGTAACAGTATAACTTTAAACCGTCCCCTCGCCCCGACACGGGCGCGAACCAGGGACCTTCTGCACACATCAACAACGGTCGCCCACGAAGCATCGTTACCCATCGCGCCACAAAGGCCGCGGCCCTTGCAGAGCAAGGGGCAACACTACTAATAGGTTTCAGAGCAAGTGACGTAACTGATTGAACCGCTACTAGCACGTACCCACTAACTAGCTAGCCATTTCACATCCGTTACACTCACCCCCCTTTCAACCTCCTCCTTTTCCGCAGCAACCAGTGATCCGGGTCAACAGCATCAATGTAACAGTATAACTTTAAACCGTCCCCTCGCCCCGACCTCGGGTGCGAACCAGGGACCCTCTGCACACATCAACAACTGACACCCACGAAGCATCGTTACCCATCGCTCCACAAAAGCCACGGCCCTTGCAGAGCAAGGGGCAACACCACTAATAGGTTTCAGAGCAAGTGACGTAACTGATTGAAACGCTACTAGCGCGTACCCGCTAACTAGCTAGCCATTTCACATCCGTTACATTAGCTAGAAACTGCAAGCTAGCTAGCTAAATGTCCATGAATGTTTCATGTGTTTTGACTTGTCCCCCAAATTATATAGTTTGTTCAGAGTTAGTTTTGATATTTTTTATATGATCTCGTCTGGTGTGGATGGACAAAATCAACATGCTGGGTCTAGTCAGCATGTTAGCATGTTAGCTAACCCTTCCCCTAACCCTAATCTTAACCCTTTTAGCTAACCCTTCCCCTAACCCTAACCTTAACTCTTTAATCTAACTCATAAACTTAACCCTAACCCCTAAATTTGTAATACATACCATACAAAACATATTACACTAAATGGGAGCATTTGTAATTACGTACAGAATAATACGAAATGCTCTGAGACCAGGTTGGCGAGTGACATGGGAAGCAGGGAGGAGAGTGGGAGAGATAAGAGACAGCAACCAACCAAACCCGGCCTCTGCTATAGTAGACTAATAGCTGCCATAGCTAGGTTATTCATCATCAAATATGATTACTAGTACCTGTCTTGGACTGCATCAAACCGGGATAAGCTAGTTAAGATAGCTAACATTAGCTAGCTAGGCTAACTGAGGCTGCAGGGCATGGCTTTCTCATCTTACAGATTAAGAAATAATAACAACTCATAATATTATGTAGCATCCTGCCTACCTGTTGGCTCTTGGTCGTTCTAGCCTATCCTTCTCCGTTAACTTTTAATTCTGTCATTTTAATTCCATCTTTCATTGATTAGATATCTCCTAACTTTTGCCATACATGGAGCGAGGCTCTGTGACTGTAGCCTATTGCCGCTTTGATGACTTATGATTGGCCAACAACAAGCTACATCTGCCACACTCCACTCACATGAAAAGCAAGAGCCACAGTGTAAATTATAAAATGTCTCTCTACTGTATGTACTACAGCAGTTCTGTTCGGATCTGCACAGGCCCTTTCAGACAAGTCAGTTAAAATCACACATACCCGAGAACCATGGCTACCGTATCAGATCCGACCCAGACCCATGACATTATTTCGAATTCTGGATCCGGACCAGGTCCCGGATCGGTCTAGGGTATTTGGGTACAGGTGGAACCGTGAAGACCTCTAGCCTTGACATTGTAGGCTAAACTGCAGAGAAAAAAAACATAACTGATCAAAATGGTTGCCCAATCATAATACCATTCTTCATTACATTTTGTTGTAGCTTAGGTAGGATACATTTCTTGTAGCCTATCTAATAAACTGAAGCAATAGGGTTGCTTTTCGACCTGCATACCTGGGGACTGGGAGGGAGGCACTCTGGGCATGCTCGGGAGCGCACATAGTGTAGACTACCTATGATTTCCTTATCTACTTTTTTTTCTCTGTGTAAAGTGACTGGATATATTTACTGCATTATTAAGCTTAACACTGAGTTTATGAATTATGGGTTTATATGCATAAGCTTCTAACTTAGGCTATAGGTTACGTCTCGAGCCTCTCTGTCTTCATTGCTCTGTTGCTTCATTACTCCTCTTAAATCTTGTGGAGTCCCAGGAAAAGCCAGACTATAAAAACATAACACTTATTTTGACTTATTTTCTTTATCCTACTAATGGCCTATTGGAGGAGAGATGTGCCCTTGCTCTTGCTTGCTGAATGTAAAATAGGCTACAGCATTAAGAACTGGTGGGGAGTTGGAAAATTGAAGCGCATATTCTCCTATCATGAACCTATTCCAACACTGGGCTACATCTTGACAAAATACACCATACCAGTGGCCTGCTAATGTACCTTTCTGGACCTTCTAACCTGTCAGTAATAGAGCCAAACTGATCCAAATGGTTGCATAATCAGGCTTAGGCTCTAGGCCTGCACGGTTATTTTGTCATGAAGCAAAACAGGACGTTTGAGTAGTTATTCTAATTATCCTACATCACTGCAGTTTACAGCCTATGGACAATAATTGTGTACTCACTTGATAACAATAAGAAATGCATCGTTGCACTGTGTTGTTGTTGCCCAGGTTTAATAATTGTCTTGTTTAATAATGTAAGCCTAATCAATCGTGGAGCTTTGTGTGCCAGGGGACCACAGAGCACAGCCTGGAGGAAAGCACTAAGCCCTTCAGATCTTCAATTTCATCATCTTTTAACTTCTTTTTTTTCTTGCACTTTGACATAGGTGCGTGGTTCCAAACGGAACCACGCACCTATGTGAGAGTGGATTCTCACCCCTCACTAGCATGAAAACTAAATACAGGCACAGACTGTGTGTGGAAAATGATTTACGACTGAGACTCTCTCCAATACAATCCAACGTTGCAGAGTTGTGTGCATCCGTTCATGCATACCCTTCCCACTAACCTGTGGTGAGTTATTCACAATTTTCGATGAACAAATACGGTTTTGAATGTAAGATGGCTAAATAAAAAGCTACATGATTGACTATTATTATATTATTTTTTGTGCCCTTGTCCTATAAAAGCTCTTTGTCACTTCCCACAAGCCGGGTTGTGAAAAAACTCACACTCATTCTTATGTTTAATAAATGTATCGTATAATGTGTGTGTGGCAGGCTTACAATGATCGCAAAAAACAACATTTGAGAGTGCGCTGACCCTGGTGCTAGAGGAGGTACAGCTGGAGTTTGAATGTTTGAAGGGGTACGGGACTATAACAAGTTTGGGAACTACTGATCTACACTGAAGTGGATTTAACAAATGACATTAATAAGGGATCATAGCTTTCATCTGGATTCACCTGGTTAGTCTATGGCATTGGAAAAGCACCTGGTAAAATGAGCTAACGGTTGTGGGCACTCTCACTACATAGAATTGTGTGTTTCGGTGGAAAATTTAAAAAATAAAATAGACATATACAGTATATCATCAGCAATTCTCAACCAGATGAGATACACAGCTAACGCAAATTGAATTTCATTCATAAATGTGGACACAAATTATTGTTAATATTACAATTCTCTAGGCCCTCCATTCCCTAACCTGAAGCCCCATGTCCCCAGCAGGAAAGACCAGGAAAAAGTGTTGGCTTAATGTACAACTTCCTATTGAGGCAATGTAAGTTAACTCAATGTCATATTTAGATTTAGAGTTACTGACATGAATAGTAGCATATACAAGCAATTTATCAAATATATTTTAAAAAGCAACCTTTTACATTAGCAGTTGTCACAAAGTGCTTATACAGATACCCAGCCTAAAACACCAAAGAGCAAGCAATACAGAGGCAGAATTACAGTGGCTAGGAAAAACTCCCAAGAAAGGCAGGGACCTAGGAAGAAACCTAAAGAGGAGCCAGGCTCCGAGGGGTGGCCAGTCTTCTTCTGGCTGTGCTGGTGGAGATTATAAAAGAGTACAGCCATTTAGGTCAGGTCGTTCTTCAAGACGTTTAAACGTTTATAGATGACCAGCAATGTCAAATAATAATCACATTGGCTATAGAGAGTGCAATAGTTCAGCACCTCAGGAGTAAATGCCCGTTGGTTCTTCATAGATAAGGAATTATAGGTTGAGACAGCAGGTTCCGGTAGAGAGAGACAGGGTCAAACAGCAGGTCCGGGACAAGGTAGCACATCCGGT
Source organism: Salvelinus fontinalis (assembly GCF_029448725.1). Taxonomy (NCBI): domain Eukaryota; kingdom Metazoa; phylum Chordata; class Actinopteri; order Salmoniformes; family Salmonidae; genus Salvelinus; species Salvelinus fontinalis. The sequence goes on from NC_074682.1 coordinate 49,740,177, forward strand.
GAGTCCTGAGCAGGTTAGGGTTCCATAGCCGCAGGCACAAACAGCAGAGACTGGATCAGCAGCACGACCAGGTGGACTGGGGACAGGGATAGCCAGGAGTCCTCAGGCCAGGTAGTCCTGAGGCATGGTCCTAGGGCTCAGATCCTGCATCCTTTATTCAACTTGAGTGTAGACTAGAGGTTATGTAACTTCACATGATTTAGCCTACTTGTCAATCAAGATCTGAATGTTTGATAGCCTTTTTACTGTTCACTGTTGATAGTATTTTCTTCCATAGCTAATCACTGAATGTCCTACTACAAGGATGTGGTCAGGTTGAAATACTCCTGAGTCACAATAACACAGAACACACAAACACCGCAAGGGCAAGTACATTGAGCAGTTGGGAAAATGAAGTCTGCTGCGTGGTTGCCCGACACACACACACACACACACACACACACACACACACACACACACACACACACACACACACACACACACACACACACACACACACACACACACACACACACACACACACACACACACACACACACACACAGATACACACACACACACACACACACACACACACACACACACACACACACACACACACACACACACACACACACACACACACACACACACACACACACACACACACACACACACACACACACACACACACATACTTAATTTAGGTTAGTGTGTAGTCAAGGCTTTGTCATTAAAATAATATTATGCCCATCTTTCAGATCTGTCAACCAGGCTCGTTGGGTGACAGGTGACAGTGTTTCCACCAAGCTGTTCCAGGCCTGGAGTGGCACACTGGAACTTCCAGAGGCTTGTAGACCTGAAGCAGTGTGATGTGGTCTAGGTAATTATCACACGCACGTATACTCACTCAATCACTCACTCTGTTTTGTTGTAGAATCATTTTCACTTAATAAAGTGACATCACTGCCCTTATGATTGTCTTTCTAAGTTACACATATTTAACTGTTTTGTGCTTTATTAACTTTTTGACACTAAATTGCATGTATTCTGAACTGTAATGATTGAAGTTACTTGAACATGAATATTTGTTGTATTGAACATAAAAATGTAGGGCACTTCTATTTAAATTATTAAACTCCATTGCTAATTATTTTCAAGTGTAAGTAGTAACAGGCATTCCTCTAGCAGTAAGGGGAGGTAGAGCTGTAAGCATTACAGGAAGCTTCCTACCCTCTATCATTGACTTGTACACATGACCTTGTTGATGGTGGGAATGGCTTGTCTAATTATTGAACATCAATTTGCCTGATGGCTTTGATATCTCATAGCACAACAAACTGCTCAATACTATTTTAGGAATGTACTTTTTTCTTCAAACATGCATGCAACAATGTGTAACAGTATCATAAAACCAAAACATTTGATTACCCATAATCCTATAAAAACAGAGGTAGTATTCATAACTTGCAAAACAGTTAGAATTCTATATCAGCATAACACAAATAAATCAACTGTTTTTTTATTCAAATATCAATGTCTCACTACTACTTTATTATGATAAGTAAAGATGTAAAACATAATAGAATCAAGTAAAACTATTTATTTAATAAATGTTATATTAACTTTACAATATGAGTTTAAGACTACCAATAATCACTCTGTGTGACCATGATTTAGCCCACTGCAGTAAAAGGTTAAGAAAAAAAGGTTTAATAGGATTCTGATTGAGGTGACTATTCTACAAGACTCTGATTCCTTTTGATTTCCAATAGGAAAAAAAAGTAGTCCAATAGGATTATGACAGGGGTGCTACAAAATCTTTTAGGAGTCCATTAAGATTACATTTGATTTCCTATCAGAACAAAGTAGTCCAATGGGATTCCTATAGGATTCTGATACAGGTGACACAAAATCCTATAAGACTGCAAGACTCCTATAGGATACAACATGATTACTTTTAGTTTCCAATAGGAAAAAAGTCGTCCAATAGGATTCCAATAGAATTAGAATTCTGATAGAGTTGACACAAAATCCTATAGGATTGTGAGAATTCTGTAGGATTCTATTGGAAAAATCACTAATCCTATAAGACTTTTTTGACAATGGTAACTCTGATGATAGCGCTAAATGTGGAATAATCAGAATTGTGTACTCCAGTTCTGAATATGCTCTACAAGTTGTGATGATATAACCACCAAATAGTTGACATTTATTTAACAATCCCTTGAATCCCTTATTTAACAACCCCCAGTTGTCAATGGTTTTAGCAGAGCCGGGGGTCTCCTCGCCCCCCAGCAGGCAAAAACGCTCTGCATCTTATTGTGACATTAAATTGATAATGACCTATACTGATATATCAACTGATTGCTTTCACTTTCCTCTTCTCATAAATCGCTGCTGGGTTTTACTGTGTTATTATAACAGTGAGTTCAAAGTTTCGTACTGAGCTAATTATTCTCCTGCGCTCCTCTAAAAAAACATATACTCTCATTGGTCAGTTTAACTTTATGGGTCACGTATGACAGAAAAGTGCAACTATATACGTTCGAACAGCAAAATCTGTAAGACATGACATTGACTTCAAAATTCCATTCCTGAGAACACCTAGTAGACTGACCTGAAAGGTACTTATCAAACTTAACTACTCAGAACAAACTTTTAGTGTCCCTACACTTAGACTACAGTATGTGGACATGTATTTGTGAGCTTGGGGTTGTGAACAAAAATCTGTATGACTGTATATATTATGTATGACGAGGGTTTTTGTTGCATCCATGTGTCTGCTCTACGGCAGTGGAGGCTCCTCAGAGGAGGAAGGAGAGGACCATTTTCCTCAGTGAATTTCATAAAAATGTAAATGCTTATTTTTTGACAAAACTACTCTAAATATATTTACATGTCACCAAAACACACAATTTTGCATTGAAGGTCTATAGTAGCCTTAACAGCACTCTGTAGGGTAGCACCATGGTGTAGCTGGAGGACACCTAGTTTCCGTCCTCCTCTGGGTACATTGACTTCAATACAAAACCTAGGAGGATTGTAGTTCTCACCCCCTTCCATAGACCTACACAGTAATTCTGACAACTTAGGTTTTCCAACCTATCAGAGCTCTTGCAGCATGAGCTGACATGTTGTCTACCAAATCAAAGGATCAAGGAATAATCTGGTACTGAAAGCATAAGCTAGCATTGCAGTGCATAAAGTGTGGTGAGTAGTTGACTCAAAGAAAGACAATAGTTGAACAGTTTGAACAAATGTATTTATTTTAAAAATGAAGGAGAAGCAAGAGAGAGAGAGAGAGAGCGGTAGCTATATTTCGTTGTATTTTTTTCACTTTCTCTTACTTAGCTAGCAAATGCAGCAAACTAGTTTAGCCTACTCAAACACCCGGCTCAAACAGAGAGAGATGCTATGTTAGCTAGCTGGCTATGACTATCCAACACTGGATCTCCTCCAAGTCAAGGTAAGCTTTTGGTTTTATTCATTTATAGCTACCAGGGCCCGCAGGTGTAACTGCTAAACTGCTTGCTGACTCTACACTGTACTGAATGATTGTAGCGTGTTTACTAACATGTAAGTTCTAGTAGCTAAGTTGATTATGACGTTAGCTAATATGGTGATAACGATGGAGGCTGTGTGTAGTGGTTAGCGGTTATGATATGACGGTTTGGCTTGGAAAGGTTTTTTCGCTTGGTCACAGACAGTTGATGTGTTGTGCACTGAAGTCTAAAAGTGAAGGGAAAAGTTGAGAGGAGGAGAGTGCGTAGCTGCAAGAAGGAATTATACAATGATCAAAGGAATCATGTTGTTTGTATATGGCTGCTATGAAAGTGAACTGTGTTTGCGTGTGATCAGGGGCATATTAATTTGGCCGATGATCGTGATCTCAAGTATATTCTTATATACCGGTAGTATACATTCCAGCAGTCTATGCTGATTAATAGTATTATTACATATTTAACTATTCGGCAATAAGTGCAATCACACACCAGGGATAAAGAAAATGAAATCTTAAACTTGGGTGGGTGCTTATACACTGAGTGTGCATAACATTAGGAACATCGGGGTTCGCGGCCACGACGGAAGCTCGACAGGCAGCCTCAAAAAATGTTTTTTTGGGGGGGCACACGGGGTGGTTGGCGGAGCCAAGGTGGGAACCAGAACCAACTCCCTGTACTCACTGTGGTGAGTTGGTCACCGTTCAGGTGCCATGTTTTCCGGTTTAACGCACCGTGTCTCCAGTGCGCCTCCACAGCCCGGTGCGTTCTGTGCCAGCTCCCCGCACTTGTCGTGCTAAAGTGGGTATCTGTCCAGGACAGGTTGTGCCGGCTCAGCACTCCTGGTCTCCAGTACGCCTCCAGGGTCCAGTACATCCTGTGCCAGCTCTATGCACTGTGTCTCCAGTGCGCCTTCACAGCCCAGTGTGTCCTGTGCCAGCTCCCCGCACTTGCCGTGCGAAGGTGGTCATTTGTCCAGGAAGCGTTGTGCCAGCTCTACGCTCCAGACCTCCAGTGCGCCTCCACGGCCCAATACATCCTGTGCCAGCTCCACGTACCAGGCCTCCAGTGACGGTTCCCAGTCCAGAGCCTCTGGCGACGGTCAGCAGCCCGGAACCTCCAGCGATGGTTCACAGTCCGGAACCTCCAGCAACGGTTCGCAGTCCGGAGCCTCCTGTGATGATCCATGGCCAGAAGCCTCCAGTGATGATCCATGGCCCGAAGCCTCCAGTGATTATCCATGGCGCGAAACCTCCAGTGATGATCCATGGCCCGAAGCCTCCAGTGATGATCCATGGCCCGGAGCCTCCAGTGATGATCCATGGCTTGGAGCCTCTAGTGATGATCCAAGGTCCGGAGCCTCCAGCGGGGGTTCCCAGTCCGGAGCCTTCGGCGAGGGTTCCCAGTCCGGAGTCCCCGGCGACGATCTACGGTCCAGTTCCTCCGGCGACGATCCACGGTCTGGAGTCCCCGGCGACGATCCACGGTCCGGAGCCTCCGACGACGATCCACGGTCCGGCGCTTCAAGAACGATCCCCGCACCAGAGGCGCCACCGAAGCTAGATGCCCACCCGGACCCTCCCCCATAGAGTCAGGTTTTGCTGCCGGAGTCCGCACCTTTGGGGCGAGGTATGATTGGGGATCATATTTAGGTATGATTGGGGATCATATTTGATTTTGTATTGTTGCTTTTTAGCCCTACAAGGCTGTACGTTTCGTTTGTATCTCTTTCTTGTTTTGTGCCGGTTATCAAAAATAAAAAATGATCAACCTACCCCACGCTGCATCTTGGTCCGACCATCCTTCCAACAACGATCGTTACACTGCCACTGGAACGTTACACTCATCACTGGAACAATTTGGGTTAAGTGCCTTGCATAAGGGCAGATTTGTCACTTTGCTGCCTCAGGGATTTCAACTACAGATATAGAATCTTAATTTGACCAGTATTGTTGCAGAAAAGTAATCCTGAGGCAACAGAATTTTAACATTTAGTCCATAATGTTGCTCAATCGGTAGTTAGGCTATTAGCTGGCCAAAATTAGCCTGCATAAAAAGTGCAATTCTGTTTATATAACCGTGTGGTATTTCAAGTTTTTAGTGAATTCATGTAAGTCACGAAGCTCATTTAGATTTCAATTAAGATTCTACATCTGTAGCTACCTTTCGGTTACTGGCCCAACGCTCTAACCGCTTACCTGCCACCCTAAAAAGGGAAGGGCCGACATGAAATTAAGTTGACATTTTCTTGAAATAGAGTGTGTCCCTGTCTGTTTGTAAAAAAATTATCATTTTTAACAACAAAATTGTGCTGTCTAGTTGGGGTAATATGAGGAATTTGCGGCATACCATTTACTTTTACTTTTTACTTTTATTAAAGTATGTCAATTGAGTACTTTTCCACCACTGAACATAAGTACATTTAAAACCAGATACGTTTAGACTTTTACTCAAGTAGTATTTTACTGGGTGACTTTCACTTTTACTTGAGTCATTTTCTATTAAGGCATTTTTACTTTTACTCTATCACTGAAAATGGACTGATTGTCATCATGTAAAATTAGAAAAAGTTCATAGAAACGTTTCTGTTTTGCTTTGGTTAATTATTGTAAACTGTATCACATCAGCAAACGTTTTACTTCGTTACTTTTTTACATTGTCTTTTTTCCCAGAGACCTTCTAGTGCTCTGTCTGTGCTGTTCTACTCTGTTGGGCAGTTAATAATGACTCCTCTCTCCCGACAGGCAGCCCTGTTACCTGAGTGATGTCGGACAAAGAAGGTACATACTGTAGGCTACATGAACCACACATGAGGAAAAATGAACCTTCAAATTATAGAATAATTTAAAGACTTCCTGTTGTTCAATTAATGATCTATACCCACTGACTCTTGAAGAATATAACATGTTGCCTCATGAGCTTAGCCTTACCCATTGTAACCTTCACCCAAATATAAAGTTGTTGTTATTTGCTTATGTTTTGCTGAGTATTTATAAACAAACAATGTTCATCTCATAGACTGTCAATCCTTGATTCCATAATATTACTCTCTTAATCCCCCCACTCCTCTTTCTCCATCTTCTAAAACACAGCCATTAAAGCTTTATCTGCCGTCGAAGATTGCTTTGAACGAGTAACTGGGCCCTGGGGATTCAAAGAGATGAATGAGAACATGGACCGACCTCTAAACTCATCTGTTGAGACGCTGTTCAACAATGCACAAACAGACCTCAACGGTGGAGAGACAAAGTGGTGCGGGGAAGCAGGGTTGTATAAGGGTGAATATGAGCGCAGCGTGTTAAGGGCAAAGGCTGAGTTGCCCAACATCAAAGCCGGTATTGGGGGATCGATGGAAAAAGGATTTAGTGGGCACATTGACTACGCATTAGTGAAGGCTGAAATAGACATGGGCGTGTTGAAGGTGGAGGGCAGCTTGCCCAGCGCTAGTGGTGCTTTTCAGGCAACAACCGATGGAGCAAAAGTAATGCTCAAGGTCAAAGGTGCCTCTGCATCCGTTGGTCCGGTGAAGTGGCCAGTGCATCAGGCAGTTGATACAGGCTTTGAAGTAGGCAAGGATGGGGTCACTGTACAAGTTCTGGGTACAGGCGTCTCTGTCAAGGATGGAAATGTGGGTCTTTCTCTCTTCGGCAGCAAGTTGGAGTTCAACCTCTGGTGAAACACCACCGCTCAGAGCTCAGAGGTCCACTGCTTTGGAGACTGTATTCATTCCACCTGTTAAGTTCTCCTACAGCCTACAGACAAGGCTTCAGGGCCATATATGTGCTTGGTTACTTTTACATTCTTAATGAAAACAGCTGTATGTATTGTACTTAATAAGTGGACTGTATTTACAATATATTCTTATCAACTCTATTTGTGATTGTTCTTTTTTATCCACACACACACACACACACACACACACACACACACACACACACACACACACACACACACACACACACACACACACACACACACACACACACACACACACACACACACACACACACACACACACACACACACACACCTCACACCTCACACACACCTCACACACACCTCACACCTCACACACACCTCACACACACACATCACACCTCACACACACACCTCACACCTCACACCTCACACTGAAGTGTTTATCACGGAAGTCTTGTCTCCTCCAGAGGACACTATCTTACATTTACATTTACATTTTAGTCATTTAGCAGACGCTCTTATCCAGAGCGACTTACAGTAGAGTGCATACATTTTTATTACATTTTTGCATTTCATTATATTTTACATACTGAGACAAGGATATCCCTACCGGCCAAACCCTCCCTAACCCGGGCTACGCTATGCCAATTGTGCGTTGCCCCACGGACCTCCCGGTTGCGGCCGGCTGCGACAGAGCCTGGGCGCGAACCCAGCCCAGCCTGGGCGCGAACCCAGAGACTCCGGTGGCGCAGCCAGCACTGCGATGCAGTGCCCTAGACCACTGCTCCACCCGGGAGGCCCGCATAATCAAAGATTTGTATAACTAACCCAAGATAGACCACAGGCTGTCGTTTCCAATGGGAGCAAATTAATCATAGTGGGCAGAACAAGCAAGCATTTTCGATTTAGGATGGTGCACACCCTTGACTGAACACGGTGTACAACAAATTGTCCGAAAATATGAAAATGGTGGTGGAAAATTGTGTTTAATTAGTACACATTTACCCCGTTTTTAAGCAGCTCGACATTAAAGATGGTTAATGATGTTGATTATGCCTTTGCAGTAGGAATAAACTGAGCTGCTGCAGAGTGTGTGTGTAGGTGCTTGATACTCCCAGGAGGCCCATCTGCTATTCTGCTAGCCCCGGCCCGCTAGCCGTCTGAATTGCCGTGTCTCCAGCTCGCCTAGCTACTCACTGGACCCTATGATCACTCGGCTACACATGCCTCTCCCTAATGTCAATATGCATTGTCTATTGCTGTTTTGGTTAGTGATTATTGTCTTATTTCACAGTAGAGCCTCCAGCCCTGCTCAATATGCCTTAGCTAGCCCTTTTGTTCCACCCCCCACACATGCGGTAAACTCACCTGGCTTAAATGGTGCCTCTAGAGACAAAACCTCTCTCATCGTCACTCAATGCCTAGGTTTACCTCCACTGTACACACATTCTACCATACCCTTGTCTGTACATTATGCCTTGAATCTATTATTCCGTCGCCAGAAACCTGCTCCTTTTACGCTCTGTTCCAAACGCACTAGACGAACAGTTTTTATAGCCTTTAGCCGTACCCTTATCCTACTACTCCTCTGTTCCTCTGGTGATGTAGAGGTAAACCCAGGCCCTGCAGCCCCCAGCACCAGTCCCATTCTCCAGGCGCTCTCATTTGTTGACTTCTGTAACCGTAAAAGTCTTGGTTTCATGCATGTTAACATTAGAAGCCTCTTCGCTAAGTTTCTTTTATTCACTGCTTTAGCACACTCCGCCAACTAGGATGTCCTAGCCGTGTCTGAATCCTGGCTTCGGAAGGCCACCAAAAATCCTGAAATTTCCATCCCTAACTGTAACATTTTCCGACAAATAGAACTGCCAAAGGGGGTGGAGTTGCAATCTACTGCAGAGTTCTGTCATACTATCCAGGTCTGTGCCAAAACAATTTGACCTACTACTTTTAAAAATCCACCTTGCCAGAAACCAGAAGTCTTTCACCGTTGCTGCTTGTTATAGACCCCCTTCAGTCCCCAGCTGTGCCCTGGACACCGTATGTGAATTGTTTGCCCCCCATCTATCTTCAGAGTTTGTACTGTTAGGTGACCTAAACTGGGATATGCTTAACACCCCGGTCATCCTACAATCTAAGCTAGATGCCCTCAATCTCACACAAATTATCAAGGAACCTACCTACCCTACCTACAACCCTAAATCCGTAACCATGGGCACCCTCTTAGATATCATCCTGACCAACTTGCCCTCTAAATACACCTCTGCTGTCTTCAACCAGGATCTTAGCAATCACTGGCTCATTTCCTGAATGTGTAATGGGTTCGCGGTCAAACGACCACCCCTCATCATTGTCAAACGCTCCCTAAAACACTTCAGTGAGCAGGCCTTTCTAATCGACCTGGCCCGGGTATCCTGGAAGGATATTGACCTCATCCCGTCAGTAGAGGATTGCTCTTTCAAAGTGCTTTCATCACCCTTAAATAAGCATGCCCCATTGAAAAAACAAACAGATATAGCCCTTCGTTCACCCCAGACTTGACTGCCTTTGACCAGCACAAAAACATCCTGTGGCGTTCTGCATTAGCATCAAATAGCCCACTCGATTTGAAACTTTTCAGGGAAGTCAGGAACCAATATACTCAGTCAGTTAGGAAAATGTTTTGGGACACTGTAAAGTCCATGGAGAATAAGAGCACCTCCTCCCAGCTGCCCACTGCGCTGAGGCTAGAAAACACTGTCAACACCGATAAATCTACGATAATCGATAATTTCATTAAGCATTTTTCTACGGCTGGCTATGCTTTCCACCTGGCTACCCCTACCCCGGCCAACATCTCAGCACCCCCTGAAGCAACTTGCCCAAGCCTCCCCGCTTCTCCTTCACCCAAATCCAGACAGCTGATGTTCTGAAAGAGCTGCAAAATCAGGATCCCTACAAATCAGCTGGGCTAGACAATCTGGGCCCTCTCTTTCTAAATTTTCCGCCGAAATTGTTGCAACCTCTATTACTAGCCTATTCAACCTCTCTTTTGTATCGTCTGAGATACCCAAAGATTGGAAAGCTGCCGCGGTCATCCCCATCTTCAAAGGGGGAGACACTCTAGACCCAAACTGTTATAGACCAATATCCATCCTGCCCTGCCTTTCTAAAATCTTCGAAAGCCAAGTTAACAAACAGATCACCGACCATTTCTAATCTCACCGTACCTTCTCCACTATGCAATCTGGTTTCTGAGCTGGTCATGGGTGCACCTCAGCCACGCTCAAGGTCCTAAACGATATCATAACTGCCATCGATAAAAGACAGTACTGTGCAGCCGTCTTCATTGACCTGGCCAAGGCTTTCGACTCTGTCGATCACCAAATTCTTGTCGGCAGACTAAATAGCCTTCGCATCTCAAATGACTGCCTCGCCTGGTTCACCAACTACTTATCAGATAGAGTTCAGTGTGTCAAATCGGAGGGCCTGTTGTCCGGACCTCTGGCAGTCTCTATGGGGGTGACACAGGGTTCAATTCCGACCGACTCTTTTTTCTGTATATATCAATGATGTCGCTCTTGCTGCTGGAGATTCTCTGATCCACCTCTACGCAGACAACACAATTCTGTATACATCTGGCCCTTCTTTGGACACTGTGCTAACAAACCTCCAAACGAGCTTCAATGCCATACAACATTCCTTCCCTGGCCTCCAACTGCTCTTAAATACAAGTAAAACTAAGTGCATGCTCTTCCAACGATTGCTGCCCTCACCCTCCCGCCCGACTAGCATCACTACTCTGGACGGTTCTGAGTTAGAATATGTGAACAACTACAAATACCTAGGTGTCTTGTTAGACTGTAAACTCTCCTTCCAGGCTCACATTAAGCATCTCCAATCCAAAATTAAATCTAGAATCGGCTTCCTATTTTGCAACAAAGCCTCCTTCACTCATGCTGCCAAACATACCCTCGTAAAACTGACTATCCTACCGATCCTTGACTTCGGCGATGTAATTTACAAAATAGCCTTCAACACTACTCAGCAAACTGAATGTAGTCTATCACAGTGCCATCCATTTTGTCAGCAAAGCCCCATACACTACCCACCACTGCGACCTGTACGCTCTCGTTGGTTGGCCCTCACTACATATTCATCGCCAAATCCTCTGGCTCCAGGGCATCTATAAGTCTCTGCTAGGTAAAGCCCCTCTTTATCTCAGCTCACTGGTCACCATAGCAACACCCATCCATAGCACGCGCTCCAGCAGGTATATTTCACTGGTCATCCCCAAAGCCAACATTTCCTTTGGCCGCTTTTCATTCCAGTTCTCTGCTAATGACTGGTACCAAATGCAAAAATCACTGAAGCTTGAGTCTTATATCTCCCTCTCTAACTTTAAGCATCAGCTGTCAGAGCAGTTTATCGATCACTGTACCTGTACACAGCCAATCTGTAAATAGCACACACCAACTAAATAATCCCCATTTTGTTACTTATCCTCTTGCTCTTTTGCACCCCAGTATCTCTACTCATCATTTGCACATCTATCACTCCAGTGTAAATGCAAAATTGTAATTATTTTGCCTCTATGGCCTATTTATTGCCTTACCTCCCTACTCTTCTACATTTGCACACACTGTAAATAGATTTTTTTATTGTGTTATTGACTGTACGTTTGTTTATGTGTAAATCTGTGTTGTTGTTTTTGTCGCACTGTTTGCTTTATCTTGGCCAGGTCGCAGTTGTAAATGAGAACTTGTTCTCAACTGGCCTAGCTGGTAAAATAAAGGTGAAATAAAAAAAATAAAAAATAAAAATGCCCAGTCTCTAGATAACAAGGTATACGTTGCTACCAAGGACTGCGGGGCCTCGCTCGCCTTTTCCGTGGCCAACATGAGTAACACATTTAAACGCGTTAACCCTCGCAAGGCTGTCGGCTGAGACGGCATCCTGAGCCTCGTCCTCAGAGCATGCGCAGACCAGCTGGCTGATGTGTTTACGGCCATATTCAATCTCTATTGCTGTCCCCACATGTTTCAAGATGGCCACCTTTGTTCTTGTACCCAAGAAGGCAAAGGTAACTGAACTAAATTATTATCTCCCCGTAGCACTCACTTCTGTCATCATGAAATGCTTTGAGAGACTAGTCAAGGATCATATTACCTCCACCTTACCTGCCACCCTAGACCCACTTCAATTTGCATACCGCCCCAATAGGTCCACAGACGATGCAATCGCCATCACACTGCCCTATCCCATCTGGACAAGAGGAATACATATGTATGAATGGAGTTCAGCATTCAATACCAGAGTACCATACAAGCTCATCATTAAGCTTGAGGCCCTTGGTCTCAAACTCACCCTGTGCAATTGGGTCCTGGACTTCCTGACGGGCCGCTCCCAGGTGGTTAAGTACACCCTTCTACATCTCCACATCGCTGATCCTCAACACTGGGGCCCCACAAGAGTGCATGCTCAGCCCTCTCCTGTACTCCCTGTTCACCTATGACTGCGTGGCCATGCACACCTCCAACTCAATCATCAAGTTTGCAGACGACACAACAGTAGGGGGCTTGATTACCAACAACAATGAGAAAGCCTACACGGAGGAGGTGAGGACGCTCAGAGTGGGGTGTCAGGAAAACAACCTCTCATTCAACGTCAACAAAACAAAGGAGATGATTGTGGACTTCAAGGAACAGCAAAGGGAGCATCCCCCTATCCACATCGATGGGACATTAGTGGAGAAGGTGAAAAGTTTTAAGTTCCTCGGTGTACACATCACGGACAACCTGAAATGGTCCACCCACACAGACAGTGTGGTGAAGAAGGTGCAACAGGAGGCTGAGAAAATTTGGCTTGTCACCTAAAACCCTCACAATATTTTACAGATGCACAGTTGAGAGCATCCTGTCGGGCTATATCACCGCCTGGTATGGCAACTGCACCGCCCACAACCACAAGGCTCTCCAGAGGGTGGTCTACACAACGCATCACCGGGGGCAAACTACCTTCCCCCCAGGACATCTACAGCACCTGATGTCACAGGAATGCCAAAAAGATCATCAAGGACAACAGCCACCCGAGCCACTGCCTGTTCACCCTGTTACCATCCAGAAGTCGAGGTCAGTACAGGTGCATCAAAGCTGGGACCGAGAGACTGAAAAACAGCTTCTATCAGAAGGCCATCAGACTGTTAAACAGCCATCACTAACACAGAGGCTGCTGCCTAAACACAGACTTGAAATCATTGGCCACTTTAAGGATCACTTTAATAACGCCACTATAATAATGTTTACATATCTTACATTACTCATCTCATTTGTATATACTGTATTTTTTGTACCATCTATTGCATCTTGCTTATGCCACTCAGGCATTGCTCATCCATATATTGATATGTACATATTCTTATTCCATCCCTTTAGATTTGTGTGTATTAGGTAGTTGTTGTGGAATTGTTAGATTACTGTTAGATATTACTGCACTGTCGGAACTAGAAGCCCAAGCATTTCGCTACACTCGCAATAACATCTGCTAACAATGTGTATGTGACCAATACATTTTGATTTGATTAGATTATTTTTTTTACAGACATTGAATATCCCTTTGAGCATATTGAAGTTATTTTTTTCTTTTGTTTCTTTTATTGAACCTTTATTTAACTAGGCAAGTCAGTTAAGAACAAATTCTTATTTACAATGACGGCCTACCAAAAGGCAAATGGCCTCTTGCGGGTACAGGGGCTGGGATTATTTTATATATTTTTTTATAAATATAGGACAAAACACACATCACGACTAGAGACAACACAACACTATGTAAAGAGAGACAACAACATTGTATGGCAGCAACACATGACAACACAGCATGGTAGCAACACAACATGACAACACAGCATGGTAGCAACACAACATGACAACAACATGGTAGCAACACAACATGACAACACAGCATGGTAGCAACACAACATGACAACATCATGGTAGTAACACAACATGGCAGCAGCACAACATGGAAGCAGCACAAAACATGGTACAAACATTGTTGGGCACAGACAACAGCACAAACGCAAAGCAGCCACAACTGTCGGTAAGAGTGTCCATGATTGAGTCTTTGAATGAAGAGATTGAGATAAAACTGTCCAGTTTGAGTGTTTGTTGCAGCTCGTTCCAGTTGCTAGCTGCAGCGAACTGAAAAGACAAGTGCCCCAGGGATGTGTGTGCTTTGGGGTACTTTAAGATAATGTGCCTGGCAGAACAGGTGTTGTATGTGGAGAATGAGGGCTGCAGTAGATATATTTTTTACTTTGGGGATTTGATCTTGCAACCTTTCAGTTACTAGTCCAACGCTCTAACTACTAGGCTACCTGCCACCCCAACCACGAGGCTACCTGCCGCCCCAACCACTAGGCTACCTGCCGCCCCATATAAGGAGCATTAGTGGCGAATCTGATGGCCGAATGGTAAAGAACATCTAGCCGCTTGAGAGCACCCTTACCTGCCAATCTATAAATTACGTCTCCGTAATCTAGCATGTGTAGGATGGTCATCTGAATCAGGGTTAGTTTGGCAGCTGGGGTGAAAGAGGAGCGATTACGATAGAGGAAACCAAGTCTAGATTTAACTTTGAGACATATCTCAAGATCTGGGGTACATCATGCACCGAGTCAACAGTTTGTCCCGTAGGTAAATACATAATAATAGTTTCAGACTTTACTCTGATCCCCTTCCCTCTCTTCTTCTGTCCTTTTTCCTCCTCACCTCACTCACTGCTCTCCAGACACTCCTAATGTCCCCCCTCTTCTCCTCACCATGCTCACTGCTCTACAGACACACCTAATGTCCCCCCTCTTCTCCTCACCATGCTCACTGCTCTACAGACACACCTAATGTCCCCCCTCTTCTCCTCACCATGCTCACTGCTCTACAGACACACCTAATGTCCCCCCTCTTCTCCTCACCATGCTCACTACTCTACAGACACACCTAATGTCCCCCCTCTTCTCCTCACCATGCTCACTGCTCTACAGACACACCTAATGTCCCCCCTCTTCTCCTCACCATGCTCACTGCTCTCCAGACACTCCTAATGTCCCCCTCTTCTCCTCACCATGCTCACTGCTCTCCAGACACTCCTAATGTCCCCCCTCTTCTCCTCACCTCACTCACTGCTCTCCAGACACTCCTAATGTCCCCCCTCTTCTCCTCACCATGCTCACTGCTCTACAGACACACCTAATGTCCCCCCTCTTCTCCTCACCATGCTCACTGCTCTACAGACACACCTAATGTCCCCCCTCTTCTCCTCACCATGCTCACTGCTCTACAGACACACCTAATGTCCCCCCTCTTCTCCTCACCATGCTCACTACTCTACAGACACACCTAATGTCCCCCCTCTTCTCCTCACCATGCTCACTGCTCTACAGACACACCTAATGTCCCCCCTCTTCTCCTCACCATGCTCACTGCTCTCCAGACACTCCTAATGTCCCCTCTTCTCCTCACCATGCTCACTGCTCTCCAGACACTCCTAATGTCCCCCCTCTTCACCTCACCATGCTCACTGCTCTCCAGACACTCCTAATGTCCCCCCTCTTCTCCTCACCATGCTCACTGCTCTCCAGACACTCCTAATGTCCCCTCTTCTCCTCACCATGCTCACTGCTCTCCAGACACTCCTAATGTCCCCTCTCTTCTCCTCACCATGCTCACTGCTCTCCAGACACTCCTAATGTCCCCCCTCTTCACCTCACCATGCTCACTGCTCTCCAGACACTCCTAATGTCCCCCCTCTTCTCCTCACCATGCTCACTGCTCTCCAGACACTCCTAATGTCCCCCCTCTTCTCCTCACCATGCTCACTGCTCTCCAGACACTCCTAATGTCCCCTCTTCTCCTCACCATGCTCACTGCTCTCCAGACACTCCTAATGTCCCCTCTCTTCTCCTCACCATGCTCACTGCTCTCCAGACACTCTTAATGTCCCCCCTCTTCTCCTCACCATGCTCACTGCTCTCCAGACACTCCTAATGTCCCCCCTCTTCTCCTCACCATGCTCACTGCTCTCCAGACACTCCTAATCACCACTCTTCTCATCCTCTCCACAGGGTCCTGGCACCTCTAACTGATTTCCTGAATGAACTCTCACCAAAACTGGATCACCAGCTGCAGGAGCTCGAACATGACTTTAAGAAGAGGACATTCCATAGACACTGTTCTACTATTGTTCTGAAATATTTATATTTTGCTCATGAATATTTTGTATCTACACTCTTGACACTTTATATTTGACTCTTTTGTTGTTCACATGTCTGTTCAAAGCAGAAACTCTTCTACTATTGTTCAGAAAGATTTATATCTACACTCTGACACTTACATTTTATTCCATAGACACTTGTTTACATATCTGTTCTCAGCAGACACTTTTCTATTGTGGTTTACTTTCAGAAGCAAGAATAAAGGTTTATTTGTGTGCTGAAAAAGCTCTGTTGGCATTTCTTCATCTCAATACAAGGTGTTTCACTGCATTCTATGTGAACATCAAGTGCTGACAACTTAGAGAAGAGCTGTGTGCCACAGACTTTACACGCTGACAACTTAGAGAAGAGCTGTGTGCCACAGACTTTACAGGCTGACAACTTAGAGAAGAGCTGTGTGCCACAGACTTTACAGGCTGACAACGTAGAGAAGAGCTGTGTGCCACAGACTTTGCAGACTGACAACGTAGAGAAGAGCTGTGTGCCACAGACTTTACAGACTGACAACGTAGAGAAGAGCTGTGTGCCACAGGCTTTACAGACTGACAACTTAGAGAAGAGCTGTGTGCCACAGACTTTACAGACTGACAACGTAGAGAAGCGCTGTGTGCCACAGACTTT
This sequence comes from Salvelinus fontinalis, assembly GCF_029448725.1. Taxonomy (NCBI): domain Eukaryota; kingdom Metazoa; phylum Chordata; class Actinopteri; order Salmoniformes; family Salmonidae; genus Salvelinus; species Salvelinus fontinalis. The sequence continues at coordinate 49,757,226 of NC_074682.1, forward strand.
ACAGACTGACAACGTAGAGAAGCGCTGTGTGCCTCAGACTTTACAGACTGACAACGTAGAGAAGCGCTGTGTGCCATAGACTTTACAGACTTACAACGTAGAGAAGAGCTGTGTGCCACAGACTTTACAGACTGACAACGTAGAGTAGAGCTTTGTGCCTCAGACTTTACAGGCTGACAACGTAGAGAAGAGCTGTGTGCCACAGACTTTACAGACTGACAACTTAGAGAAGAGCTGTGTGCCACAGACTTTACAGGCTGACAACGTAAAGAAGTGCTGTGTGTCTCAGACTTTACAGGCTGACAATGTAGAGAAGCGCTGTGTGCCACAGACTTTACAGGCTGACAACGTAGAGAAGCGCTGTGTGCCTCAGACTTTACAGGCTGACAGCGTAGAGAAGAGCTGTGTGCCACAGACTTTACAGGCTGACAACGTAGAGAAGAGCTGTGTGCCACAGACTTTACAGGCTGACAAAGTAGAGAAGAGCTGTGTGCCACAGACGATACAGGCTGACAACGTAGAGAAGAGCTCTGTGCCACAGACTTTACAGACTGACAACATAGAGAAGAGCTGTGTGCCACAGACTTTAAAGGCTGACAAGGTAGAGAAGAGCTGTGTGCCACAGACTTTACAGACTGACAACGTAGAGAAGAGCTGTGTGCCACAGACTTTACAGGCTGACAATGTAGAGAAGAGCTGTGTGCCACAGACTTTACAGACTGACAACGTAGAGAAGAGCTGTGTGCCACAGACTTTACAGGCTGACAACTTAGAGAAGCGCTGTGCGCCACAGACTTTACAGACTGACAACGTAGAGAAGTGCTGTGTGCCACAGACTTTACAGGCTGACAATGTAGAGAAGAGCTGTGTGCCACAGACTTTTCAGACTGACAACGTAGAGAAGAGCTGTGTGCCACAGACTTTACAGATTGAAAACATAGAGAAGTGCTGTGTGCCACAGACTTTACAGACTGACAACGTAGAGAAGAGCTGTGTGCCACAGACTTTACAGATTGAAAACGTAGAGAAGTGCTGTGTGCCACAGACTTTACAGACTGACAACGTAGAGAACAGCTGTGTGCCACAGACTCACAGTGCATACAAAGAACTGAGTTTTGCGTCCATCAATAAGGGGGTGTAAAAATAGTAAAAATAAAGAACAATCTTTGAATGATTAAGTGTGTCCGAACTTTAAACTCGTACTGTACATATTTTTGAAGTAATTCCAGTGCCTAATTTCAGGGACTGACAGATTAAGAGGATTTAACAGTGAGAAGGGTTGTTCACAGAGAAGCAGTGGTTTAACTGTGAGAAATGTTGTTCAAAGAAAATCGATGGTTAAACTTTTTAGAAGTGTTGTTGACAGAGAAACTGGTTTAATTGTGAGAAGTTACATTTTACAGATATACAGTGGTTTTAACTGTGCAAAGTGTTGTTCACAGAGACACAGTAGTTTTAACTGTGTGAAGTGTTGTTCACAGAGAAAGAGTGGTTTAAAACCTGTTTGGGCTGCAAGGGGCAGTATTGAGTAGCCAGATAAAATGTGCTCATTTAAAATGGCCTCGTACTCCATTCTTGCTCGTACAATATGCATATTATTATTACTATTGGATAGAAAACACTCTCTAGTTTTTAAAACCGTTTGAATTATTTCTCTGAGTGAAACAGAACTCATTCTGCAGCACATTACCTGACCAGAAAGTGGAAAGTCTGAAATCGATGCTCTGTTCTTCTTCCTGCCTATAAATGGGCACAAGACTTATTAGTATACATGCACGTCATACACCTTCCTCTGGGTGTCAAGAGGCTGTGAGAGAAGAAATTAGTTGATTATCTTGGTCTGAGATGGAACACATCATCTTGGAATGACGTGTCCACCATTTTCGGTACTCTGAAGAGCGCGAGCTGGACAGTCGGATTGCCTTTTGTTTAGCTGCCGTTATAGGCGACTACAATCTCCGGCTTTGATTTTATTTGATACATGTCACCATATCATCGTAAAGTATGTTTTTTCAATATGGTTTCATCAGATTATTGACATTTTTTCGGGAGTTTTGCCGTGTTCCATTCTCTTCCGTTTGTTGACATGGAGAGTTTTGTGCCACTAGGCTAGCGCGCTTGCTAAATGAAGAGGGAAAGTTGCCGTTCTGAATCCAAACAACGACTGTTCTGGACAAAGGACACCTTGTCCAACATTCTGATGGAAGATCAGCAAAAGTAAGAAACATTTTATGATGTTATATCACATATCTGTCGTAGTCGCCGGCGCCCAAGTGTTTCTGGCTATTGTACTAAGCTAATATAACGCTACATTTTTTTTTCGCTGTAAAACACTTAATAAATCGGAAATATTTGTTGGAATCACAAGATGCCTGTCTTTCATTTGCTGTACACTATGTATTTTTCAGAAATGTTTTATGATGAGTAATTAGGTATTTGACGTTGGTGTCTGTAAGTTTTATGGCTGCTTTCGGTGCAATTTCTGACTGTAGCTGCAATGTAAACTATGATTTATACCTGAAATATGCAAATTTTTCTAACAAAACATATGCTATACAATAAATATGTTATCAGACTGTCATCTGATGAAGTTGTTTCTTGGTTAGTGGCTATTTATATCTTTATTTGGTCGAATTTGTGATAGCTACTGATGGAGTAAAAAACTGTTTGGAGTAAAAAAAGTGGTGTCTTTTGCTAACATGGTTAGCTAATAGATTTACATATTGTGTCTTCCCTGTAAAACATTTTAAAAATCGGACATGTTGGCTGGATTCACAAGATGTGTACCTTTCATATGCTGTATTGGACTTGTTAATGTGTGAAAGTTAAATATTTAAAAGAAATATATTTTGAATTTCGCGCCCTCCACATGAGCTGGCTGTTGTCAAAAGTGTACCGGCGTCGGGCTGCAGCCATAAGAAGTTTTAACTTTGTGTTGTTCCGAATATTACACTTTTTGTAGGTCACTGATAACAATGGGATCAGAGAGCGAGAGCGTAGTTTGCAAATCAGTGAGTTACTTTACAATAGTTGTTTGTCTGCCATGTGTCACAGGTGTCACTTTGTCACGTGTCACAGGTAATTCTAAAGATAAATGTAGTTTGTGGGTATCGAGGTGAAACAAATATTAGACTTCACCTTTTACGACGGAAGTTATGTCTACAGGGGTATGAAAACAAAACGGGATTTCTGTGTGTTTACGTCTGTGTTGGTAGCTGGTGGCGATAGCACTAAATTACCTCTAAGCATCAATAAAGTTTTTTTCAATAAAATAAAAGTGTTTAGTTCCATTCATGTCAAAGGAAATGTTTATTTAATTGTTTAATAATGTAATTGTTAATAGCCCGCCTTATCTCAGCTCACTGGTCACCATAGCAACACCCACCAGCATAGCGTAGCATGCGCTCCAGCAGGTATATCTCACTGGTCAGCTTACCGATCACTGTACCTGTACACTATCTGTAAATAGCGCACCCAACTACCTCATCCCCATATTATTACTTACCATCTTGCTCTTTTGCACCCCAGTATCTCTACTTGCACACCATCATCTGCACATTTATCACTCCAGTATTAATGCTAAATTGTAATTATTTTCACCTCTAGGGCCTGTTTATTGCCTACCTCCCTACTCTTCTACATTTACACACACTACATAGATGTGTCTATTTTTCTTTTCTACTGTATTATTGACTGTACTTTTGTTTATGTGTAACTCTGTGTTATTGTTGTTGTCGCACTGCTTTGCTTTATCTTGGCCAGGTCGCAGTTGTAAATGAGAACTTGTTCTCAACTGGCCTACCTGGTTAAATAAAGGTGAAATAAAAAATAAAAAAATATGCAGGGACAGTTGTAGCAAGTTCCCATTCTTCTACAAAGCTTCACTAATGAATTTGCAGTGTCGATTTTACCCCATTCGGATGTAAGCACTGACATCTACTGTTGAAGGACAGCTAATGTCTCACATTCATATATTCGTCATCTTTTCTGCTTTAGTAATATACAACACATAATAATACATAATTGTCACGTTCTGACCTTAGTTCCTTTTTTATGTCTTTATTTTAGTTTGGTCGGGGCGTGAGTTGGGGTGGGCATTCTATGTTGTTATTCTGTTTTGTTCTGTGTGTGTAACGACCTGGGTGTCGGGGGGTGTGAAATCAGACGCAGGAACAGCAGAGCTTCAATGCGGTGATTTTTAATTTCCAACCGGCAAACCAAAAAATGTCCAACACGGACTTACTGGGTGTCATAAACACCTGTCTACTAATACGGGAGACAGACCCAGTATACAATACAATACACCACTCCCGAAATCCACAGCTACAGACGAACAATCCCGCACAAATAAGCATACAGGCTGGCTGACTAATAAAGCCACACTAATTACCAATTAACTCAAACCAGGTGATACAAATAAACACATAAGGAGGGGGAGGAAAAAGAGTCAGTGGCAGCTAGTAGGCCGGTGACGACGACCGCCGAGCGCCACCCGAACGGGAAGGAGAGCCTGCCTCGGTTGAAGTCGTGACAGTACCCCCCCTCTGACGCGCGGCTCCCGCAGCGCGCCGACACCGGCCTCGAGGTCGACCCGGAGGACGAGGCGCAGGGCGATCCGGATGGAGGCGATGGAAATCCCTTAACATAGCTGGATCCAAAATGTCCTCCACCGGTACCCAGCACCTCTCCTCCGGACCGTACCCCTCCCAGTCCACGAGGTACTGCAGGCCCCTCACCCGGCGTCTCGAGTCCAGAATGGCCCGTATCGTGTACGCCGGGGACCCCTCGATGTCCAGAGGGGGGGAGGGACCTCCGGCACCTCACCGTCCTGCAGGGGACCAGCTACCACCGGCCTGAGGAGAGACACATGAAACGAGGGGTTAATACGATAATAGGAAGGGAGTTTTAATCGATAACACACCTCGTTTATTCTCCTCAGGACTTTGAAGGGCCCTACACACTGCGGCCTCAGCTTCCGGCAGGGCAAGCGGAGGGGTAGGTTTCGGGTCGAGAGCCAGACCCTTTCCCCCGGTACAAACACGGGGGCCTCACTGCGGTGGCGATCAGCGCTCCTCTTCTGCCTAGTAGTAGCTTGTTGGAGGGACTCCTGGACGGCCCTCCAGGTCTCTTTGGAGCGCTGTACCCACTCCTCCACCGCAGGAGCCTCGGTCTGGCTCGGATGCCATGGTGCCAGGACCGGCTGGTACCCCAACACACACTGAAAGGGGGACACATTAGTAGAGGAGTGGCGTAGTGAGTTCTGGGCCATCTCGGCCCAGGGAATGTATCTCGCCCACTCCCCTGGCCGGTCCTGGCAATACGACCGCAGAAACCTACCCACCTCCTGGTTCACTCTCTCCACCTGCCCATTACTCTCGGGGTGAAAACCGGACGTCAAGCTGACCGTGACCCCCAGACGCTCCATGAACGCCCTCCGTACTCGGGACGTGAACTGGGGGCCCCGATCAGAAACGATGTCTTCCGGCACCCCGTAGTGCCGGAAGACGTGAGTAAATAAGGCCTCCACAGTCTGTAGGGCAGTAGGGATACCGGGCAACGGGAGGAGACGGCAGGACTTAGAAAACCGATCCACAATTACCAGAACCGTAGTGTTTCCCTGAGAGGGGGGGGGAGATCGGTCAGGAAGTCCACGGACAGATGAGACCATGGCCGTTGTGGAACGGGGAGGGGTTGCAACTTCCCTCTAGGAAGGTGCCTAGGAGCCTTACTCTGAGCGCATACCGAACACGAGGAGACATAAACCCTAACGTCCCGAGCTAAGGTAGGCCACCAATACCTCCCCCGAAGGCTCCCCACTGTCCTCGTCACCCCAGGGTGACCCGAGGAGGGTAGGACATGAGCCCACCGAATCAGTCGGTCCCGAACACCAAGCGGTACGTAATTACTGCCCGCCGGACACTGAGGAGGCGCGGGTTCCGCCCGTAGCGCCCGCTCGATGTCCGAGTCCACTTCCCATACCACTGGCGCTATCAGCCTCGAGGCGGGGATGATGGGAGTGGGTTCAGTGGTCCTATCCTCCGTGTCGTAAAGGCGGGACAGTGCGTCAGCCTTTACGTTTTGGGAGCCGGGTCTATAGGACAACGTGAACCGAAACCGGGTGAAAAACATGGCCCACCTTGCCTGACGCGGGTTCAGTCTCCGAGCTGCCCGAATATACTCCAGATTCTGGTGGTCGGTCCAGATGAGAAAAGGGTGCTTAGCCCCCTCAAGCCAGTGTCTCCACACCTTCAGAGCCCTGACCACCGCTAACAACTCCCTATCCCCCACATCATAGTTACGCTCCGCTGCACTGAGCTTACTAGAGAAGAAAGCGCAGGGGCGGAGTTTTGGTGGCGTACCCGAGCGCTGTGATAGCACGGCACCCACCCCAGCCTCGGACGCGTCCACCTCCACTATGAATGCCAAAGAGGGATTCGGATGCGCCAACACGGGAGCATCCGTGAACAGAGCCTTCAACCTGTTGAAAGCTCCGTCCGCCGCTGCTGACCACCGCAACCGCACCGGCCCCCCCCTTAGCAGTGAGGTAATGGGAGCCGCTACCTGGCCAAAACCCCGGATAAATCTCCGGTAGTAGTTGGCAAAACCCAAAAACCGCTGCACCTCCTTCACCGTGGTTGGAGTCGGCCAATTACGCACGGCCTTTATGCGGTCACTCTCCACCACCACCCCCGAGGTGGAAATGCGATAACCCAGGAAGGAGACGGCTTGTTTGGAGAACACACACTTCTCAGCCTTGAAGTATAGGTCATGCTCCAGCAGTCTGCCAAGCACTTTGCGCACCAGAGATACATGCGCGGCGTGAGTAGTTGAGTAGATCAGAATGTCATCGATATACACAACTACCCCCTGCACGTGCAGGTCCCTGAGAATGTCGTCTACAAAGGATTGGAAAATGGCTGGAGCATTCTTTAACCCATACGGCATGACGCAGTACTCATAGTGGCCCGATGTGGTACTAAATGCGGTTTTCCACTCGTCTCCTTTCCGAATACGCACCAGACTGTACGCGCTCCTGAGGTCCAGTTTTGTAAAGAACTGCGCTCCGTGAAATGATTCCACCGCCGAAGCGATGAGAGGTAGTGGGTAACTAAACCCCACTGTGATGGCATTTAGACCTCTATAATCAATACACGGACGCAAACCTCCCTCCTTTTTCTTCACAAAAAAGAAACTCGAGGAGACGGGTGAGATGGAGGGCCGAATGTACCCCTGTCCCAAAGACTCCGCGACATATGTCTCCATAGCCAACGTCTCCTCTTGGGACAAAGGGTACACGTGACTCTTGGGAAGCGCAGCGTTAACCTGGAGATCTATCGCACAATCCCTACCCGGTCGATGTGGTGGTAATTTCGTCGCTTTCTTTTTACAGAAAGCGTTTGCCAAATCGGCATACTCGGGGGGAATGCGCACCGTGGAACCCTGGTCTGGACTCTCCACCGACGTGGCACCAATGGAAACTCCCAGGCACCGTCCAGAACACTCCTCTGACCACCCCTGGAGAACCCCCTGTCTCCACGAAATATTGGGATTGTGCCGGGCCAACCAGGGAATACCCAGCACCACTGGAAACGCAGGCGAATCAATAATGTATAAACTGATACGTTCCCTATGATTCCCCTGCGTCACCATGTCCAGGGGAACTGTGGCCTCCCTGACCACCCCTGACCCTAATGGCCGGCTATCTAGGGAGTGAACGGGAAAGGGAGAATCTATCGGCACAAGCGGAACGCCCAACTTATAGGCGAGTCCGCGATCCATAAAGTTCCCAGCTGCACCTGAATCGACTATTGCCCTATGCTGGGAAGAGGGGAAAAAATAAAGGAAAAAAATTGAGACAAACATGTGACCAACAGGGGGTTCTGAGTGAGTTTGGTGCTGACTCACCTGGGGTGATCGAGAAGCGTTTCGCCTGACATCTCGACTCCCAGACAGACCCCCCCAGCACCGGTCGACCGTGTGTCCTCTCCGACCACAGTTGGTGCAGGGGAGGCCTCCTCCTCCGGTACCCCTAGGCGCGGCCCCTCCCAACTCCATCGGGATGGAAGCCGGGGCGCTGGGTGGTGGAACGCACAGGACCCTCTCCGAACGCCCGCGGGCAGCCAGCAGATTATCCAGTCGGATGGACATGTCAATAAGCTCATCAAGAGAAAGCGCGATGTCCCGACACGCTAGCTCCCTGCGGACGTCCTCCCGGAGACTACACCGGTAGTGGTCAATAAGGGCCCTGTCGTTCCACCCTGATCCCGCGGCCAAGGTCCGGAACTCCAGCGCGAAATCCTGTGCGCTCCTCTTCTCCTGCCTGAGATGAAATAGTCTCTCACCCGCCGCTCGGCCGTCTGTGGGGTGGTCAAACACGGCACGAAAACGACGGGTAAACTCCGGGTAGTGCTCCTTCGCGGAGTCCGGGCCATTCCAGACTGCGTTGGCCCACTCCAGAGCACGACCCGTTAGGCAGGAGACGAGGACACTCACCCTCTCCGCTCCCGAGGGAGTGGGGTGAACAGTGGCCATGTATAGCTCCAGTTGGAGTAAGAACCCCTGACAACCTGCCGCTGTTCCATCATAATCCCTCGGGAGCGTAAGACGGAGCGCGCTGGAGCCGGGGGATGGAGAGTCCTGAGGGGGGGGAGCCGAAGGTGGAGAGAGGAGCCCACTCCTCTCCCATCGCTCCATTCTCTCCATCATTTGGTCCATGGCTGATCCGATCCGATGGAGGACGGTGGTGTGGTGGAGAACCCGTTCCTCCATCGATGGGAGAGGGTTGGCTGCTGCTCCTGCTGATTCCATTTATTGGTGCGGGATTCTGTAACGACCTGGGAGTCGGGGGGTGTGAAATCAGACGCAGGAACAGCAGAGCTTCAATGCGGTGATTTTTAATTTCCAACCGGCAAACCAAAAAATGTCCAACACGGACTTACTGGGTGTCATAAACACCTGTCTACTAATACGGGAGACAGACCCAGTATACAATACAATACACCACTCCCGAAATCCACAGCTACAGACGAACAATCCCGCACAAATAAGCATACAGGCTGGCTGACTAATAAAGCCACACTAATTACCAATTAACTCAAACCAGGTGATACAAATAAACACATAAGGAGGGGGAGGAAAAAGAGTCAGTGGCAGCTAGTAGGCCGGTGACGACGACCGCCGAGCACCACCCGAACGGGAAGGAGAGCCTGCCTCAGTTGAAGTCGTGACAGTGTGTTATATTTCTATGTGTTTGGCCTAGTATGGTTCTCAATCAGAGGCAGGTGTCGATCGTTGTCTCTGATTGAGAATCATACTTAGGTACCCTGTTTTCCCACTATCGGTTGTGGGTAGTTATTTTCTGTGTCTGTGTTTCACCATACAGAACTGTTTCGGTTGTTTGTTTGTGCTTTTGTTATTTTGTTCAGTGTTCTGTTGATTTATTAAAAATCTAATTATGGACACTTACCACGCTGCACATTGGTCTGATATTTCCTACTCGTCATCAGACGAGGACGAGCACCGTTACAACAATAACAAACCTGATGCTCTGTACTCCATGTACTAGAGGGGTTGATATACTCTATGGGTCCATACTTACGAACTCTGGGTTCAACCACTTGGTTTAACCTTTTGGAACATATTTGTGCATGCACAGTTTTATTTTTGGTAATGGAATGTGATCAAATATGTCTTTAACAATATACTTTTTTGTCTGACTAATATACATACCAAGTAGGCCGTTTTATTCATGTAACGTCCTGACCAGAGTTCTTATGGGTTTTGCTTGTTTAGTGTTGGTCAGGACGTGAGCTGGGTGGGAATTCTATGCTGTGTGTCTAGTTTGTCTGTTTCTGTGTCCAGCCTAGAATGGTTCTCAATCAGAGGCAGCTGTCAATCGTTGTCCCTGATTGAGAATCATATATAGGTGGCTTGTTTTGTGTTGGGATTTTGTGGGTGATTGTTTCCTGTCTCTGTGTTTTATCTGCACCCGATAGGGCTGTCTCGGTTTTCACATTTGTTATTTTGTTATTTCTATTAGTGTTACCGTTTATTCGTCTAATTAAACATGTTGAACACTAGCCGCGCTGCATTTTGGTCCTCTCCTTCACCTATGGAAGAAAACCATGACAGAATCACCCACCAAACTCGAACCAAGCAGTGTGGAAACAGGCAGCAGCGACAGCAGCAGCGGTACCAGGAGGAATGGACATGGGAGGAAATTCCGGACGGAAAAGGACCCTGGCAGAGCCAGAGGAGTGTCGCCGCCCCAAAGCGGAGCTGGAGGCAGCAAAAGCGGAGAGGCGGCATTATGAGGCGCTAGCAAGGCAGAGCGGCTGGAAGCCCGAGAGGCTCACCCCAAAATTTCTTGGGGGGGGACTAAAGGGGAGTGTGGCGAAGTCAGGTAGGAGACCTGCGCCAACTTCCCGGGCTTACCGTGGAGAGCGAGAGTACGGGCAGACACCGTGTGCCCGTACTGCACCAAACACCTTATCTAGACTTAAAATTGCACGACCAAACCTAGTCTTCAAAAACGTCAAAATTAATTACAGATTTCTTGAGTAATCTTAGATTCCTTCTGACTATTTTGAGTAGGTAATACTGACTTTGTTCCTAAGGTGTCTCATGGGACACACACATCAGTAACGGCCACATGAACCACACCCCAAAGACTGAAATCTCGTTTTCCTTAATGCACAACAGAGAAACACATTCGGGATCTGTGTGTTCAGTCACTCTTTAAGGCAGCGAAATGGGAAGACTGTGCAAGGGAGTGTCACGTCCTGACCTTAGAGATCCTTTTTATGTCTCTATTTTGGTTGGTCAGGGCGTGAGTTTGGGTGGGCATTCTATGTCTGGTGTTCTATGTTGTCCTTGTGTTGTATTTCTGTGTGTTTGGCCTGATATGGTTCTCAATCAGAGGCAGCTGTCTATCATCGTCTCTGATTGAGAATCATATTTAGGTAGCCTGTTCCCACCTGTGTTTGTGGGTGGTTGTTTCCGGTTTAGTGTTTGTGTCACCTTTCAGGACTGTGCGTTTGTCGTGTTTGTTATTTTGCTTAGTGTTGCATATTTTATTAAATGATATGAACACTTACCACGCTGCACCTTGGTCCTCTTCTTCTCCTCCAAACGACAAACGTTACAAGGAGTGTGTAGACTTGCTAAAGGTGCTTCCACCAAGTACTAACTCTGGGGTGTGAAGACATATGCAATCAAGCCAACAGCTACTATTGCTGTTCTAAAAGCTTTAAGGTTTGTAAGTTTTGACTCAATTAGTCTGTCAATCAAAACAATGACTATAAGAGCGGGAAGAGACAAATAATTAAGACCTCATGATGATTATGGTATTAATGTTGATGGTGATGATGATGATGGTGCTGATGATGATGATGATGATGATGATGATGATGATGATGATGATGATGATGATGATGATGATGATGATGATGATGATGATGATGATGATGATGATGATGGTATTAGTGATGATGATGATCACTTGCGAAAAACTCTAGGGCAGCGCTGATTTGTTGATGACTATCATTATTGCATTCTGTACCTTCAGGTTGGCTATGTACTGTATCTTCTTCATCTATTTTCTCCCCTCAATGTTTTGCAAAGGCCAGGAGAGGAATAACCACTCACAATATTATATTTCTAGCAACCACATCTACAAAAACTTGAAGGTAACATGCCGAAACAAGTTGGTTTTAAAGCTACAATCCTTAACTGAAACAATAACAAAGCGTCACCCCACCTCTGTTTCTTTAAATAAAAAGTAACCACTCTCAAATTCATAGACAGAGCTATGGATGCCAGGACTGAGCATCCATGATATTGTTTTAACCGTGTGTTGAGGCTATACGGTGTTTGTTTACATTTACATTGTTTACAAACATTGGAGTAAAACAAGCTTTTATTTTGGGTTTTGATGGGGTACGACAGTTGAACTAAGCTCATGAGGCATTTATAAATATAAGTCCAAAAATGGATGTAGCAACTAGGGAATCCAGCTTCAAAACAAATGAAAAGGCATTTCTGATATCTACTTCCATTGTCTTCTAAGTCAAAGCGTGTCAGAATAAGCTCATTTCTGCAGCTTGCTCCTCTATTCATGCACCTTGGATGGAGAGTGAGGTAATGACTGTCTTTTCCCTAGGCACTACAGCCAGTTGTGTAAAATACGTAGGTTTTGTTTTGTGTAGCATTTCAATCGATGTAGTGGTGTTTGGCAGCGTGAGCCCTCTTTCTTTTAATCTTTAATGACGCAGACTGTCTTAAGATGAACTTGCCACTTGGTGGGAGCATTGTCATAGCAAATAGGCTTTTCAGAGTTCCAACAGAGAGTTCCAGCAGCAGACTCAGTACAACAAAGAGAAGTATTACAACTGGAAAGTTCCTTCATATGAAATTACTCTTTATTTACAATATTTTCAGATGATGACACAATGTCCATTGAATACACAATATTCATACTTACAGGAAACAGGTATTGGAAAATGCAGGAGTGGGTTTAATTAATTAAGGCAGGGGAACTAGGTGAAAGAGGGGATATAGTTGGATTAAGGGTTGTATTGAACCTTTATAATAGTAATTGGGATACCAATAAAGGATAAGCGTTATGCTAGGAGTTATGGTTCACACTTTAAACTAACACAACTTTTTAGGCTGAAATTTGTCATGAAGACTGTGCTTATTTTATGCTTATATTCTTGCCAAACGTTATCTTATGCTTGTCATATGTTTTATAAAGGCCGATCTGTTTCTGAAAACATACATAATAAATGTAATTTTATTTATTTATTTCGCCTTTATTTACACACATTAAAATATAAATACAAAATGCAAACAGAAAGAAAAACACAGTCATAAAAAACAAACACATTCATCAGTAATTAGGTCCTCAATCAGCTGTCTGAATTACCCAAGAGGCACCAGAACATCACATTCATCAGTAATAAGGTCCTCAATCAGCTGTCTGAATTACCCAAGAGGCACCAGAACATCACATTCATCAGTAATAAGGTCCTCAATCAGCTGTCTGAATTACCCAAGAGGCACCAGAACATCACATTCATCAGTAATTAGGTCCTCAATCAGCTTTCTGAATTACCCAAGAGGCACCAGAACATCACATTCATCAGTAATAAGGTCCTCAATCAGCTGTCTGAATTACCCAAGAGGCACCAGAACATCACATTCACCAGTAATAAGGTCCTCAATCAGCTGTCTGAATTACCCAAGAGGCACCAGAACATCACATTCATCAGTAATAAGGTCCTCAACCAGCTGTCTGAATTACCCAAGAGGCACCAGAACATCACATTCATCAGTAATACGGTCCTCAATCAGCTGTCTGAATTACCCTAGAGGCACCAGAACATCACATTGAAGAACATTTTGAAGATTGTTCCTCAAAGAAGCTGCAAGAAAAGTAAAAGCTGATTTACCTAACTCGGTGGAGACCAGAGGAAATCCCAGAGTTATCCATCCCTGAGACCTGGTGTGGTAACTCGTATGTCTAAAGTTTAGTAAAGACGTTAGGTACAGCGGGTCTTTTTTAAAAGGCTTTATAAATGAAAACATAGTCATGTATCAACATACGTGACATCAAAGAGGGCCAACCAACTTTCTGGTAGAGAATGCAGTGATGAGTACTAAAATTGTTGCCCTTTAATGGCTTTAATGAAGTGTCAGCTGCGTTCATATAGATGACGTCGCCATAGTCTAGTACCGATAGGGACATGAATAATCTGCTTTCTACTATTTAGCGAGAGGTATGACCTATTTCTTCAGAAACCCATTTTTATTCTCAGCTTATGGACTAACTCATCAATATGCTTTTTAGAATAAAGATTTTTATCTATCCAGATGCCCAGATATTTGTAAGCAGGGATCAATATGGACACCATCCAAAGTACATTATGCTTAAATCATCAGTTATTTCTATGCGCTTTAGAGAACAACATATACTTAGTTTTACCTGCATTCAAAACTCATTTCTTGTCAATAACATTTTTTTGTAATACCATGAAGGCAGACTGTAGTTCAGATTGACAATATAATCGGCATAATTGCAGGTTCCAATTTTTTACATACAATTTGATATTGTTCATGTAAACAGTAAAAAGTACAGGAGTCAAAATCGACTAGTGCGGGACACCTTTCGTAATATCCAGGAGACCTGACATAACACCATCAGTAGATACACATTGAGTTCTAACTGCCAAGTCATTTTTAAACCAGTTCCATGGAACCTGGTCCATGCCAATGGAGGAAGCTTCTGAATTCGCAGTGAGTGATCAACAGTATGGAAAGCCTTTGACAGGTCAGTGAAGAGGGCAGCACACGGTTGCCCTCTATCCATATACTGTAGATAACCACATCTTTTATAGCTAAGGATGCAGCAGAGATAGTGCTATGACCTGCTCTAAAAACGGAATTATGTACATTTAGAATACATTTAAAACATAAGAAAGATCTTAGCTGAAAATTAAACAAGGATTCTAATATTTTAGCAAGGCAAGAAAGTTTAGAAATAGGGTAAGAATGATTTAGGTCACAAGGGTCACCGCCTTTGTGAAGTGGGAGTACATGGGCTGCCTTCCAAACGTTGGGGATAGTACCAGATATAATCATCAGGTTAAAAATATGGGTTAATGAATCAGCAATCAGGGGGGCAGAGAGATGCAACAAAAATGGATCAAGCATATCAGCCCCAGTGGAATTGTTTTACATCAATCTTAAGCAAGGCATCAAGCACATCACAGATAGTAAATTGTTGAAATTAAACAAAGATTCACTAGAAGTTGACCGGATAACTGTCGAGTCAGCTAGAGGCTGGCAAAGGCAAGAGCAGTGATTAACTGACCAGGGTCAACTACTCCACCGTTTCTCTCAAATAAGTCTGCCTAGATAAATGATGAATCATCACTTATCCCATTCTTCTCAGTTATGATGCCAGAGTCAGAAAGAACTTGCTCAGGCAGGGAAGAAGAGGAATTAGTGTGCTTCAGTGCATTTACTGCTTTCCAAAATGTTGTCAAGCTATATAAAGAATAACAAAAGGATTATGTAGTATGGAATAAATTGTTTATGTAGTGTTTATAAAGATTTTATAAATGCTGTCTAAAGCCTTTATAAATTGTAGGTCCGATCAATTTATGAATGGAATTTACATATCTGTATGTCCCCCTGGCCCATTCTACCCCTCTCCTTCTTGGTCAAAAGCCCGTACACAGCCTGGAGGAGTGTTTTGGGTCATTGTCCTCTTGAAAAACAAATGATAGTCCCACTAAACCTAAGGCTTGATTCATGCAGTCTCCTCCGAACAGGTGATGTTGAGATGTGTCTGTTACTTGAACTCTGTGAAGTATTTTTCTGGGGTAATAATGGACTGTCGTTTCTATTTGCTTATTTGAGCTGTTCTTGCTGTAATATGGACTTGTTTTTTTACCAAATAGGCCTATCTTCTGTATACCACCCCTACCTTGTCACAACACAACTGATTGGCTCAAATGCATTAAGAAGGAAAGAAATTCTACAAATTAACTTTTAACAAGGCACACCTGTTATTTGAAATGCATTCCAGGTGACTTCCTCATGAAGCTGGTTGAGTGAATGCCAAGAGCGTGCAAAGCTGTCATCAAGGCAAAGGGTAGCTACTACCAATATAAAATATATTTGATATCTTTGACACTTTTTATGTTACTACATGATTCCATATGTGTTATTTCATAGTGTTGATGCCTTCTCTATTGTTCTACAATGTAGAAAATAGCAAAAATAAAGAAAAACCCTGGAATGAGTAGATGTGTCCAAACTTTTGACTGGTCCTGTATACATTTTTGGGGGTGGGGCAGAACCAACGGTTTTATATTTCTCTTAGGTCCCCTGTCAAGCTGAATGCACATAATATGTTTGAAAGTGAAAGGGATGGTATTTGTAGCCAGAGGAGTTTTCTTAGAACAAAGACATAAAACACTTGGATGTCTGAGTATTGTTAGTTGGAGACAGGGGAAGATAGTGAAGAACCATTGGAGGTTATTGTAATGGGCAGAAAATACATCCTTCTCTCACAAACACATAACCTCAAACATGCATTCACACACACACACACACACACACACACACACACACACACACACACACACACACACACACACACACACACACACACACACACACACACACACACACACACACACACACACACACACACACACACACACACACACACACACAGATACACACACACTTTTCCAAGACTCTCATATAAAAGGCACTATAACATTTATTTATTTGTTCTTTCCATTTTCAAAAAGCCACAACACCTGCGTCCAGATGGCAGTTTTTTCCATCTGTGAGGGAAGGTGTAAAGGATGATCGATATCAGCAGCTACACCAGCACCCACCTCCAGATGGCATGATCGTTCAGTTCTGAGATGCCTGTTGTTGGGAGTACAATCATTTCAGCTCCAAAATGAAAAGCATACTGTTTTTCTCTGTCTGTAAATCTACATTAGAATAACCTATACAATATTTAGATACAAGTGATCCCATGACGTCTATAGTAGACTATACAAAAAAAACTGATGTTTTTGAGATGATGACTAATTAACCTCTAAAAGTCTACTAAGCTAACACATGGAATTGTTTTAAGATGGTCACACTATGGATCATTTAGCTATAATATTTTGCATTTTTGGACCCCTTCAGGTATCCCCAAAATGTTGTTTTTTAACAACTGGTTATCAATGTGGATTCTGGAGCTGTCCACCCCTGGTCTAAAAATCGGAGAACGTAGCCTCCAATCTTAGCTAAAGAATCTATGGAACTTTATGAAGTAATCCAAAATAAAAGCAAAAAGTTCTCATGAGACATCATAGCAGCGGCATCTCTTCTACTATCTGTGACACCTAAATTGCTTTTCTTCATAAATTGCACATTACTTTTTCAAATTTTAATTTCGACTAGTGATAAAGAGAACTGACGAATGGTTTGATGGATAAATTATGTTTCTATTTGTTGATTTCACATGTAGCGAGATGTCATTGTGCTCCGTCTTTCTAGGTCTTCCTCCTGTCAAGCCAAGACAAACTCTCAAAGAGCCCTGTCATAATTTCTCTTCATCTTGGAACATGAAGTCAGGGAGAGAGACAGGAAAAGCAACCAGGTGGGACGTTGTCTGAGTCTCAGGGATCTGCTAAATGTTTGCTCCAATTAACAGACTTTCAGCCCGTCATCTACTCAACAGTTGTCACTGGCTAGTGCAAAGCAGCTTACATCTGTGGCACTGTGACTGACAACTCTACATTTCAGTATACACTTTTATCCAGAGAGAGTTTCAGGAGCAATTAGGTTTAAGTGCCTTGCTCAAGGGCACATCAACAGATTTTTTTACAGAGATGACTCTGGGATTTAAACCAGTAACCTTTCAGTTACTAGCCTAACACTCTTAACCACCAGACTACCTGTCGCCATTAGCTCGCTAGGTGACAGGGTGGTGTTCCCGCAACACTTCCTTGGAGTCTCAGTGGATCGATTATGAGTAGGTAAATGTTGGTGTCAGTGGATCAGTAATGAGTAGGTAAATGTTGGTGTCAGTGGATCAGTAAGGAGTAGGTAAATGCTGGTGTCTCAGTTAGGATCAGTTAGGAGTAAGTAAATGTTGGTGTCAATGGATCGGTAAGGAGAAGGTAAATGTTGGTGTCAATGGATCGGTAAGGAGAAGGTAAATGTTGGTGTCAATGGATCGATAAGGAGAAGGTAAATGTTGGTGTCAATGGATCGGTAAGGAGAAGGTAAATGTTGGTATCAATGAATCGGTAAGGAGAAGGTAAATGTTGGTATCAATGAATCGATAAGGAGAAGGTAAATGTTGGTATCAATGAATCGGTAAGGAGAAGGTAAATGTTGGTATCAATGAATCGATAAGGAGAAGGTAAATGTTGGTATCAATGAATCGGTAAGGAGAAGGTAAATGTTGGTATCAATGGATCGGTAAGGAGAAGGTAAATGTTGGTGTCTCAGTTAGGATCAGTTAGGAGTAGGTAAATGTTGGTGTCTCAGTTAGGATCAGTTAGGAGTAGGTAAATGTTGGTGTCTCAGTTACGATCAGTTAGGAGTAGGTAAATGTTGGTGTCTCAGTTACGATCAGTTAGGAGTAGGTAAATGTTGGTGTCTCAGTTACAATCAGTTAGGAGTAGGTAAATGTTGGTGTCTCAGTTACGATCAGTTAGGAGTAGGTAAATGTTGGTGTCTCAGTTAGAATCAGTTAGGAGTAGGTAAATGTTGGTGTCTCAGTTAGGATCAGTTAGGAGTTGTTAAATGTCTCAGTGGATCGGTAAGGAGTAGGTAAATGTTGTCCCCCAATCACTGACAATAGTATCAGACATTATTAATCTTCGTAATAGTTGAGGTAAGGATAGAGGGATGAATAATCTGATCTCAGTTCTGTGGTAGTTAATTAACCTTTCACGAGTATCTACCCCGGATCCGGGAGCACCCCCCCCCCCCCCCCACACTGATTAGCATCGCTAGCATAGCGTCACAGTAGCATCTAAATATCATTAAATCACAAGTCCAAGACACCTAATGAAAGATACAGATCTTGTGAATAAGGTCACCATTTCAGATTTTTAAAATGTTTTACAGGGAAGACAAAATATGTAAATCTATTAGCTAACCATGTTAGCAAAAGACACCCTGTTTCTTTGTCCACCATTTTTTCTCAACACCAGTAGCTATCACCAATTTGGCTAAACTAAGATATTGATAGCCACTAACCAAGAAAAAACCTCATCAGATGACAGTCTGATAACATATTTATGGTATAGGATAGGTTTTGTTAGAAAAATGTGCATATTTCAGGTATAAATCATAGTTTGCCATTGCAGCCAGCATCACAAATCTCACCAAAGCTCCTAGAATTACTACAGACAGCAACCTGTATTACCAATTTACTCATCATAAAACATTTCTTAAAAATACACAGCACATAGCAATGGACAGACACAGATCTTGTGAATTCAGACAACATTTCAGATTTTCTAAGTGTTTTACGGCGAAAACACAATAAATCGTTATATTAGCATACCACATACGCAAACGTTACCCGAGCACTGATTCTAGCCAAAGAGAGCGATATCATATCATCGCAAAAATATATTAATTTTTTTTTTCACTAACCTTCTCAGAATTCTTCAGATGACACTCCTGTAACATCATATTACAACATACATATACAGTTTGTTCGAAAATGTGCATATTTAGCCATAAAAAAACGTGGTTATACAATGAAAATAGTAGCAAAACAAGCCTGGAAATGTCGGTCGCCATCTTTGAGTGATCTAGTTTAATCAATAGCTAATCATATACTTGACTAAAAAATACAGGGTTGACAGGAATCGAAAGACAAATTAGTTCTTAATGCAATCGCTGATTTACATTTTTTTAATTATCCTTACTTTTCAATACAGGTTGCGCCAAGTGAAACTATAGCAAACAAGATGGCGGCATAAACGTTTAACATTTATCGACAGAAACACGATTTATCATCATAAATTGTTCTTACTGTGAGCTGTTCTTCCATCCGAATCTTGGGCAAAGAATCCTTTCTTGGGTGTAATCTTCTTTTGGTCGAAAGATGTCCACTTGTCCGTCGAAATGCCCACTAACGTACGACCGGGAGCCCGAAATGTGCCCAGCGCGTCAAAGTGCACAACAAAGCAATGCCTCAAAATCGCACTAAAAGGATATAAATTGCTATACAACGGTTCAAATTAACTACCTTATGATGCTGTTAACACCTATAACGGGTGAAAACATGACCGGAGAAATATTACTGGCTACACTAATGCTTGGAAAAAGAGCAGGGCGGTGTCCACCGCGCGTCCGGCGCAGCTGGAAAAGAGTTCCTACCTACAGGTTTTTTTCTTTTATAGTGGCTGTGATTGCGCAATCGATACCATTCAAAGCGTCATCACGTAAAGGCATCCAGGGGAAGACGTAAGCAGTGTCCGTATCCTCATAGCGTTCACAGTGGCCTTTAAACTGACTCCAGATCAGGGGCCAAAATGTGTGAAATCTGACTCCATGTCAGGGAAATTGCTGTAGAATGAGTTCTGTTCCACTCAGAGACAAAATTCCAACGGCTATAGAAACTAGAGAGTGTTTTCTATCCAATAATAGTAATAATATGCATATTTTACGATCAAGAATTGAGTAGGAATCCGTTTCATCTGTAGAGACAATTATGCTAATTTGAAACAGCACCCCCTATAGTCGCAAGAAGTTAAAGGGTGATTTCTACCTCAGCACATATTTACACCTGCTACCGTCTTGCATTTACTTCAGGGAAAAATACTCATAATATTTGACTGAGTTTCAGACTGACGTGATCATAATCTGGACTTGAACAGAAGCCTCTTTGACAAAGGAGGATTTCTGCTGAATGGCACCCTGTTCTACCCACTGGGCACACACTGGTTAAATCAACGCTGTTTCCACGTCATTTCAATGAAATGACATTAAACCAATGTGGAATAGACGTTGAATTCATGTCTGTTCCCGGTAAGTATGTAGTGCACTACTTTTGAAAAGTGCTTGTGATTATTCCTATTTATTGTTTTTCGTCTAGACTTGTCTGGGTTTTGACATTTATCTGCAATCCTAAAAGCTTTGTTTTCAGTTGCCTTTAAAATCCGGGCTCCTGTAATTGATATGCGCTGTGACAAAACTGTCAAGCTTTTCTAGATTCAAATCCACAAATGTAACAAGATAATAGCCCTGTTTGATGTTAGATCTCTTGTCTGTAACCAGTGAGGTGTCCCAGTCCAAATCTAATTCATGCAGCCTAACACCTCAGAGAGCCCTACAAAAATAACAACTCTGATTCTCCCTATCTCCAAGGTATAATGTAGCTTTTCAACCACAAAGTAGGTCTTTGAGAGTGCACCATAGGCCTTATTATATCTCCAATCCACTCAGTGGGAAACGCAAATCCATTGTGTCAAGTCCTTAAGCAAGATGTTTTCCACCGCACAACATAACCCCTAACCAGAGGCAGATCCCACGAGGTCGCCATCGAGGGATCACATATAAAAGCTTAACAACTGAGAGAGTGAGAGATCTCCCCCCTCAGATTCTATTCAGCGGTTCTTCCTGGGGCACAGAGGAGCTCAGGGAACGGTGCACTCCTTCTTCTGCTATTGTTCTGTGAATGGGCAAAGTGAACTGACATGTGTGACCGACAAACCTGGATTCGGACCTACTGTATGTAGAAAAATTAGAAATTGTGTTTTTTACATTGGATAAAAGTAGAGACTCAGAGATAAAAAAGTGGTATAGCATACACTGCAGTTGAGGAACAATGGGAAAGTAGTTCTGCTTTGAAAGTTAATAAACATGTAACCCCACTTTAGAGAAAATGGCCCTTGAATATTCTGGTACACCTACTGGAGAGATCCTCTTTGTCTACACCCATTCAGCATTGTTCAACCCCTCTTAAGCCTTAGCCCTATCCATCTCTTTTAGGATTCACATGTGAGGACATGTCCTAAACAACCAAAGATTTCAAGACTAAAGGCTGGTTTATACTACGTCTATCGACATGTCTGTAGACAGTTGTCACAGTGACATCATGAACATTCTATTGTTGTCTGACATCAAACTTGACGTCGTCGTTGTGAAAAAGTATTAACACAAAAACGTACAGGCTGCATAACATCAGCAGCCTGGTGGTCCAAAATAGCATAAATGGTGTATTTTAACACCAACAAACCCATCTGTTTAAAAATTTATTTAGGATATGTCAATCTAGCAAACCAGGCAACTAAAAGCAACTTTCAAACCAACGTTTTGGTTTGTTTCTAGCTTGTTAATTAACTATCCAACTGACATTAAGTTAGCTGGCTAGCCAGTTGAGATAATGACCAAATCATAGCTGACAACGTCTTAACTTTCACTAATTTGTATTAATTATTACAGGAAAATAAACTCACCATAAGATCATTATTTACATGTTAATGGCGAGCTAATTACAGAAAATAGCTTAAAGTTGTGAGTGTGATGGAATAAAAGCAGGGCATTCTACCAGAGAATTTTAGAACTTGGGCACTGTCTCGTTGGTCTAACGTTATATCCTAATTTGACTTTGGTGCAGGTCATGTTGTTTGTCACATTAGTGTCTGGTAAACACACACTATATCAAATAACATACACGTTTCTTTGTCACATGCACAGGATCCAGAAGGTGTAAACAGTACTGTGAAATGGATACTTGCATAGTGGAGTCTTTTGTTTAGACATGTTGCTAGCTAGCTAGCTAGCTAAACAATGAACCATAATACAAATGCATAATGTTACTACCATGAATGAATCTGCAGATAACTAAAGTTAACCAAATAGTTTCAATGTTAGCTAGCTAGCTAAAATTAGGCTATAACTAACAATGAAAATCGCTTTCTGAGATTCAAAAAATATTACTACACAGATCATACATGTAACATTAGATAGCGAGCCAGCCAGCTAACGTTCGCTAGCTAGCTAACAGTACACTTTAACTTGAAATGAAAATGACTTTCTGACAAAACTAGAAACCTATCATATCTGAAAATGTAGCTAGCTAGACTCTCTTACCCATATACATGGACAAACGTTTCTCCCTCACTGCCACGGATGCCATGGTTGCCCTTAGTTTGAAGATGTAATCCAGAGACAGGTGTTTTATACAATAGCTTCTGTGTTTTCTCTTTTTAACTCCCTCCGCATATTTCTGTTAAAACGCCAGAATTTTCTCCATCTCCTTAGCTGTCATACTCTGCTTTCACCGGTCATTCCACAGATTTTAAAACTCGCCAACTTCTTCATTGCAGTGCTTCGTGATATATTTTTAAAAAGCAGCGTTAGAAAGGATTACCTACACATACTGAGCAACTCATGTTATACTGTAGACAGAAGCATGCTACATGTACATGGCAGGCCAGTCCGAACTCATCTCTCGACATGTCCGGCCCATCCGTTATCTCAGCCAATCATGGCTAGCGGGAAGGTTCCTTCTTTTTTCCAAGCCTAAACCAACTAGGTTTGCCTAGTTTCCTGAAACGATTCACATTTGTCGATCCTGGTGTGGATTGTTATTTCAAATCTTGGCTAAAAGGAGCGTTGAGAAAACTCCTGGAAGTCCTTTGTTATGTCACAAGATCATCTCTCTGGATGCTTAGAGGGGTAATTTGACAGGAATAGTGTTTGAAAAGGGTCCTGCACCAAACCGAACCCAGCCCATCGCCTAGTGTATGTAGTTATTGGATCTGCCTTTCATTTATTACTTTGGCACAGTTTCTCTGATACCACAGGAGACACCCAATGATACTGGCACACTCTAAGATTTCCAGTTTTTGTCCATGAAATAAAGAAGAAATACACAATGCAAGAAAAGTCTCAGTAGAAAAAAGTCTATGTAAATGCCAAAAATAAGGTATTGACTCAATTGACTGTCAATTTGTGAAGTTAGTCGAGATGATTTTGTCACAATTGTTGTGTTTTAATTAACGTGACCTGCCAAATTCCTGATACTAACATTCATTCCTGATACTAACATTCATGTCTTTCAATGTATGGTTTGTTGCAAACACTATCTCAAAGCTTGATGTGTTAGTGAATGGAACAAATTGATTTGAAAAACCTAACTATGACTCATCTTAGACTCCATCTTAGACAGGGACATATTACCAGGTAATGTAAAAAAAGATAATCGAAGTGGATACGACCGGTAGCCTCTTTAGGTACTTTGTGAAATATTCACGAGGATGTGGAGAAGGAAAGGGAGGGAGATAGGGGAAGGAGGAGGCACGATCAGCTTCAGTGGAATAAAAAGAACGTGAAATGTGTCGTGCCATTATTTCTTTAGACTGAGCATGAACAGCAAAATAATAGTCTAATACCTCAAGCAAGAGTAGCTTGGACATCAAATAATTTTCAGTGATCGATACACTGCATGACCAAAAGTATGTGGACACCTGCTCATCGAACGTCTCATTCAAAAATCATGGGCATTCATATGGAGTGCGTCCCCCCTTTGCTGCTATAACAGTCTACACTCTACTGGGAAGGCTTTCCACTAAATGTTGGAACATTGCTGCGGGGACATGCTTCCATTCAGCCACAAGAGCATTAGGTTGAGCACTGATGTTGGGCGATTTGACAGAGCAGGCCAGTCAAATTCTTCCACATCGATCTTGGCAAACCATTTCTGTATGGACCTCGCTTTGTGCACGAGGGCATTGTCATGCTGAACAGCTTTCCCCAAACTGTTGCCACAAAGCTGGAAGCACAGAATCGTCTCGAATGTCATTGTATGCTGTATCGTTAAGATATCCCTTCACTGGAAGAGGCCTATCCCAAACAGCCCCAGACCATTATTCCTCCTCCACCAAACTTTACAGTTGGCACTATGCATTCGGGCAGGTAACATGCTCCTGGCATCCGCCAAACCCAGATTCGTCCGTCGGACTACCAGATGGTGAAGCGTGATTCATCACTTCAGAGAACACGTTTCCACTGCTCCAGAATACAATGGCGGCGAGCTTAACACCACTCCCGCCGATGCTTGGCATTGCGCATGGTGATCTTAGACTTGTGTGCGGCTGCTCGGTCATGAAAACCCATTTCATTAAGCTCTCGATGAACAGTTCTTGTACTGATGTTGCTTCCAGAGGCAGTTTGGAACTCGATAGTGAGTGTTGCAACCAAGGACAGACGTTTTCTATGCGCTAAGCGCTGCAGCGGTCCCGTTCCGTGAGCTTGTGTGGCCTACCACTTCGCGGCTGAGCTGTTGTTGCTCCAAGACGTTTCTATTTCACAATAACAGCACCTACAGGGAAGCTCTAGCAGGGCAGAAATTTGACGAACGGACTTGTTTGAAAGGTGGCCTCCTATAATGGTGCCACGTTGAAAGTCGCTGAGCTCTTCAGTAATGCCATTCTACTGCCAATGTTTGTCTATGGAAATTGCATGGCTGTGTGCTCGATTTTATACACCTGTCAGCAACGGGTTTGGCGGAAATAGATGAAAACTCTAATTTGAAGGGGTGTCCACATACTGTTGTATATATGGTGTACATTAAGGCATAAAAACAGACAATATACTTATCCCCTCATTGACACATACTAATAAGTACATTTGTGAAATTCATTGAATCATAGTTATCACTATAAAGTATCAACAACCCCCCATACCTATTTGTATCTCTCTGTTGAATACCTCGAGCTATCACCCAGAACATGAATGAAAAAAAAACTATATTGTGTATGCATAGGACCTATACACAGCAGAGATCACCTCATATTAATAATTCAGCATGCTGTTGAATAATGGAAAATGCATAAGCTCTTGACAAGAGAGATATGTATGAGCCTCGCCAGGTCTTTCCAAGTAACAGCACGTGTGTTCTATATCACAGGAGCCTTTAGAAAACAACGAATCAGGATTCTGAAGCCCCTAGTGTGCTTGATAGGAGTTTGATATGCTTTCCCTATTTTGCACCTTGACAGATGCACCAAAACAAACACTGTTTTGTGAAAGCTGCTCTTTTTAACCTTCTTTGACAGTATAGATCTATTCCTGTGATATGCAAATTTGAGATATGTTTGAGGCTTCGCTTTGAGCGGTTATTGAAATATGGGACAGTGGCGCTATGGCTCACTGCACATGTAAGCAGCGTTAAATCAACCACATTTAAATTGAGTTTCTGAGGAGCATAGGGCAGAATTCTGATCAGTGTACTTCCAAGTACAGTATTGTTACAGATACAGCTCAGTAAATGTGGTACTAACAGAAAAAGGACTGATTCAATTTAGCATGAAGTACATCTTTAAAGGTGTTAGTGTTGTATTACTCAAGATATTATTTGTTATGGAATGAACTTCAGTTAAGATTTGTCTTACGGCTCAATGTTTTATGTTGACAACTGAGGGGAGTTCTGTCTGACAACTGAGGGGAGTACTGTCTGACAACTGAGGGGAGTTCTGTCTGACAACTGAGGGGAGTTCTGTCTGACAACTGAGGGACTTCCTAATATGGATGCCGTATCAATGCGGCACAATAAGACAACACAAATTATGAAGCAGAACACAACGTGTTTTGAAGAACAGAAAAACGGAAAAAATACAAAATTACAAAATTATAAAATGACATTCTTGTTGAGCCACTAGTATAGTGGTCGCCAGTACTTAATTGTGTAAATCAGGAGGTGAGCACGAGAGGGGGGGTTACCAGGGCAGCTCTGAGGTACCGGAACGCATAAAAAAAATCACCTTTATAATAAAGCATTGCATGCATTTCATTACATTTGCATAGTGGCATAGAGCAGTAAAGGAGAGGCATTTACAGAAGTTACGCACATGGGAAACAGTTTTTGTGGCCTAGGGTCTGGGAAATGTTTGTTCTTTTATAAGCACATTTCATGCAATTCTACATCATTTTACATGACTGGAGACTATGGCATTGTCTTTTTTAATGCCGCATTCAAAACAACTGGGAACTCAGAGCTCGGAGCACCATAATACCGTACAAATTATGTAAGTGACAGGCTACTTTGACACTGAAAAACTGAGAATCTGAGAGAATTATGAGAATTAATGAAGAGGCAACTCAATGAACTTTGATGGACGTAGGTGTAACAGTATAACTTTAAACCGTCCCCTCGCCCCGACCCGGGCGCGAACCAGGGACCCTCTGCACACATCGACAACAGTCACCCACGAAGCAGCGTTACCCATCGCTCCACAAAAGCCACGGCCCTTGCAAAGCAAGGGGCAACACTACTTAAGTCTCAGAGCAAGTGACGTAACTGATTGAAATGCTACTAGCGCGTACCCGCTAACTAGCTAGCCATTTCACATCCGTTACACTCACCCCCCTTTCAACCTCCTCCTTTTTCCGCAGCAACCAATGATCCGGGTCAACAGCATCAATGTAACAGTATAACTTTAAACCGTCCCCTCGCCCCGACCCGGGCGCGAACCAGGGACCCTCTGCACACATCGACAACAGTCACCCACGAAGCAGCGTTACCCATCGCTCCACAAAAGCCACGGCCCTTGCAAAGCAAGGGGCAACACTACTTAAGTCTCAGAGCAAGTGACGTAACTGATTGAAATGCTACTAGCGCGTACCCGCTAACTAGCTAGCCATTTCACATCCGTTACACTCACCCCCCTTTCAACCTCCTCCTTTTCCGCAGCAACCAGTGATCCGGGTCAACAGCATCAATGTAACAGTATAACTTTAAACCGTCCCCTCGCCCCGACCCGGGCGCGAACCAGGGACCCTCTGCACACATCGACAACAGTCACCCACGAAGCAGCGTTACCCATCGCTCCACAAAAGCCACGGCCCTTGCAAAGCAAGGGGCAACACTACTTAAGTCTCAGAGCAAGTGACGTAACTGATTGAAATGCTACTAGCGCGTACCCGCTAACTAGCTAGCCATTTCACATCCGTTACATAGGCATGCAAGCTAAGTGGTCCTGATGGGACCAGAGAAGTCACAGTGTGTTAGTGTCTGTCTAGCTTTACACACAGGCATAGGGCCACAGCAAAGGGCCAGGCTCAATGCAAGGCAGCCTTGGGGATCACCAGTCTCCCTTATTGATGAGTTACCAGGTGCCACCACCAGTGTGCTTTACAACTCTACTGCTTCATTGTGTTTTAATGTGTTTCCCCAACATACAGTAGTACACAAGGGCCAAACCTAAAGCAGAAACTGGATCAGGTTCCACTGGGTTTGATGCAATATCTATGGCGAGGGAAAGGGAAAGGCCCAGACTTTTTTGCACGTGGTCTTCCTTCCCCATTGGAACCAATTTCTCACTTACTTCCTAAGTAGAGAGCCCAGGGAACCAATTTCCCTTGTTAGGCTGTGCACAGTTTCACACCTAAAGGATGGGGGGACAGGGTCATGGTCTCACTTGATGACAGCCACATCACACATCACACACAGTCAGTGACCTGATTTCATGAGATCTGTTTGACCGTATCGTTGTTCTTGTTTTGCTATGTTTATTTGCATGAAAGAGTGCAGACAGACATTATTTTCCCAGTTCTGTCCGTGAAACAATTGTCACGCCCTGGCCTTAGTATTCTTTGTGTTCTTTATTATTTTAGTTAGGTCAGGGTGTGACATGGGGAATGTTTGTGTGTTGTTGGTTTTGGGTGTTGTTTATGGTAAAGGGGTTGTTGGGTATAGTATATGGGTTTGTGTGGAGTACATGTGTCTAGTGTTGTCTATGTATGTTTAGTTGTCTAGGAGAGTCTATGGTTACCTGAATGAGTTCCCAATTAGAGACAGCTGATTTCGGTTGTCTCTGATTGGGAGCCTTATTTAGGGTAGCCATAGGCTCTCATTGGTTGTGGGTAATTGTCTATGTGATACGTTTGTAGCCAGTGTGTGCACATCGTTGTTTTAGCTTCACGATCGTTTTCTTGTTTTGTTTTTGTATTAAGTGTTTCGTGTTTATTTTTCGTCATCTTTTAAAATAAAAGAAGATGGCTTATTTTCCAAGTGCTGCGTATTGGTCCGTCAATCCTCCACACGATTGTGACAACAATGGATGCATACGTATGTACTAGCCCAGACAAGACTAAGTGATGAAGACAGTCAATAACAACTGGTGTGGTACTGTATTATTATTTTTTTAACTAGGCAAGTCAGTTAAGAACAAATTCTTTCTTACAATGACGGCCTAGGAACAGCGGGTTAACTGCCTTGTTCAGGGGCAGAAGAACAGTTTTTTACCTTGTCAGCTCAGGGATTCGAAGTATAAACTTTTCGGTTACTGGCCCAACTCTCTAACCACTAGGCTACCTGCCACACCAAATATCAAGTCATCATTGTTGTATTCATAGCATGGAGCAACATACAGTAGATCTGCTATATTTGAATTTAGTTAAACTACCACCAACCTACTGCAAAATGTAGTTAAATCACTAGTTGAACTACATGTAGTTCACTACTCCGGGGCGGGCAGTGAATGAGCACTGATTATTAACTCTCTATATATTGATATATTAGAGAAGCCTGAAAACATTCCTCAGATAACTTTGCATTCTGAAAGTCTACAAAATAAGGGAAGAGAAAGAAAACATGCATATCTGCACAGCATATTAATGAACAAAAACAGTCTCTTGTCATCTTTTCCATACCTTTTGTCCTGTCGTCAATGCACAGAAGAAGAAGAAGAAGTTCTGTATTTGATGTCAAGATAATAACATTTCCTCGTTCACGGACTAACTTTATTATAAAAAGGTATTTGGCAGAGTGTAATAATATAGAGGTTGTGATAGATATGCATTAGGGTGCAGACTATGGAAGGTTTGGCAAATCAAGTAGGAAGCATAATATATATGATATGAGAAACACACTTTCCTGCAACCCAATCTCACTCCGGGCTTTTCTCCATTAATGTTAGTGAAGTAGTGTGTGCAAAGATTGAGATGTAAATTTGTCTAACCACTATCTAATTCCCTATATGCTCCTGGATACTAAACTACAAATGGAAAGGATTCCCCCCTGCTGCATACTCTCACATAATAATTACAGATTTGATGTTTTAGCTGGATGGATAACTTACAAAGGCCCTTAGGAAAGGCACGCATGCACTCCCACATGTAAGGGGAGTCTATCCAGTAGAAGCAGGTATTTACAGTATCCAAAACCATTATGTAATATTATTTCACAGTTGGAAAAATAGCTACCGTGTTACACCATATAACTTCAGTGTGGATTTGTTTGAATTGTGTTTGAAAGGTACAGTAAATTATCAATAATTTTAGACTGGTCGTATGGCAGCTTACACAATGTGTTAGGGCATAGGGCATGCATAGCCAGGGTTGTTGGTTCAATTCCCATGGGGGACCAGTGTCAAAATGAATGCACTCACTACTGTAAGTTGCTCTAGATAAGAGTGTCTGCAAAATGACAAAAATGTCAAATATAGATCCTATCTGAGATACAAAACACCTGCACAGTGTCCAGATTAGGACACTATAAACACTGTTCTACTCTTCTATGAATGTCCACTTTCATGGACTGTGCTAATATGGACACCATATATGTGTGTCCATCTATACACAGTCACATATCCATGGAAGAGTGACTGTTCTAATATGGAAACCATACATGTGTGTCCATCCATACACAGTTACATATCCATGGAAGAGTGACTGTTCTAATATGGAAACCATACATGTGGCTTTTGAGGACAAGGCTGCTTTTACTGCACCAGTAGGGAACAGTAGGGGTGCATGGGTAAAATCACTGGGGTAGCCAAGCCAGCTGAAAAAAGCCATATTACAACCTATGTGTTGTGATAATTGCGTTGCTTGCACTATAACCTGTTAGTTCATCTGCCTTGCCACCGTGATAAATGGGCCTAGGGCCAAGACAACAAGAAGAAACAGTGGCAGAATAAATTTAACCACACATTTGTTTTAATCACAAAACTGGAGAGCAACCTCTGTCCGGTGAAGTCCACAAAGCATTTTGCATGTAACAAACAGTTGCATTACCTACGGTATGGTCAATGCTTCCGACTACTAAACAACCATTGATTTAGAACCATGAAGAGTTACCGCAAGTCGAAAAGAAAACAGAGCTGCCTGCACTATTCCAGCACCATTTCAACTTCAACATCATCAAATCACCTGTGCTAAGTTTAACAGTGACAACTAAAAGATAGCAAAAACTATTTAGTCCAATCAAATTGTGTGTGTGTGTGTGTGTGTGTGTGTGTGTGTGTGTGTGTGTGTGTGTGTGTGTGTGTGTGTGTGCCACACTCTACTTGTAGAGAAATGCCAATGCCAACCTTCTCTCTTTCATGTTGACGAAACTGTCTATGACACTGTCATACAGTGCACACTTTTATTTTTTGTTTTCCTAGGCTACCTGGATAAAATCCCTATCTCCATCCGAGGACAACAACACAACTAAATGCAACAATTCAAGTTTTTTCTGTAAATTATGTTCTGCTTTTGATGTGATTGGTGTGATGCCACATCCAAACTGGCTTCCCTTGACACTTATTTTGGTGCGCCAGGAACATTCACAGATGAGCTCACACAGTTTAGCTCAACGCTGATTGGCTATTATTTTATACTTTTTTTGTCAAGAGAGGTCAAACGCTCGCTGGCTTCCCTTGCATTTAATGCTACGGGTGACACCAATGTCATACTCTTTTTGACCAGACAGCATCAGATAGATGGGCTACACATATTGTCACGATCGTCGTAACTTTGAAGAAGAGTGGACCAAGGCGCAGCGTGAGAGAAATACATACTTCTTTATTATTAAGAAAACGAAATGAACACTATACAAACTAAACGACAAACAGACGACCGTGAAGCTCTTCAAACAAATAGTGCTGACACTAAACACTACACATAGACAATTACCCACAATAGCCTAATGCCTATGGCTGCCTTAAATATGGCTCACAATCAGAGACAATGAAAGACAGCTGTCTCTGATTAAGAACCATTCAGGCAACCATAGACTTGCCTAGACACCTACACTAAACACAACCCCATAACCTCTACAAAACCCCCTATACAATACAACCACCCAAGACGAGACAAATACACACAAACACCCCCCCCCTGTCACACCCTGACCTAACCAAAATATTACAGAAAACAAAGAATACTAAGGCCAGGGCGTGACACATATTGAGAAAGAGGGCCGTTGATTCGCTCGCTCTGAGGCTCTCTTCCGTGAGATACTGTACATTCAGCCTCTAGCGAATTGAAGAAAAATTATGAAACACAGAGAGATGAAAGATAATTTATTTTATATATTTTTTTCTTTATTTCTTGGTAAATATTTTGGTGAAGCCTGGCTTCCCATGGTGTCCATTTTCTTTCCACAGCTGATACCTCTTAACATCCCACTAGAGCACATCTTGAGTTAATTTCAAACATCTCACCATGCCAACCTCTTCTGGCGTCCACACTTATCTCCTCTTCATATCCGGAGAGGGCTGAATTGAAGTGGTTTCACATCATCAAAACAGTGTCATCATTTTGACACATAACAGGCCATGACAATCTATGACACTAACTTACAGAAGAAGCCTGATTTCAAAATAATGCAATTAGTAAAACTACTGAAAAAATGTGTGCATTACTCCGTCCCTCCAGGATTCCCCAATTCTGTAATCGCAAACAATTCCCCGCATATTATGCGGCATTTACAGCATAATATGGTTAAGTCAAGCCACACATCACCAAACCTTTTACCTCGTCAGTGCATTTTCGCGTCAAATTGGACAAAAACATTGCATGTTGCCATGCAAATTATCAGAATTAAAGCAGCAAAATCAAGCATTTTTTGCCCGCAAACATCATAACAAAATCCCAGTGAAAGCATGGAGGGACTAATTATAGCAGTGTTACATCTGTTTTCATATAGCTGAAATTAGGTTTCTTACGTTTTAGTTGGTGTCGTGAATTGTCAAGGCCTTTTATGTGCAGGCTGTGTGCCACCACGTTTAAGTTGTTCCTATGTTTGTGTGTGCTTGTGTGTGTGTGTGTTAAGGAGATTTTCACATTTTGAATTCATACACAGTACCTTAACTGTCTGAGAGGTGGCAAAACAGCCTCATCTTAACAGCGAGGCTGCGAGACCACTTGACTGGAAGGGAAAATGAAAATCATACTCCAAATGTCAGGAGACTCAAATATCAGAAGAGGTGAATTCTGCATTTAAAATAAGTAACATAACTTATTTAAATGTAGATAGAGACCTTGGGGGGAAATGAACGGCTCTTAAGTGTTGCTCAAGTGGCTCTTTACGTCATTTAAAAATCACATTCATTTCCTATTGCTTGTGTTTGTCGTGATGGAAACAATGTCATTCTTATAACAGTGTTACGTATGCTATGTATCAGCTAAGTGATACAAACGGTTCTTACAGCACTATGCCAGAGCAATTGCTGGCATGCACTGGCACAAATCAGATAGTAAAATGAATGCTTAACAATACTGGATTAATTGATTGCAGTGTGGGAGTAGTAAGGATTTGTTTGATGATGGTCATTTTGGCATTTAATTGTAGTAAGATTGTAACAAACCATACCCTTGAAAAAATGGCTTTCAACTAATTTACTACAAGGAGATCATATTGCTAGTCTTTAAAAATCTAATCAGAGCTTGGCAGTGTCTGCCAATAAAAATTTAAGGGGTAATTCATTAAAATCACTGACCCAAATAAATTAACCACTGTCCCAGAGTAACCGAGTATGCGTAAACCTTCAAATATTTGCAAGGTGCATACTGCATTAAATGAGAAGGTAGACAACAGCATCACCGTGCTTCAGTTCATTAGATAAAAGGATACTGTTTACCTGCTATGACTTTATGACTATGAAGTAAACTTAAGACATGATTTTACAAGATGAAACAAATAAATACTGCCAATAGAGAACAAATAGTCAGTATGGAATTTTTTTTTCTTTCACAAATTGGTCTTTTGACCAATCAGATCAGGTAAAAAAAATCTGATGTGGCAAGATTTGATTGGTCAAAATAACCATGAGCGAAAATAGGAATCGTTAGCCCAAACAGTATGTAAACGGAACAGTTTACAAGAGAGTCGGCGTAATGAATATGCCACAGAATTGTGCCGATTGTCTAAACACAGTCTTAGAGGCACTTAATCAAACATTGTTATAAATCGTAATGTAATCATATATGAGTCTAAACCAGCGCATGAATCTTCACTCAACACAAATGAGGGGTCAATTAATAGTCAGTCATTTATTTATCCAACCATTAACAATAAATAAAATTCCATCAACTACTACATCAATATATACACAGGAGAAAGTCCTGCTGAGATTGAGGATGTCCTAATATGGACACCATACAGGAGAGTTCCGAATAAAACTTTACATCAAGATATATATATCACAGAATACTAAAACATTCTCAAATTGTGATTTGATACAAATGAGGAGGCTCAGTATTTGCAAAATAATAGCCTTGGTTTGTCTATCTCCTGAGCCCCGACTGATGTGTGTAATCTGACACATCATTATTAGAGAGATCAGTAGCTCCTCCATTCCTCTACCACACAATCCATCACACCCAAACTTAATTGCATTGCTAAATGATGTGTAAAAAAACAAGTAATTGCACTAAAAGGCACTTTCTGGTAGATTGGCAAGGAGCTTGGAGTGAGGAGTTAGTCTGGGCACATTCAAACTGACTGGCCTTGTTCCAGACAGACTACTTTGCAGACATTGAATTGCATTAAACAATGGTTGAGTGCCACGTCATCAACAGCGCAGTTGGGACTGATATACACTGCATTCGGAAAGTATTCAGACCCTTCGACTTTCTCCACATTTTGTTACATTTTGTTAGCCGTACTCTAAAATTGATTCATCAATCTACATACAATACCCCATAATGAAAAAGCAAAAACAGTTTTTTAAATTCTTTTTGCAAAATTCTAAAAAAATAAATCAAACTGAAATATTACGTTTATATAAGTATTCAGACCCTTTGCTATGAGACTCAAAATTGAGCTCCGGCGCATCCTGTTTCCATTGATCATCCTTAAGATGTTTCTACAGCGATTGGAGTCCACCAATGTACACATTTTTCCTCCTGAACTTTAGGCTTGCCATAACAAAGGGCTTGAACACTTAATGATTCAAGATATTGCAGCTTTTCATTTTTTATATATTTGTAAAAATTTCGAAAAAACATAATTCCACTTCGAAATGATTGGATATTGTATGTAGGTCAGTGACACACAATCTCAATTTAACAAATAAAACATTTAAGCTGAAAAACAACAACTTGTGTAAAATGTCAAAGGAAGTGAATACTTTCTGAAGTCGATGAACATACTATCAATCTGTCATCTCTATGTCCAATTACTGACTAGATGTAGAGATCAGTGGTGTGTATTCATGGATGCCAAGGGAAGGCAGGCTTCCGCCAAAAAAATGACCAATAAAAAAATCTTTAGTCATTATCTTTAGTCTTTCTGTGTTTCATAATTTTCCTGGAAATCGCAAGAGGCTGAATGTATCTGACCAGAGAAAGCATCTGAGCAAGAGAAACAGCGCCCCTCTGTCTCTCTACGTGTAGGACATCTATCTGATGCTGTCTGGTCCAAACGAGTATGACATTGTTGCCACCTGTAGCATTGCTTCCTTTGTATAAAACATTTGCCAATCAGCACGGAGCTAAATTGAGTGAGCTCAACTGCGAATGGTCCTCCTGGCACACCAAAAAAAAGTGTCAAGGGAAGTCAGGGTGGATTTTGACATCTCTCCAACAGTATCACAATGAGATCATACGTCATTGCCAGAAACAACTGTTGCATCTCGTTGTGTTGTTGTCCTCCAGTGACTAGCTAGCTAGCGAAAATGGTCCCTTCCTAAATTAGCCATGGATGGAGATAGAGATTTGGACTTGTGGTTTTACTTAATTTTATGTACTGGCCGATGATTATAACGACGATTCTGATCCAACCATTAATTCATACATTATTGTGATACTTGTCTGAGAGTATGGAAGTTCAATATGTAGCTAGATTTCGAAGGATAATGTTAACAACAGCAGCTAACGTTGCCCATGATTGGAAGTTAGGGTAGCGAGCTAGTATTTTAGCCAGGTAGCCAAGGACAACAAAAAATAAAAGGGTTTACTGTATGACAGAGTAATAGACAGTTTGGTCAACATGAAAGAGAGGAGGATGGCATTGGAATTTCTCTAAAAGTAGGGTGAGTCAACATATTTTTCTACTTGCACGATTGCGCACGCACACACACACACGCACACGCACACACAAACATAGAAATCCGAACCATGAACAGCCACATATTTAGCGTACGTTGATTGTACTAAATAGTTTTTGGTATCTTTTAGTTGTCACTGTATTAGACTAAGCAGAATAAATCAATATTTGTTTAGTGATCCGAAAAGGTCTGAAACATTAACTTGCTTGACCATGCTGTAGGTCATGAAATTGTTTGTTACATGCAATATGCTTTGTTGACTAAACCGGACAGAGGTTGCTTTCTGTTTTTGTGATTAAATTCAACCACACCTTTGTTTTTTCTTCCACTGTGTCTTCTTATTGTCTCAGACTTAGGCCCAATTGGCACAGCGGTCTAAGGCACTGCTTCTCAGTGCTAGAGGCGTCACTACAGCCACCCTGGTTTGATTTCAGGCTGTATCACAACCGGCCGTGATTGGGCGTTCAGCGTCGTCCAGGTTTGGCTGGTGTTGGCCGTCATTGTAAATAAGAGTTTGTTTTTAACTGACTTGTCTAGTCAAATAAAGGTTCAATTAAGGAAATAGGGGGCGCCCTTTTCACTTTTGGATAAAATGTGCCCAATTTAAACGACCTCGTACTCTGTCCTAGATCATATGATATGCATATTATTATTACTGTTGGATGGAAAACACTCTGAAGTTTCTAAAACTGTTTGAATTATATCTTTGAGTAAAACAGAACTCATTTGGCAGGCAAACTTCCAAAAAGGAAGTGAAAATTCTGAAATGGGTCTCTGTGAAAGGCATCGCCTATTCAATTGTCTTGTATTTATGGATCTGTATGCACTTCATACGCCTTCCACTTCATATGCCTTCCACAGGCAAGAAATGCTCCGTCTGGGACGTTATTGGATATATATGAGAAAAACATCCTAAAGATGGATTCTCAACTGAGTTTGACCACTTTATTCTACTTTTATTATCACTTTTTGAATTTTTCGTTCATGCGTCAAATCTTCATGGACACGTGAGCTACACATGCTAGCCAAAGTTGCTAATTCGACAGAAGAAATGGACATTCTAAAACAAAACAACGATTTATTGTGGAACTAGGATTCCTGGCACTGCATTCTGATGAAAGTTCATCAAAGGTAAGGGAATATTTATGTTATTTCGTATTTTTGTTGACTCTTTTGACACCAACATGGCGGAGAATGGCTGAGCGCTGTCTCAGATTAACGCATGCTGTGCTTTTTACTAAAGTTATTTTTTTTAAATCTAACACAGCGGTTCCATTAAGAACCAGTGTATCTTTAATTATATGTACAACATGTATTTTTCAGCAAAGTTTATGATGAGTTTTTCTGTTAGATTACGTGACTCTCTAAAATTTCTCCGGACATTTTGGAGCCATTTGTGACCATGTCGCCAATGTAAAACCACGATTTGTAGCTATAAATATGCACATTTTCGAACAAAACATAAATGTATTGTATAACATGATGTCATAAGACTATCATCTGATGAAGTTGTTCAAAGGTTAGTGACTAATTTTATCTCTATTTGTGGGTTTTGTGAAAGCTATTTGCGGTGAAAAAATTGCATTGTGTGTTGGGCCATTGTGGTGAGCTAACATAAATATATGTTGTGTTTTCGCTGTAAAACATTAAAAAAATTCGGACATGTTGGCTGGATTCACAAGATGTTTATCTTTCATTTGCTGTATTGGACTTGTGATTTCATGAAATTATATTATATTATATTCCCTGTGGCGCTAGGCTAGGCTATGCTAGTCAGCGTTTCTAAAGAGAATGATCCCGGATCCGGGATAGGTGGTCCGTAGAGGTTAAAAAAAATATATACAGGTGAAGTCGGAAGTTTACATACACCTTAGCCAAATACATTTAAACTTAGTTTTTCACAATTCCTGACATTTAATCCTAGTAAAAATTCCCTGTCTTAGGTCAGTTAGGATAACCACTTCATTTTCCGAATGTGAAATGTCAGAGTAATAGCAGAGGGGATGATTTATTTCAGCTTTTATTTCTTTCATCACATTCCCAGGGGGTTAGAAGTTTACATACACTCAATCAGTATTTGGTAGCATTGCCTTTAAATTGTTTAACTTGGGTCAAACGTGTCGGGTAGCAGAGCTCATCTCAGCCTATGCGTCCCTCCAGTCCCTCGACTTCCTGGCACTGACGGAAACATGGCTCACCACAGATAACACTGCTACTCCTACTGCTCTCTCTTCGTCTGCCCACGTGTTCTCGCACACCCCGAGACCGTCTGGTCAGCGGGGTGGTGGCACCGGGATCCTCATCTCTCCCAAGTGGTCATTCTCTCTTTCTCCCCTTACCCATCTGTCTATCGCCTCCTTTGAATTCCATGCTGTCACAGTTACCAGCCCTTTCAAGCTTAACATCCTTATCATTTATCGCCCTCCAGGTTCCCTTGGAGAGTTCATCAATGAGCTTGATGCCTTGATAAGCTCCTTTCCTGAGGACGGCTCACCTCTCACAGTTCTGGGTGACTTTAACCTCCCCATGTCTACCTTTGACTCATTCCTCTCTGCCTCCTTCTTTCCACTCCTCTCCTCTTTTGACCTCACCCTCTCACCTTCCCCCCCTACTCACAAGGCAGGCAATACGCTTGACCTCATCTTTACTAGATGCTGTTCTTCCACTAACCTCATTGCAACTCCCCTCCAAGTCTCCGACCACTACCTTGTATCCTTTTCCCTCTCGCTCTCATCCAACACTTCCCACACTGCCCCTACTCGGATGGTATCGCGCCGTCCCAACCTCCGCTCTCTCTCCCCCGCTACTCTCTCCTCTTCCATCCTATCATCTCTTCCCTCTGCCCAAACCTTCTCCAACCTATCTCCTGATTCTGCCTCCTCAACCCTCCTCTCCTCCCTTTCTGCATCCTTTGACTCTCTATGTCCCCTATCCTCCAGGCCGGCTCGGTCCTCCCCTCCCGCTCCGTGGCTCGACGACTCATTGCGAGCTCACAGAACAGGGCTCCGGGCAGCCGAGCGGAAATGGAGGAAAACTCGCCTCCCTGCGGACCTGGCATCCTTTCACTCCCTCCTCTCTACATTTTCCTCTTCTGTCTCTGCTGCTAAAGCCACTTTCTACCACTCTAAATTCCAAGCATCTGCCTCTAACCCTAGGAAGCTCTTTGCCACCTTCTCCTCCCTCCTGAATCCTCCTCCCCCTCCCCCCCCCCTCCTCCCTCTCTGCAGACGACTTCGTCAACCATTTTGAAAAGAAGGTCGACGACATCCGATCCTCGTTTGCTAAGTCAAACGACACCGCTGGTTCTGCTCACACTGCCCAACCCTGTGCTTTGACCTCTTTCTCCCCTCTCTCTCCAGATGAAATCTCGCGTCTTGTGACGGCCGGCCGCCCAACAACCTGCCCGCTTGACCCTATCCCCTCCTCTCTTCTCCAGACCATTTCCGGAGACCTTCTACCTTACCTCACCTCGCTCATCAACTCATCCCTGACCGCTGGCTACGTCCCTTCCGTCTTCAAGAGAGCGAGAGTTGCACCCCTTCTGAAAAAACCTACACTCGATCCCTCCGATGTCAACAACTACAGACCAGTATCCCTTCTTTCTTTTCTCTCCAAAACTCTTGAACGTGCCGTCCTTGGCCAGCTCTCCTGCTATCTCTCTCAGAATGACCTTCTTGATCCAAATCAGTCAGGTTTCAAGACTAGTCACTCAACTGAGACTGCTCTTCTCTGTATCACGGAGGCGCTCCGCACTGCTAAAGCTAACTCTCTATCCTCTGCTCTCATCCTTCTAGACCTATCGGCTGCCTTCGATACTGTGAACCATCAGATCCTCCTCTCCACCCTCTCCGAGTTGGGCATCTCCGGCGCGGCCCACGCTTGGATTGCGTCCTACCTGACAGGTCGCTCCTACCAGGTGGCGTGGCGAGAATCTGTCTCCTCACCACGCGCTCTCACCACTGGTGTCCCCCAGGGCTCTGTTCTAGGCCCTCTCCTATTCTCGCTATACACCAAGTCACTTGGCTCTGTCATAACCTCACATGGTCTCTCCTATCATTGCTATGCAGACGACACACAATTAATCTTCTCCTTTCCCCCTTCTGATGACCAGGTGGCGAATCGCATCTCTGCATGTCTGGCAGACATATCAGTGTGGATGACGGATCACCACCTCAAGCTGAACCTCGGCAAGACGGAGCTGCTCTTCCTCCCGGGGAAGGACTGTCCGTTCCATGATCTCGCCATCACGGTTGACAACTCCATTGTGTCCTCCTCCCAGAGCGCTAAGAACCTTGGCGTGATCCTGGACAACACCCTGTCGTTCTCCACCAACATCAAGGCGGTGGCCCGTTCCTGTAGGTTCATGCTCTACAACATCCGCAGAGTACGACCCTGCCTCACACAGGAAGCGGCGCAGGTCCTAATCCAGGCACTTGTCATCTCCCGTCTGGATTACTGCAACTCGCTGTTGGCTGGGCTCCCTGCCTGTGCCATTAAACCCCTACAACTCATCCAGAACGCCGCAGCCCGGCTGGTGTTCAACCTTCCCAAGTTCTCTCACGTCACCCCGCTCCTCCGCTCTCTCCACTGGCTTCCAGTTGAAGCTCGCATCCGCTACAAGACCATGGTGCTTGCCTACGGAGCTGTGAGGGGAACGGCACCTCAGTACCTTCAGGCTCTGATCAGGCCCTACACCCAAACAAGGGCACTGCGTTCATCCACCTCTGGCCTGCTCGCCTCCCTACCACTGAGGAAGTACAGTTCCCGCTCAGCCCAGTCAAAACTGTTCGCTGCTCTGGCACCCCAATGGTGGAACAAACTCCCTCACGACGCCAGGACAGCGGAGTCAATCACCACCTTCCGGAGACACCTGAAACCCCACCTCTTCAAGGAATACCTAGGATAAAGCAATCCTTCTGCCCCCCCCCCCCCCCCTTAAAATGATCTAGATGCACTATTGTAAAGTGGCTGTTCCACTGGATGTCATAAGGTGAATGCACCAATTTGTAAGTCGCTCTGGATAAGAGCGTCTGCTAAATGACTTAAATGTAATGTAAAATGTAGCCTTCCACAAGCTTCGCACGATAAGTTGGGTGAATTTTGGCCCATTCCTCCTGACAGAGCTGGTATAACTGAGTCAAATTTGTAGGCCTCCTTGTTTTCACACACTTTTTCAGTTCTGCCCACAAATGTTCTATAGATTTGAGGTCAGGGCCTTGTGATGGCTTGACATTGTTGTCCTTAAGCCATTTTGCCACAACTTTGGAAGTATGCTTGGGGTCATTGTCCATTTGGAAGACCCATTTGCGACCAAGCTTTAACTTCCTGACTGATGTCTTGAGATGTAGCGTCAATATATCCAATAACGTTCCTGCCTCATGATGCCATCTATTTTGTGAAGTGCACCAGTCCCTCCTGCACGTAAGCACCCCCACAACATGATGCTGCCACCCCCGTGCTTCACGGTTGGGATGTTGTTCTTTGGATTGCAAGCCTCCCCCTTTTTCCTCAAAACATACCAATGGTCATTATCGCCAAACAGTTCTTTTTTTGTTTCATCTGACCAGACGACATTTCTCCAAAAAGTACAATCTTTGTCCCCATGTGCAGTTGCAAACCGTAGTCTGGCTTTTTTTATGGCGGTTTTGGAGCAGTGGCTTCTTCCTTGCTGAGCGGCCTTTCAGGTTATGTCGATATAGGACTCGTTTCACTGTGGATATAGATACTTTGTACCTGTTTCCTCCAGCATCTTAACAAGGTCCTTTGCTGTTGTTCTGGTATTGATTTGCGCTTTTCGCACCAAAGTACGTTCATCTCTAGGAGACAGAACGCGTCTCCTTACTGAGCAGTATGATGGCTGCAATGTCCCATGGTATTTATACTTGAATACTATTGTTTGTACAGATGAACATGGTACCTTCAGGCGTTTGGAAATTGCTCCCAAGGATGAACCAGACTTGTGGAGGTCTCCAAATTTTTTTCTGAGGTCTTGGCTGATTTCTTTTGATTTTCCCATGATGCCAAGCAAAGAGGCACTGAGTTTGAAAGTAGGCATTGAAATGCATCCACAGGTACACCTCCAATTGAC
Organism: Salvelinus fontinalis; assembly: GCF_029448725.1. Classification (NCBI taxonomy): domain Eukaryota; kingdom Metazoa; phylum Chordata; class Actinopteri; order Salmoniformes; family Salmonidae; genus Salvelinus; species Salvelinus fontinalis. The sequence continues at coordinate 49,799,124 of NC_074682.1, forward strand.
TCAAATGATGTCAATTAGCCTATTAGAAGCTTCTAAAGCCATTACATAATTTTCTGGATTTTTCCAAGCTGTTTAAAGGCACAGTCAACTTAGTGTATGTAAACTTATGACCCACTGGATTTGTGATACAGTGACTTATAAGTGAAATAATTTGTCTGTCAACAATTGTTGTAAAAATTACTTGTGTCATGCACAAAGTAGATGTCCTAACCGACTTAACAAAACTATAGTTTGTTAACAAGAAATTTGTGGAGTGGTTGAAAAACGAGTATTAATGATTCCAACCTAAGTGTATGTAAACTTCCAACTTCAACTGTATATACAGTATATCATGGTTGCAAGGCATATGAATTAACATGTTATAGAGCAAATAAAGCAATTATCACAACACATAGGTTGTAATGGCTTTTTTTCTAGCTTCTCAGTGATTTTACCCACTCACTGCTACTGGTAGAGATGAAGATTATTCACCCTCCTCTTCCTCAGCCGCTACAATACATTCCAATCCCCTTCATCATGCTTGGCTGAGTATGGAAAGTGACAGTGTTTGTGAGTGTGTAAGTGCGTGTGTGTGTGTGTGTGTGTGTGTGTCAGAGAATGTGTCAGAGTGTGGGTGAGAGTGTGTGTCTCCTCCGTCTCTTTTCACATGCATGTGTGTTTTAGCTTATATACCGTATACCGGGGTGTTATGAAATATCCACAGGATGGAGTTTCAATTCCGTCAATACCGTTGAAACCATTTATTTGAAATTTTTCAATACATTTTTATATTTGTAGCTACATTAAGTAAATACCTGCAGTCAACTTGTGCAATACGTTAGGAGATAAAGCAGATCACGTTCTTCGTTTCACCTGTCATGTTATTTTACACTATGAAGCTTATCGTAGTTCCCAGAACAGTTGAGCCAGTCACGTGCTTGTTTGTAAATAACAGGAGAAAGCCGGAGCACGTGAGTCCAGCTGTGTGTTGACACGAGTTGCGTTTTATAATGAAAGTCAATAGTGTTTTTGTTTTGCTTCAGTAGAGTGTTCAGGGATGTGCAACTATATTATTTCCTTCACAGAAAATACATTAGTCCAACTCATTCGGCAGAAAATAGCTTCATTTTTATCAGATGACAACAGAAGTACAATGCAATTTGGGTGGCAGCCACAAGTAAATGAGCTCATAATGAAAAACCAATGTATTTTTAGCTAAAATTATGCATGGCCATCCTATTTCTAATGTTTATCATATAAATAGTTTAGTCAGCTACATTTCCTAATGTTTTGTTTAAAGTTTGTCTTGAATTTTACCAGAGAAAGTAGGTTGGCTATACGGAGAAAAGTACTGGAGAACAGTAGCTCCACATCAGTCAGAGTGTCTGCTGATAGAATGATGGAGTAGCTCCACATCAGTCAGAGTGTCTGCTGATAGAATGATGGAGTAGCTACACATCAGTCAGAGTGTCTGCTGATAGAATGATGGAGTAGCTACACATCAGTCAGAGTGTCTGCTGATATAATGATGGAGTAGCTCCACATCAGTCAGAGTGTCTGCTGATAGAATGATGGAGTAGCTACACATCAGTCAGAGTGTCTGCTGATAGAATGATGGAGTAGGTACACATCAGTCAGAGTGTCTGCTGATATAATGATGGAGTAGCTCCACATCAGTCAGAGTGTCTGCTGATAGAATGATGGAGTAGCTACACATCAGTCAGAGTGTCTGCTGATAGAATGATGGAGTAGGTACACATCAGTCAGAGTGTCTGCTGATAGAATGATGGAGTAGCTACAAATCAGTCAGAGTGTCTGCTGATAGAACGCCAATTCGTCAATTCTCAACCCAGTATAGAAGTGAAAATGAAGCACAACATTTTTCAGAAAATTTAAATAAGAAGCATTTTAGATCTGCGTTTATGAAACGCAACGTTTTATGTTTGTTTCCAGCATATAAAATGCAGAATTTTGCGTTAACGCAACCCCTAAGTTTAATTTGCTCGCTATTTAAGCAAGTTACTGAATTAATAAGGTGACGGGTCATCATATTGTGTAAGCTTTCTGACGCGGTTGAGAATTCAAAGCCCTTTGGACGAGTTATCTGTTTAGCTGCCACTGCTATCTTTTGATATCCTTGCCTTTTTTTCTCCTCTCCGTTCTCAGCCTGTCTGCTCCGCCCCCATCTTCTCAGAGTAGAGCAAGCAGGCCCGTTGCCCTAGCGACTCCAGACTCCACACAGACGCAGGTTGTATACATGGTGCTCCACAGCCAGTACTTTTCTTTCTTTAGACAAGCGTGCATCAACACTTTGTTCATTTGCACAATGTCTCTTGTTCACATTCGCTTGTAAATGTCCAAACTCACCATTTGGTAGCTCCTACCTATATATATATATAACTTCATGAGCTGGCTTGCTGTTTTTGCACTTGTTAGCATATTTAAATAGCAGCCTCCATGGAAATTCCCTTTTACTTGTGCTAATTTTGTTAGAATTCTGGTAACAGATGCCAAATGGTATTTTTTTTTGCATTTTTGGCGGCCCTTTGTGTACTAAGCCGGTAATACCGTAAATCTCGGGATGAGAGAAGGATGATATGACGATATGAAAATCTAGAAACTGCCGAATCCTAATGTTAGTGCTTGACCTCTGTCCCTCTTACTCTCGTTTCTACACCTCATCCCCTTTCTAGCCCTGTCCTACATTCCATCCCTCCATTTCTCCCTGTGGTGTAAACTGTTTTCTTCCAGTCAATCGCTTCCTGAGCCCTCCCTCTCTCTCTATCTCCACCCCCCTTTCCCTCCATCCCTCCCTCATTAGGAAATGCTTGATACACACACACACACACACACACACACACACACACACACACACACGCACACGCACACGCACACGCACACGCACACGCGCACACGCACACGCGCACACGCACACACACACACACACACACACACTCATTTCAACTTGCTAGTGTGTGCAAAACATTTGATCCTGTGTGATGAAGTTCTTTGCTAAAACTATATTTTACTGAATAGTAATAATACATGTATTATGAACTGAAATGTAAGAATCATATTTCCAGATATTCCTTTACTGGCACCTAAATCAGCTCAGCAGGACAGAATGGTTTTCAGTTAGAAAAAGGATCTCAGTAATAGTGTGACTACGCTCTTATAGTGCATATTTGGGCCCCTGAGTGGCGCAGCGGTCTAAGGCACTAAATCTCAGTACTAGAGGCGTCAGTACAGACACCCTGGTTCGAATCCAGGCTGTATCACAACTGGCTTTTATTGAGAGTCCTTTAGAGCGGCGCACGTCCAGGTTTAGCCGGTGTAGGCCGTCATTGTAAATAAGAATTTGTTCTTAACTGGCTTGCCTAGTTCCAATATTTTTTATTTAGAGGAGAGAAAGTCTGTTTACTGTTTTATACTGAAGAATGTTAAGTTTAATTTCCTGATTTTATTTTCAATTGCATACGACCAATTAATGTGGAGCTCATGGGAGGGAAAAGACAGCTGATTCGACTCATCCAATGAAGGAACAGAGCCACTGAGAGTGAAGAGGAGCAGACACAGAGACAGACCCAGATATTGGATCAACCGAATCCCGCATCAGCTACTCCCCCCACACACATACACCCCGCCACCTACCTCCTTGCGTTCTGGAGCAGGTTTCCATCAAGGATCTCTCTGTACTTTGCTCCGTTCATCTTTCCCTCGATGCTGACTAGTCTCCCAGTCCCTGCCATTGAAATACATCCCCACAGCATGATGCGGCCACATCCATGTTTCACCGTAGGGATGGTGTCAGGTTTCCCTCCAGACGTGACGCTTGGCATTCAGGCTAAAGAGTTCAGTCTTGGTTTCATTAGACCAGAGAATCTTATTTCTCATTGTCTGAGAGTACTTTAGGTGACTTTTGGCAAACTCCAAGTGGGCTGTTATGTGCCTTTTACTGAGGAGTGGCTTCCGTTTGGCCACTCTACCATAAAGGCCTGATTGGTGGAGAGCTGCAGAGATGGTTGTCCTTCTGGAAGGTTCTCCCATCTCTAAAGAGGACCTCTGGAGCTCTGTCAGAGTGACCATCTGGTTCTTGGTCACCCCCTGACCAAGGCCCTTCTCCTACAATTGCTCAGTTTCGCCAGGCTGCCAGCTCTAGGAAGAGTCTTAGTGGTTCCGAACTTCTTCCATTTAACCTCTCTTGGGTACGTGAGACGTTAGCGTCCGACCTCTTCAACAGCCAGTGAAACTGCTGGGCGCCAAATTCAAATACAGAAATACTCATTATAAAAATTCAGAAAACAAAACATATTTTACATAGGTTTAAAGATGAACTTCTTGTGAATCCAACCACGGTGTCAGATTTTAAAAAATGCTTTACGGCGAAAGCATACCTTACGATTATTTGAGAACATAGCCCACTAGAAAAATCATTACAAACAGTAACCAGCCAAGTAGAACAGTTACACAAGTCAGAAATAGAGATAAAATGAATCCCTTACCTTTGATGATCTTCATATGGTTGCACTCAGCAGACATTCATTTACTCAATAAATGTTCCTTTTGTTCGATAAAGTCTCTCTATATCCAAAAGCCTCCTTTTTGTTCGCGCGTTTTCTTCAGTAATCCACAGGCTCAAACGCAGTCAAAACAGGAAGACAAAATAAATCCAAATTGTTTCCGTAAAGTTCATAGAAACATGTCAAGCGATGTTTATATTCAAACCTCAGGTTGTTTTTAGCCTACAAAATCGATAATATTTCAACCGGACAATAACTTCGTTAATTTAAAAGGTAAGCAAGAAACGCACTCTCTCCGTCTCGTGCATGAAAAAGCTCTGTGACACTTTAGGGTCGACTCATTCAGACTGCTCTTACTTCTTCATTTTTCAGAATACAAGCCTGAAACAATTTCTAAAGACTGTTGACATCTAGTGGAAGGCATAGAAACTGCAATTTGAGTCCTAAGTCAATGGATAATGTAATGGCATTGAATAGAAAACTAGAAAACCCCCCAAAATACGACTTCCTGAATGGATTTTTCTCAGGTTTTCACCTGCCAAATCAGTTCTGTTATACTCACCGACACCATTTTAACATTTTTTGAAACTTTAGAGTGTTCTCATATCTTCCGGGCCCGAGAAGCAGGCAGTTTAATTTGGGCATGCATTTCATCCAAAATTCCGAATGCTGCCCCCTACCCTAGAGAAGTTAAGAATGCAGGCCACTTTGTTCTTGGGGATCTTCAATGCTGCAGACATTTTGGTAACCTTCCCCAGATCTGTGTCTCGACACAATCCCGTCTCGGAGCTCTACAGACAATTTGTTTAACCTCATGGCCTTTGCTCTGACATGCACTGTCAACTGTGGGACCTTATGTAGACTGGTGTGTGCGTTTCCAAATCATGTCCAGTAGATTGTATTTACCACAGGTGGATTCCAATCAGACTGTAGAAACATCCCAAGGATGGTCAATGGAAACATGATGCACCTGAGCTCAATTTCAAGGCTCATTGCAAAGGGTCTGAATACTTACGTGAATAAGGTATTTCAGTTTTTTATCTTTAATACATTTGATAGCATTTCTAAAAACCTGTTTTCACTTTGTCATTATGTGTTATTGTGTGTTGATTCATGAAGAAAATATGTATTTAATCAATTTTAGAGTAAGGCTGTAACGTAACACAATGTGGAAAACGTGAAGGGGTGTAAATACTTTCTGAAGGCACTGTATGTTGATCGGATTTCAGATTCATGAGAAATTATATATTTTTTACAGATACAAATTCTCTTTGTGTTTCTCTCCCTTCTACAAGGGGCATCATCAAAGTGCAAAACAAAATGTTTGATTTCTTCCCATGGACACATGTTCAAACCAAAGGAATTACAGCGGTTAACTGATACACATGCGTTCTAAATTACCACGGTTGATCCACCATGTATTGAGCCACAATGAGATTGCATTCAAATTGGGACTAAAGGATCCTTGATGTGGCAGATAAAACAAAATCTAATCTTAATTACACAGAGTCCCCAACATTAGAACAATTACTGTGTTCTCACGTCCCCTGTGGAAGTCCCATCGGACTCATTTGTTTCTCTTTAATGGTCAATGATTTTCAGTCAAAAAAACAAGCCACAAATCGTTTTCAAAAGGAACTGAAAAGACAGGTAGTGATCACTGATTATTTATGTTCAATATATTTTTCAGCTGACATGTCATCGTGTACTGCTGTAGGCGGCTGCGGGGAGGACGGCTAATGATAATGGCTGGAACAGAGCGAATGGAATGGCATCAAACACATGGAAACCATGTGTATTTGATACTATTCCACTCCAGCTATTACAACGAGCCAGTCCTCCCCAATTAAGGTGAAACCAACCTCCTGTATCATGCACAGTAAAAGAAAACCGACTTGTAAATTCAGCTGCGTTCCTGTGGGACAAATTTGTGTTTCTTCAGCCTTCATGACACTTTCGCAAACACATGAAATTAAGATTCTCATTCTCTGGCTCTTGTGGCTGGCTGGGGCTCTGTATACAATCTTATCACAAAAAGGCAGTTGGTATGTTAAGATATCAACGCTTAATGTGACATTATGCATGCTTGTTGTCACAGGCTACGCAAAGGCTTCGTAAATCAGCAATGTCATGCTTATGAAGGCACCCTGTGACATATTTGGCTCCTCAACGTGCACCACCTGTCGTTAACTGGAACCGAGACCATCAGACTGTTAAATAGTCACCACTAGCTAGCCTCATTCCAGTACTCTGCCCTGAACTTTAGTCACTATCACTAGCCGGCTACCACCCAGTACTCAACCCTGCACCTTAGAGACTGCTGTCCTATGTACAGAGACATGGACACTGGTTATCTTAACAACGTTTACATACTATTTTACCCCATTTCATATTTACATTATACTGTATACTAGTCAAGGCCTATCCTATTTTTCTACTGCTGTACATATACTATTCTATCCTACATATTCTGCAGATATATTCTATATTATATCCATATACTGTCCATAATGTATATAAATCCCATGTCTATAATGTCTATAAATCATATACAGTGGGGAGAACAAGTATTTGATACACTGCCGATTTTGCAGGTTTTCCTACTTACAAAGCATGTAGAGGTCTGTCATTTTTATCATAGGTACACTTCAACTGTGAGAGACGGAAAATCAGAAAATCAGAAAATCACATTGTATGATTTTTAAGTAATTCATTTGCATTTTATTGCATGACATAAGTGTTTGATACATCAGAAAAGCAGAACTTAATATTTGGTGCAGAAACCTTTGTTTGCAATTACAGAGATCATACGTTTCCTGTAGTTCTTGACCAGGTTTGCACACACTGCAGCAGGGATTTTGGCCCACTCCTCCATACAAACCTTCTCCAGATCCTTCAGGTTTTGAGGCTGTCGCTGGGCAATACGGACTTTCAGCTCCCTCCAAAGATTTTCTATTGGGTTTCAGGTCTGGAGACTGGCTAGGCCACTCCAGGACCTTGAGATGCTTCTTACGGAGCCACTCCTTAGATGCCCTGGCTGTGTGTTTCGGGTCGTTGTCATGCTGGAAGACCCAGCCACGACCCATCTTCAATGTTCTTACTGAGGGAAGGAGGTTGTTGGCCAAGATCTCGCGATACACGGCCCCATCCATCCTCCCCTCAATACGGTGCAGTCGTCCTGTCCCCTTTGCAGAAAAGCATCCCCAAAGAATGATGTTTCCACCTCCATGCTTCACGGTTGGGATGGTGTTCTTGGGGTTGTACTCATCCTTCTTCTTCCTCCAAACACGGCAAGTGGAGTTTAGACCAAAAAGCTCTATTTTTGTCTCATCAGACCACATGACCTTCTCCCATTCCTCCTCTGGATCATCCAGATGGTCATTGGCAAACTTCAGATGGGCCTGGACATGCGCTGGCTTGAGCAGGGGAACTTTGCGTGAGCTGCGCTTTTAATCCATGACGGCGTAGTGTGTTACTAATGGTTTTCTTTGAGACTGTGGTCCCAGCTCTCTTCAGGTCATTGACCAGGTCCTGCCGTGTAGTTCTGGGCTGATCCCTCACCTCCTCATGATCATTGATGCCCCACCAGGTGAGATCTTGCATGGAGCCCCAGACCGAGGGTGATTGACCGTCATCTTGAACTTCTTCCATTTTCTAATAATTGCGCCAACAGTTGTTGCCTTCTCACCAAGCTGCTCGCCTATTGTCCTATAGCCCATCCCAGCCTTGTGCAGGTCTACAATTGTATCCCTGATGTCCTTACACAGCTCTCTGGTCTTGGCCATTGTGGAGAGGTTGGAGTCTGTTTGATTGAGTGTGTGGACAGGTGTCTTTTATACAGGTAACGAGTTCAAACAGGTGCAGTTAATACAGGTAATGAGTGGAGAACAGGAGGGCTTCTTAAAGAAAAACGAACAGGTCTGTGAGAGCCGGAATTCTTACTGGTTGGTAGGTGATCAAATACTTATGTCATGCAATAAAATGCAAATGAATTACTTAAAATCATACAATGTGATTTTCTGGATTTTAGATTCCGTCTCTCACAGTTGAAGTGTACCTATGATAAAAATTACAGACCTCTACATGCTTTGTAAGTAGGAAAACCTGCAAAATCGGCAGTGTGTCAAATGCTTGTTCTCCCCACTGTATATACTGTAAATATATTTACTCTGACACTGCTCATCATTGCTTATCCTAATATTTCTATATTTCTTAATTCCATTCTTTCACTTTTTAGATTTGTGTGCATTGTTTTATATTGTTAGATATTACTGCACAGTTGGAGCTAGGAAAACAAACATTTTGCTACACCTGCAATAACATCTGCTAAATATGTGTGTGCGACCATTGATTTAATTCGATTTTAACTGACTAGACGTGAAACAGGGGAGCACCCTCAACCGTCCACTCGCTAGCTACACACACCATTGTCTATCCACCCTATTCCTGAGGGAGGAATATTTGAGAAATGATCACAGAGTTAGTTGGATTAGGCATTAATGCGTGGGTGAGAGAGTGTGGATGTTGTGTAAAATGTCAACAGTGTGCGCATTCTCCAATCCACTGAAAATCATATAATCAAATATTTGCTGTAGCAGTGGATTTTTCCTCCTGTGTCAGTTCTAGCCATTCGCTTCTAGTCAGTGTCACTGTTAATAGCCTCGGTGAAACTGCACGAATCGCAGAGCCTGTCAGGTGCAGCATACTTACTCCTCATGCGGCAAAAAGCCAATCCGATGCGACAAACGCTCTCCACTATACGAGTTTGCCTCTGCATGACCAAGAATCTATCACCGTGTTTGACAACGAGGGCAAAGCGACAAGTACCTGAGCTCGTAAACTTGAAAGTCCCTTGGAAATGAATATATAATGTGTACTGTAGGGCTGTGTTCACTTTAAGATACATAATAGAGGATAAAATATTTATGAGTGAAGAGGTTAGCATTATTGTTTCATGTGGGTGCATTAGAAAGACCCAAAGGCCAATAGCTCGGTGCATAGGGACGATGAACCATAACATGCCTCATATTTAGCTAGCTGGTTTCTCTAGATAATAGGTACATATTAGGCCAGCCTCAGTCTCAGCATGGACATATTATGCTAACCCATACTGAAAGAGATTTCATTTGATGTATTTTGAGCTGGGGTTGGAACCAAAATATTATCCTGAAATAGCATTGAAAAAGTTAATCCATTCTTCTGTAATAAAAAATCTCTACCTAATTACTGAATCACGATTGTAACGTCAGTAGGCTACAATAGCCTGTACTTCAGAGGGGGAGGGGCTACAGTAGCCTATGCTTCGGAGGGGTAGGGCAGGTAGCCTACACATGCACACACACAGGCAAAGTTTTTCAGCTGGCAGGCAGACACTGGAAAAGTTTCTGAGTAGTGACAGAGTGAGGGCTTTGCAAAGGCTCTTTGTTGCATTTTTTCATGGGACCCCAAAAAATTTGCCCGGAACGTATAAGAATGTTACTAACAAGTTCCCCTGTTTTTTTAAATAACGGTTCTGTTTCCAGGACAGTATAGATCCCTTTTGTTCCCAGTTCTGATTCTGTACCGCAAAAAAGTTCATTCTTTTCCGGGTTTTCGGTTGTGTTCCCTGAACTGGTTTCAAGCCATGATTTTGTGAGTCAAGGGATCTTTGTCCATCGTTTCTGGTTTGAATGCAACGATGTTAGAAGGCCAAATGGTTTACATGTTTTTCCAGCTAGCCTGGATTCAGGACTATATCTCCGTCTAAGTAGTTGGTCTTTGTTTAGTATTGGCTAGGAGAATGGCTAATCAGGCGGCCATTCCTAAGGAAGCTTTTTCTCTCTATATCTCTCCCCCGTTCCTCTCTTGCCAAGCTAATTCGAGTCACGCAGACAATGGTTTGTGAACATTAACAGGTTCCAACCCCCTAGTTAAAGAGAAGGTAGTCAGGGCCTTTGATCCGCCGCCGCTGCGTTCTGCACGCCCCCGACATTCCTTTGAAGGGAGCGGCGACTGCAAAGCTCCTTTCAACTACCCAGGATCCCCCTGGCTCTCTCGGCACGCGTTTGGGCTTAGCGGCACACCAGGCTTCTGAGAGAAAAGTGGAAAGTGCTAACCCTGCCATAGCGCACAGGGGGAAAGAGATGTGACAGTTATCGAGCTCCTCAGTTGGTGTTAGAATTTGTGTCGATTGGTGTCAGAAGTTGGTTCGTTGGTGTTGTGTGAACATTATGACCCTCTTGTTGTGACACTGTTGGACTGCAGTTCCTCCTCGGACCTCATGGTGTTCTACTTTACCTCCTGATGTCCCATGTCACCACAGCAACTATCGTACCTATGATTAATACTTTATTGTCGGCCATGGGGGGCTTCATTTTGATAAGGCTAAATCAATTCATGAGTTGGTAAGTAATAAATGAACTCCCAACCCCACAAAAAGCAGGAATATATTTCTTAACATTATACAATAGATAGATGTGGCAATGAGACTTATGCAACTTACAACAAAACATGTCTTTGAATATTTTGGATACGTCTGCAGGTTTCCGAACCCCGGGAAAATATTGAATTCTCTTTCAACATTCCTCTTATCATGCGAGCACTGTGGCTTTTCCCTAGGTATAGCCAGTGCCATGTGGCTGGATAAAAGAGAATGGAACTCTTACCCTCTATTTTGCAAAGGCATATTGTGAGCATGAGTGGTGAACTGTGCCATTAACAATGCAGTTTCAACCTGAGGGAAATTTACTGGTGGATGACATTGAACTTAAAAGTGTACAGTGAGTTGGCCATCTGCCTATAAATCATATATCAGAACTCAACTCCCTCCTCTTACATAGATTTGAATAAAAAGCTGTTGTTGGCGCGGCGGCGTCGCCTGCTGTTGTCTGATAGACTATGACATCATTTCATTATGATACAGGAGCCAGACACGGGGAAATGTAAACAAAAGCTGCGCCGGTTGGAATTGGTGGTGCAACGATAGTCTGTAAAACTGTGCTTTTTCTCTCACTTGAATAGTAAATCTGCCTGGTAAGCTCTTTCGAGATGATGGCATCCACAATAGGCCTTTCGTGTTCTCTCTGCTATAAAATCTAAGGAGATTAAGCTCAGTGTCGATGCTGACACAAGTGAGATACTATGTGTGTGCGTGTGTATGTGTGTGTGTGCGTGCGTGTGTGCGTGCATGCGTGTGCGTGCGTGTGTGCGTGTGTGTGTGTGTGTGTGTGTGTGTGTGTGTGTGTGTGTGTGTGTGTGTGTGTGTGTGTGTGTGCGTGTGTGTGTGCGTGTGTGTGTAGAGTAGCAGTCAGTGTCAAAACCACTCATTGTCCCCCAATAATTCCTTGAGTGTGTAGCTACTTTTGATTCAATAAGTAGCTGTTGGTATTGTCTTGTAGGGCAATTACATTTAAGTGCTGTCTTTTACCCAGTAGCCTACTTAATCACTGCTGTTTGAACTGTCTGATTAGTCAGTACTTGTGACGGTCGTTGTGGACTTCAGGCCTATTTGTGTAATAACCCCTGGTAACTGTTGGGTGTTTTAAGAGAGCCTTACCTGGCTCCTTAACTATTTAAGGGGCCTTACTTGGCCCTAATCTTAGTGCTTCATCTATAGTTTGGAAGGCCAACAGCTTCTACAAGAGCAGCAAGTATATTTTTTGATAAAATAATAATAATAAGAAATAATAAGAAATGTATTATTAATAATACATTAATTCAGTGTACTCAAGGACATCTTACATTAACAGTGGGCCGACAAGTGAATTACATAAAATCATCAAATAAATTGCATCAATTTTAATCAAAGAACCAGATGAAACAGGACAGATAACCAGAGGATGGAGGGGTTGGGTGGCGGATACAAACCCGGTTTAGGTTTAGGGAGTAGGGCTGGGAATAGGATACGGACCCGGTTTAGGGTTAATTCTTACGGCTAGGGGTTCCGCTAGCGGAAATTCAAAAACATATTTTTTAAATATTTAACTTTCATACATTCACAAGTGCAATACACCAAATTAAAGCTTAACTTCTTGTTAATGTACCCATCATGTCCGATTTCAAAAAGGCTTTACAGCGAAAGCATAACATATGATTATGTTAGGTCAGAGCCTAGTCACAAAAAACATACAGCCATTTTCCAGCCAAAGAGAGGAGTCACAAAAAGCAGAAATAGAGAGAAAATGAATCACTAACCTTTGATGATCTTCATCAGATGGCACTCATAGGACACTCAAAAAAGCTTTACCGAAAAAGCACACCATGCAATAATCTGAGTACGGAGCTCAGACACAAAAAAAGCCATATGGGTACTCGCCATGTTGTGGAGTCAACAGAAGTCAGAAATAGCATTATAAATATTCATTTACCTTTGATGATCTTCATCAGAATGCACTCCCAGGAATCCCAGAGTTCCACAATACATTTTTATTTTGTTCGATAAAGTCCATAATTTATAGTCCATCAAATACCTCCTTTTTGTTAGCGCGTTTAGATCACAAATCCAAACTCCCGAGGCGCGGGCAAGTCCAGGTGAAAGTTCAGACAAAAAGTCCAAAAAGTTATATAACAGTTCGTAGAAACATGTCAAACGATGTATAGAATCAATCTTTAGGATGTTTTTAACATAAATCTTCAATAATGTTTCAACTGGAGAATTCCTTTGTCTTTAGAAATGCAATGGAACGCAGGGCGCTCTAACGGCCACGCTGGTGACCAGCTCATGGCATTCTGCCAGACCTCTTAATCAGCTCTCATTCTCTCCCCCTTCACAGCAGAAGCCTGAAACAAGGTTCTAAAGACTGTTGCCATCTACTGGAAGCAGTAGGAAGTGCAATATCACCCCATAGACACTGCATATTAGAAAGGCAATGAGTTGAAAACTACAAACCTCAGATTTCCCACTTCCTGGTTGGATTTTTCTCAGCTTTTCCCCTGCCATATGAGTTATGTTATACTCACAGACATCATTCAAACAGTTTTAGAAATTTCAGAGTGTTTTCTATCCAAATCTAATCTAATATGCATATTTTAGCTTCTGGGCCTGAGTAGCAGGAAGTTTACTCTGGGCACGCTTTTCATCCGAACGTGAACATGCTGCCCCCTATCCCAAACAGGTTATTAACGTTTGGGTGTGGGTTGGGGGGACACATAGGGATGCACAGAGGACTGAGTCAATCATAGAACACAGGCTATAGGTAACAGGCATCCTTGAAGAGGTGTGATAATTTTTTAGGAAGACTGTGTCTGCATCTTGTATGTGTGGAGGGAGTGCATTCCAGAGCCTGGGTGCAGAGCAGCTGAAGGCCCGGGAACCTATGGTGGAGAGACAGAATGGTGGGAGACAAGGAGACCAGCACAGGAGTGGATAGACTGGGAGAAAGTCAGAGAGGAAAGTGGGTTCCAGATTGTGGAGGGCTTTGTAGGTGAGGGGGAGTGTCTTAAAGTTAATACGGGATTGCATAGGGGAGCCAGTGTAGATTGATGAGGATTGGTGTGATCTGTTCAGTTGATCTGGTACAGGTGAGGATTCTGGCAGCAGAATTCTGGACCAGTTGATTGATGTCTGTTGGTGAGGTTGGTTGGGATACCAGGGATCAGAGTGTTGCAATAGTCCAAACTGAAAATGACCAGGGCATGAATGAGGGTTTATGTGCTGGAGTGTGACAGTGAGGGGCAGAGCCTGGAGATATTGCAGAGGTGAAAGAATGCTGTCCTGGTCATGGTTTTTATGTGGGGTTCGAATGAGACGGAACAGTCCAGGGTGACACCCAGGCTTTTGACTGTGTTGACAGAGGGACTGGGGAACCACCTATGGTGATGCTGAGAGTGCTCGGGGAGGTGTTGAGGGGTTTCCGTAGGTGCTACTACGGTGGAAAGTCCAGACCAGGTCTCCACTGTGCGCATTCCCCCCGAATATGCCGATTTGGCATATTCTCCAAAAAGAAGGCGACTCAATTACCACCCCATCGGCAGGGAGATTGCGCAATAAATCTCCTGGTAGACGCTGCACTTCCCAGGAGTCACGTGTATCCTCTGTCACAGGCGGAAACGGTGGCTACGGAAACATATTGTAAAGGTGGTCCTCCTCCTCTTCAACCGAAAAGGAGGAGTAGTGATGGAACCAAGGCGCAGCGGGTTGTGAACACATAATTTATTTAAAGACAAGACTTCACTATAACTAACAAAACAACAAACGGAATAGACAGACCTGGACGACGAACTTACATTAAACACGAAGAACGCACGAACAGGGAAAAATAGACTACACAAAATGACAATGTACAAAAACAAACCGAACAGTCCCGTATGGTGCGACAAACACTGACACAGGAGACAACCACCCACAACGAACACTGTGAAACAACCTACCTAAATATGACTCTCAATTAGAGGAACGCCAAACACCTGCCTCTAATTAAGAGCCATACCAGGCAACCCTTAAACCAACATAGAAACAGAAAACATAGAATGCCCAACCCAAACTCACGTCCTGACCAACTAACACATACAACAAACTAACAGAAATAGGTCAGGAACGTGACATAACCCCCACCATACAGTGCGAACTCCGGGCGCACCAGCACAAAGTCTAGGGGAGGGTCTGGGTGGGCATCTGACCACGGTGGTGGCTCAGGCTCAGGGCGAGGTCCCCACCCCACCATAGTCAATCCCAGCTTACATCTCCCCCTACAAATGACCACCCTCCTATTACACCCACTTAATCTTTTGGTTAACATCGACACAAGGGGCAGCACCGGAATAGAGGGATAGCTCAGGACAGAGGGATAGCTCAGGACAGAGGGATAGCTCAGGACAGAGGGATAGCTCAGGACAGAGGGATAGCTCTGGACAGAGGGATAGCTCAGGACAGAGAGGTAGCTCAGGATAGAGAGGTAGCTCAGGATACAGGGGCAACTCCGGACTGAAAGGCAGCTCCGGACAGAGAGACAGCTCTGGACTGAGGGGCAGTTCTGGATAAATAGCCGCTCTGGGCTGAGGGACAGTTCATGACTGGCTGACGACTCTGGACGCTCATGGCTGGCTGACGGCTCTGGACGCTCATGGCTGGCTGACGGCTCTGGACGCTCATGGCTGGCTGACGGCTCTGGACGCTCATGGCTGGCTGACGGCTCTGGACGCTCATGGCTGGCTGACGGCTCTGGACGCTCATGGCTGGCTGACGGCTCTGGACGCTCATGGCTGGCTGACGGCTCTGGACGCTCATGGCTGGCTGACGGCTCTGGACGCTCATGGCTGGCTGACGGCTCTGGACGCTCATGGCTCACTGACGGCTCTGGCAGATCCTGTCTGGTTGGCGGCTCTGGCAGATCCTGTCTGGTTGATGGCTCTGGCAGATCCTGTCTGGTTGGCGGCTCTGGCAGATCCTGTCTGGTTGGCGGCTCTGGCAGATCCTGTCTGGTTGGCGGCTCTGGCAGATCCTGACTGACGAATGGCTCTAGCGGCTCCTGACTGACTAACGGCTCTGACGGCTCGGGACAGACGGGCGGCTCTAATGGCTCGGGACAGACGGCTGGCTCAGACGGCGCTGGGGAGACGGATGGCTCAGATGGCGCTGGGGAGACGGATGGCTCAGATGGCGCTGCGGAGACGGATGGCTCAGATGGCGCTGCGGAGACGGATGGCTCAGATGGCGCTGCGGAGACGGATGGCTCAGATGGCGCTGCGGAGACGGATGGCTCAGATGGCGCTGCGGAGACGGATGGCTCAGATGGCGCTGCGGCGACGGATGTCTCAGATGGCGCTGCGGAGACGGATGGCTCAGACTGATCCTGTCTGGCGGAAGGCTTTGGCTGCTCCTGTCTGGCGGAAGGCTCTGTAGGCTCATAGCAGACGGGCAGTTCATACGGCGCTTGGCAGAGGGACAGTTCAGGCGCCGTTGGGCAGACGGCAGACTCTGGCCGGCTGATACGCACTGTAGGCCTGGTGCGTGGTGCCGGAACTGGAGGCACCGGACTGGAGACACGCACTTCAAGCCTAGTGCGGGGAGCAGGGACAGGGCACACTGACTTCTCAAAGCGCACTATAGGCCTAGTGCGTGGTACCGGCACTGGTGGTACCAGGCTAAGGGCACGCACCTCAGGACGAGTACGGGGAGAAGGAACAGTGTGTACAGGGCTCTGGAGACGCACAGGTGGCTTAGTGCGTGGTGCCGGAACTGGAGGCACCGGGCTGGAGACACGCACCATAGAGAGAGTGCGTGGAGGAGGAACAGGGCTCTGGAGACACACTGGAAGCCTGGTGCGTGGTGTAGGCACTGGTGGAACTGGACTGGGGCGGGGAGTTGGCGCCGGAAATACCGGACCGTGCAGGCGTATTGGCTCCCTTGAGCATTGAGCCTGCCCAACCTTACCTGGTTGAATGCTCCCCGTCGCCCGACCAGTGCGGGGAGGTGGAATAACCCGCACCGGGCTATGCACACGTACAGGAGACACCGTGCGCTCTACTGCGTAACACGGTGTCTGCCCGTACTCTCGCTCTCCACGGTAAGCCTGGTAAGTGGGCGCAGGTCTCCTACCTGCCCTTGGCCCACTACCTCTTAGCACCCCCCCCCCCCCCCAAGAAATTTTTGGGTGGTACTCACGGGCTTTTTGGGCTTCCGTGCAAGACGCGTCCCCTCATAACGCCGGTTCCCTTCTCCGATTGCCTCTGCTCTCCTCAGTGCCTCCAGCTGTTCCCATGGGAGGCGATCCCTTCCAGCCAGGATCTCCTCCCATGTATAGCAACCTTTCCCGTCCAAAACATCCTCCCAAGTCCATTCCTCCTTCTTGCGCTGTCCCTTCCTCCGAGTACACCGCTGCTTGATTCTGGATTGGTGGGTGGTTCTGTAACGGTGGTCCTCCTCCTCTTCAACCGAAAAGGAGGAGTAGTGATGGAACCAAGGCGCAGCGGGTTGTGAACACATAATTTATTTAAAGACAAGACGAAAAAACACGAACTTCACTATAACTAACAAAACAACAAACGGAATAGACAGACCTGGACAATGAACTTACATTAAACACGAAGAACGCACGAACAGGGAAAAATAGACTACACAAAATGACGATGTACAAAAACAAACCGAACAGTCCCGTATGGTGCGACAAACACTGACACAGGAGACAACCACCCACAACGAACACTGTGAAACAACCTACCTAAATATGACTCTCAATTAGAGGAACGCCAAACACCTGCCTCTAATTAAGAGCCATACCAGGCAACCGTTAAACCAACATAGAAACAGAAAACATAGAATGCCCAACCCAAACTCACGTCCTGACCAACTAACACATACAACAAACTAACAGAAATAGGTCAGGAACGTGACACATATGTCTCCTACATTCGGTCCTTCACTTCCCCCGCCTCCTCGGGTTTCTTTTTTGTGAAGAAGAAGGAGGGAGGTCTGCGCCTGTGTATTGACTATCGAGGCCTTAATCAGATAACTGTGAGGTAAAGTTACCCGCTACCTCTTATCGCCACGACGATTGAGTCAATGCACGGGGCACGCTTCTTCAACAAATTTTATCTCAGGAGTGCTTACAACCTGGTGCGTATCAGGGAGGGAGACAAGTGGAAGACGATGTTCAGTACGACCTCAGGGCATTATGAGTACCTCGTCATGCCGTACGGGTTGATGAATGCTTCAGCAGTCTTCCAAACCTTTGTAGACAAGATTTTCGGGGACCTGCACGGGCAGGGTGTAGCGGTGTATATTGATGACATTCTGATATACTCCGCACATGTAGACTGGTGCGCGTCGGGTTTTGTACCCATGTTGTATAGTTTTCTTGATGCAGTTGGTTTTGGTATTAAACTTCTCCGGCTATTACCTAGTTCTGCTCCCTTTCTGTCACGATCGTTGATGGAAGAATCAGACCAAGGTGCAGCGTGGGAAGCGTACATCATTTTATTTTGATGAACACAAAAAAACAATAAACTACAACCGAATGTGAAGCTACATGCAGTGCAGAAAGCAACTACACACAAACAAGATCCCACAAACTAAAGGTGGGAAAAAGGCTGCCTAACTATGATCCCCAATCAGAGACAACGATAGACAGCTGCCTTTGTTTGGGAACCATACCCGGCCAACAAAGAAATAGAAAAACTAGAATTCCTACCCAAATCACACCCTGACCTAACCAAATAGAAAAATAAAAAGGCTCTCTAAGTTCAGGGCGTGACACCTGCATCTGACTTCCCTGCCACCAGTTACACACCCCTTACAAAACAGAATATGAGTTGGCCTACTGTATGTTATCTGGCTAGGCTCCAAGCCATAGGCTGTAGGCTTGTTCATTTATTAGACAAGATATGCTGATAAGTCCCATGCCATTATTTTATATTGTATGATTTTATAGAATTAACTAGAATGTAATTGAACTTAGCTTAATAAAATATAAAGGATATTCTTCACATTCAGGAGCGAGAGTGCGCGCATATGAAGTGGCTATGTTGAGCATAAAAGTGATCAATTGAAGCAGGTCCCATATGCCAGATTTAGAATGATTTGGTAATGTTAGTTTTGTATGATACAAACCTTAGAATGCCTTAGAAAACAAAAGATATATGGGCTGCATGCTGCCACTACAGGCTATTGATGATTTGAGAAAGTGGTAAAAAAAAGACTGAGCTCTGTTCCTTGCCTCAGGCTGCACACACTGTTCTCTCATCAAGTGATCATATTTTCACCCATCAGACTATTCTCAATTTCATCTTGTCTATACTAATATGTCAAATTTGTTTCGATTTAGAATGAACCATTATCAAATGGGCAAGAACAGGGAAATACATGTCATCTGTACTGGAATAGGGAATGGAGACCACTTTTCATCAGTACATTTTTCACTCATGTCAGGTAGGTTACTTCAGTAATTTCGTTGAGCGACAGATGATATTCTGCACAAACTCTGTATGCTATGGGCTCTCCAACCCTGTTCCTGCAGCTACCCAGTGCTTAATTTGGGAAACCAAGTGAAATCTGTTCGGTAACATCGATAGTAACATGTTTTTAAAACAAAACAGATGTCATTAAACTGTTGACAGCCCGTCATTCTGCTGGGATGAGGAGATGGAAACTCGTGGTGGTGAGATATTCTGTAGTTAAAGGTAATGTGTCAGAGATATTCTGTAGATGAAGGTAATGTGTCAGAGATATTCTGTAGATGAAGGTAATGTGTCAGAGATATTCTGTAGATGAAGGTAATGTGTCAGAGATATTCTGTAGTTAAAGGTAATGTGTCAGAGATATTCTGTAGATGAAGGTAATGTGTCAGAGATATTCTGTAGATGAAGGTAATGTGTCAGAGATATTCTGTAGATGAAGGTAATGTGTCAGAGATATTCTGTAGATGAAGGTAATGTGTTAGAGATATTCTGTAGTTAAAGGTAATGTGTCAGAGATATTCTGTAGATGAAGGTAATGTGTCAGAGATATTCTGTAGATGAAGGTAATGTGTCAGAGATATTCTGTAGATGAAGATAATGTGTCAGAGATATTCTGTAGATGAAGGTAATGTGTCAGAGATATTCTGTAGATGAAGGTAATGTGTCAGAGATATTCTGTAGATGAAGGTAATGTGTCAGAGATATTCTGTAGTTAAAGGTAATGTGTCAGAGATATTCTGTAGATGAAGGTAATGTGTCAGAGATATTCTGTAGATGAAGGTAATGTGTCAGAGATATTCTGCAGATGAAGGTAATGTGTCAGAGATATTCTGTAGATGAAGGTAATGTGTCAGAGATATTCTGTAGATGAAGGTAATGTGTCAGCCTATTAATTTTGAAAAATGACCTAGAACTAGCCTAGTCAAAACATAAATGTATTATAAGATTAGGATAAATCTGAATTTGTTTAATATAGGCTAGACCAGTTATGTTCCAAAGATATCTTAAATCAGTATTTTTTTAATGTTTTTCTGCAATGTGTAATATCCAATAGGCTATGTATTGTATAATGGCACAATGATTATTTTAGTTCTGTTTTTTTTTCCCGGACTTGTCCTCATATAGTATATTCATTCTATAATTTGTAAAAAAAAATATATATATATAAAAAAGAAAACACTAATATACACTATATACAGTGTATTCGGGAAAGTATTCAAACCCCTTGACTTTTTCCACATTTTGTTACGTTCCAGCCTTATTCTAAAATATTTTTTCCCCCTCATCAGTCTACACACATTGCCCCAAAATTACTACGTGAAAACAGGTTGTTAGAAATTTTTGCACATTTATTCAAAATAAAGAACAGAAATACCTTATTTACAAAAGTATTCAGACCCTTTTCTATGAGACTCGAAATTGAGCTCAGGTGCATCCTGTTTCCATTGATCACCCTTGAGAAGGTTCTACAACTTGATTGGAGTCCACCATGGGTACATTCAATTGATTGGATATGATTTGGAAAGGCACACACCTGTCTATATAAGGTCCAAAAGTTGACACTGCATGTCAGAGCAAAAACCAAGCCATCAGGTCAAAGGAATTGTCCGTAGAGCTCAGAGAAAGGATTGTGTCGAGGCATAGATCTGGGGAAAGTTACCAAAATATTCTGCAGCATTGAAGGTCCCCAAGAACACAGTGGCCTCCATCATTCTTAAATGGAAGAAGTTTGGAAACACCAAGACTCTTCCTAGAGCTGGCCGCCTCAACAAACTGATCAATCGGGGGAGAAGGGCCTTGGTCAGGGAGGTGACCAAGAACTCGATGGTCACTCTGTAAGAGCTCCAGAGTTCCTCTGTGGAGACGGGAGAACCTTCCAGAAGGACAACCATCTCTACAGCACTCCACCAATCAGGCCATTATGGTAGTGTGGCCAGACGGAAGCCACTCCTCAGTAAAAGGCACATAACAGCCCACTTGGAGTTTGCCAAAAGGCACCTAAAGGACTCTCAGACCATGAGAAATAAGATTCTCTGGTCTGATGAAACCAAGATTAACTCCTTGGCCTGAATGCCAAGCGTCACATCTTGATGAAACGTATCACCATCCATTCGGTGAAGCATGGTGGAGGCAGCATCATGCGTTGAGGATGTTTTTCAGCTGCAGGGACTGGGAGACTAGTCAGGATCGAAGGAAAGATGCTCCAGAGCTCTCAGGACCTTAGACTGGGGCAAAGGTTCACCTTCTAACAGGACAATAACCCTAAGCGAACATCTCTGGATAGACCTGAAAATAGCTGTGCAGCGATGCTCCCCATCCAACCTGACAGAACTTGAGAGGATCTGTATAGAAGAATGGGAGAAACTCCCCAAATACAGATGTGCCAAGCTTGTATCATCGTACCCAAGAAGACTCGAGGCTGTAACCGCTGCCAAAGGTGCTTTTACAAAGTACTGAGTAAAGGGTCTGAATACTTGTTATATTTCTGTTGCTTTGAAACAACATCTACAACCATCATGTTTTCTACTCAGTTTGAACCTGTTGTTGAATATCTTTCTTCAAATTGATCAATTACACTGAGGTGAGTTTAAAAGCACATAATGTTTTGATGATAAGTGTTTGATGTGATTTTCGATTGCATTTAAGGTCCTAATGGTTTGAGGGACAATAGAGCCCTGAGTACCAGACCATTAGGATCTGATGGATGTACAATAGAGCCCTGAGTACCAGACCATTAGGATCTGATGGATGTACAATAGAGCCCTGAGTACCAGACCATTAGGACCTGATGGAGGGACAATAGAGCCCTGAGTACCAGACCATTAGGACCTGATGGAGGGACAATAGAGCCCTGAGTACCAGACCATTAGGACCTGATGGAGGGACAATAGAGCCCTGAGTACCAGACCATTAGGACCTGATGGAGGGACAATAGAGCCCTGAGTACCAGACCATTAGGACCTGATGGAGGGACAATAGAGCCCTGAGTACCAGACCATTAGGACCTGATGGAGGGACAATAGAGCCCTGAGTACCAGACCATTAGGACCTGATGGAGGGACAATAGAGCCCTGAGTACCAGACCATTAGGACCTGATTATCGTTAGTGAGTTGGGTACTACCAACGCATGTCCAGAGTGCATAAGAGGAGATTACCGTGACTCGACGATCACGGTCCTATGGTCATGACTCATGACCATGTGGTGGTAATACGGTCACCGCAACAGTTCCTGTTCATCCAGCTCCAGATGTCTTGAGGTCAGCTGATGAGGGAGGTGGGAGGGGAGTGGTGGGTTTGGTGAAGAGGTAGATCTTTGTGTCATCTGCATAGCAGTGGAAGTGAACTTTGTGATGTCGCATGAGCTTTCCCAGGGGTCAGAGGTATATGATGAAGAGGAATGGACTCAACATTGACCCCTGGGTGACACCCTTTGAGACAGTTGCACACCCTGATCTGGGATTTTACAGTTACACAAACTGTTGGCGGTCACTGGGTTAGAAGGAAAACCAGGAGATTGCAACATCCGTGACAACATCACCAGCCAGACGTTCCATGAGAAGTGGATGGGAGATGGTATCGAAGGCTGCACTCAGGTCGCAGAGGATGAGGATGGATAGCAACCCTGAGTCAGATGCATGAAGTTTGTCGTTAGTTTCAGTTCTGTGTTTGGAGCGGAAACCGGACTGGTTTGGTTTGTGAATGTTATTGGAGTTGAGATGGTGTTGTAGTTGAGTGGCCACACCTCCAGTATGTTGGGAAGGTTTGAGATTGGATGGAAGTTGTTCAGGTCATCGGTGTCAGCATTCCGCTCTTTGAGGATGGGGGAAATAGCAGCAATCTTGAGAGTGGATGGCACGATGCCAATGATGAAGGAGGAGTTGATTATGCCAGTGAGGATGGGAGAGATGGAAAGCATGCAGGATTTTCACAGGTGATCTGTGTATGCTTGAAAATGAACTACTAGACCAGTTCTCTCGTACAAACGCTCAAGACGGCATCCAATGGCTTTTAACTGGCGTAGCTCTGGGGTGTACCAGGGAGCAGTGTGAGTGAAGGAGACTGGGCGGGTTTTGAGGGGAGCGAGGGTATCCAGGGAGAAGGAAATGCAGTCATTGTAGTCGGTGATTAGGTCAGGAGGGGACTGCGAGTCAGGACAGGGGTATGTAATAATCAGGCTGAGGTCAGGACAGGGGTATGTATTAATCAGGCTGAGGTCAGGACTAGGGTATGTATTAATCAGGCTGAGGTCAGGACAGGGGTATGTATTAATCAGGCTGAGGTCAAGACAGGGGTATGTATTAATCAGGCTGAGGTCATGACAGGGGTATGTAATAATCAGGCTGAGGTCAAGACAGGGGTATGTATTAATCAGGCTGAGGTCAGGACAGGGGTATGTAATAATCAGGCTGAGGTCAGGACAGGGGTATGTATTAATCAGGCTGAGGTCAAGACAGGGGTATGTAATAATCAGACTGAGGTCAGGACAGGGGTATGTAATAATCAGGCTGAGGTCAGAACTAGGGTATGTATTAATCAGACTGAGGTCAGAACTGGGGTATGTAATAATCAGGCTGAGGTCAGGACAGGGGTATGTAATAATCAGGCTGAGGTCAGGACTGGGGTATGTATTAATCAGGCTGAGGTCAGAACTGGGGTATGTAATAATCAGGCTGAGGTCAGAACTAGGGTATGTATTAATCAGACTGAGGTCAGAACTGGGGTATGTAATAATCAGGCTGAGGTCAGGACAGGGGTATGTAATAATCAGGCTGAGGTCAGGACTGGGGTATGTATTAATCAGGCTGAGGTCAGAACTAGGGTATGTATTAATCAGGCTGAGGTCAGGACAGGGGTATGTATTAATCAGGCTGAGGTCAGAACTAGGGTATGTATTAATCAGACTGAGGTCAGAACTGGGGTATGTAATAATCAGGCTGAGGTCAAGACAGGGGTATGTATTAATCAGGCTGAGGTCAGGACTGGGGTATGTATTAATCAGACTGAGGTCAGAACTGGGGTATGTATTAATCAAGCTGAGGTCAGGACTAGGGTATGTATTAATCAGGCTGAGGTCAAGACAGGGGTATGTATTAATCAGGCTGAGGTCAGAACTAGGGTATGTATTAATCAGGCTGAGGTCAAGACAGGGGTATGTATTAATCAGGCTGAGGTCAGGACAGGGGTATGTAATAATCAGGCTGAGGTCAGGACAGGGGTATGTAATAATCAGGCTGAGGTCAGGACTGGGGTATGTATTAATCAGGCTGAGGTCAGAACTGGGGTATGTAATAATCAGGCTGAGGTCAAGACAGGGGTATGTAATAATCAGGCTGAGGTCAAGACAGGGGTATGTAATAATCAGGCAGAGGTCAGGACAGGGGTATGTATTAATTAGGCTGAGGTCAGAACTAGGGTATGTATTAATCAGGCTGAGGTCAAGACAGGGGTATGTATTAATCAGGCTGAGGTCAGGACAGGGGTATGTAATAATCAGGCTGAGGTCAGGACTGGCGTGTGTAATAATACGGCTGAGGTCAAAACTGGGGTATGTAATAATCAGGCAGAGGTCAGGACTTGGGTATGTAATAATCAGACTGAGGTCAGGACTGGGGTATGTATTAATCAGGCTGAGGTCAAGACAGGGGTATGTAATAATCAGACTGAGGTCAGGACTGGGGTATGTATTAATCAGGCTGAGGTCAAGACAGGGGTATGTATTAATCAGGCTGAGGTCAGGACTGGCGTGTGTATGAATCAGACTGAGGTCAGGACTGATTTTTCACCTTGTTGGCTCGTGTGTTGGAACCAGCGTCCCTTTCAGTTGCTAGCCCAACACTCTAACCGCTAGGCTCCTATGGAGTCATGGTATAGTATTCAGCAGCAAAAGCACAGCTTGCTGTAGCATTAAAGTGGACATTAACATTACCTCCAAGCAGTACATTGGGAGACATGGCGCAGAAATAATTAATTCATGAGGACAGTTTGGATAAAAACAGATCATCAGATGGCTCAGGTGGTCTATAAATGGTTGATCAGTGTTTGAGAGCCAGGGAATTTAACAGCCAGACATTCAAATGAAGAGTGCTGGGATACACTGACAGGTTTGACTTTAAGATTTTCACAGGACGGTACAGCAACACCACACCCTCTCCCCGTAAAGCAAGGATGACTGATGTACAAGTAACAGGGTGGGATCGCCTGATTAAGTTGATAAGTCATTTGGCTGTTGCCAGGTCTCAGTAAGGCACATGATGTGCAGCTTTCTGTCCGTGAGAAACTCATTCACCAGTAGGGGTTTGTTAGTGACAGATCAAATATTATAAACTGGGTGGTTAGAGCCCTGAATGCTGATTGGCTAACAGCTGTGGTATATCAGACCGTATAGCACGGGTATGACAAAACTTTTATTTTTACTGCTCTAATTACTTGACACCTCTGACGTCAAACTACAGACGGGTATCCTTTTTTTCTCTTCTTTCCAAAACACTTGAGCGTGCTGTCTCTTAACAATTATCTCATTATCTCTCTCAGAACAATCTTCTTGACCCTAACCAGTCAGGCTAAGGTGGCTCACTCAACTGAGACCACTCTCCTTTGTCACAGAGGCTCTCCTCTCTGCCAAAGCTGACCCTCTCTCCTCTGTTCTCATTCTCCTAGATCTATCAGCTGCCTTCAACACCATGAACCACCCTATCCTCCTCTCCACCCTTTCAAGGTTGGGTGTCTAAGGCTCTGCACAATCCTCGATTGTATCCTACTTGGCAGGTTGCTCCTATCAGGTGGCGTGGAGAGGATCTGTGTTTGCACCACGTGCTCTCACACTACTAGTGTCACCCAGGACTAGGTTCTACGTACACTCCTCTTTACACCAAGTCACTCGGCTTTGTCATATCCTCACAAAGTCTCTCCTATCATTACTATGCAGATGACACTCAACTACTCATATCCTACCCCCCCTTTTGACGCCCAGGTGGCGATATGCATCTCTGCGTGTGTGGCAGACATCTCAGCTGGATGTTGGCCCACCACCTCAAACTGAAACTCAACAAAACGGAGCTGCTCTTCCTTCGGGGGGAAGGCCTGCCCGCTCCAAGACCTCTCCATCACGGTTGACAATTCCACGGTGTCCCTCTCCCAGAGTGCAAAGAACCTTGACTCGACCCTGGACAACACCCTGTCATTCTCTGCAAACTTCAAAGCAGTAACTTGCTCCTGCAGGTTCATGCTCTACAACATCCGTAGAGTATTACCTTTCCTCAAGTGGCGCAGGTACGAATCTAGGCACTTGTCATCTCCCGTATAGACTTCTGCAACTCTCTGTTGGCTGGCCTCCCCACTTGTGCCATTAAACCCCTGAAACGTATTCAGAATTCTGCAGCCCGCATGGTGTCTAACCTTCAAAAGTAACAGTCAGTATCTGGTGTGGCCACCAGCTGCATTAAGTACTGCAGTGCATCTCCTCCTCATGGACTGCACCAGATTTGCCAGTTCTTGCTATGAGATGTTACCCCACTCTTCCACCAAGGCACCTGCCAGTTTCCAGACATTTCTGGGGGGAATGGCCCTAGCCCTCACCCTTTGATCCAACAGGTCCCAGATGTGCTCAATGGGATTGAGATTCGTGCTCTTCACTGGCCATGGCAGAACATTGACATTCCTGTCTTGCAGGAAATCAATCACAGAACGAGCTGTATGTCTGGTGGCATTGTCATGCTGGAGTGTCTTGTCAGGATGAGCCTGCAAGAAGGGTACCACATGAGGGAGGAGGTTGTCTTCCCTGTAACACACAGCGTTGTTATTGCCTAACATGACAACAAGCTCAGTCCGATGTGACACACCGCCCCAGACCATGACGGAGCCTCCACCTCCAAATCGATCCCGCTCCAGAGTACAGGTCTCAGTGTAACGCTCATTCCTTCGACGATAAATGCGAA
Source organism: Salvelinus fontinalis (assembly GCF_029448725.1). NCBI lineage: Eukaryota > Metazoa > Chordata > Actinopteri > Salmoniformes > Salmonidae > Salvelinus > Salvelinus fontinalis. Next base: position 49,826,429 of record NC_074682.1, read on the forward strand.
TCCGACCATCACCCCTGGTGAGACAAAACCGCGACTCGTCAGTGAAGAGCCCTTTTTGCCAGTCTTGTCTGGTCCAGCGATGGCGGGTGTGTGCCCATAGGCGACGTCCCAAATCGTGTTGCCGGTGATGTCTGGTGAGGACCTGCCTTACAACAGGCCTACGAGCCCTAATACCAGCCTCTCTCAGCCAATTGTGGACAGTCTGCGCACTGATGGAGGGATTGTGCGTTCCTGGTGTAACTCGGGCAGTTGTTTTTGCCATCCTGTACCTGTCCCACAGGTGTGATGTTCGGATGTACCGATCCTGTGCAGGTGTTGTTACATGTGATCAGCTTTCCGTCCTGACTCCCTGTAGCGTTTCTTAGCGTCTTAGCGTCTCACAGTACGGACGCTACAATTTATTGCCCTGGCCGCATCTGCAGTCCTCATGCCTCCTTGCAGCATGACCAAGGCATGTTCACGCAGATGAGCAGGGACCCTGAGCATCTTTCTTTTGGTGTTTTGTAGAGTCAGTTTAAAGGCCTCTTTAGTGTCCTAAGTTTTTATAACTGTGACCTTAATTGCCTACCGTATGTAAGCTGTTAGTGTCTTAACAACCGTTGCACAGGCGCATGTTCATTAATTGTTTATGGTTCATTGAACAGGCATGGGAAACAGTGTTTAAACCCTTTACAATGAAGATCTGTGGAATTATTTGGATTTTTCCGAATTATCTTTGAAGGACGTTGAGTTTATGATTGGGATGTGTTGTGGGCTCACCTAGCTCTCTGAAGATGAATGCACTAATTGTAAGTCGCTCTGGATAACGTCTCTGGGATATGTGGGATGCTAGCGTCCCACCTCGACAACAGCCAGTGAAATTGCAGGGCGCCAAATTCAAAACAACAGAAATCCCATAATTAAAATTCCTCAAACATACAGGTATTTTACACAATTTTAAAGATAAACTTCTTGTAAATCCAGCCACGGTTTACGGCGAAAGCACACCAAACGATTATGTTAGGTCAGCACTTAGTCACAGAAAACCATAAAGCCATTTTCCAGCCAAGGAGAGCCCTCACAAAAGTCAGAAATAGCGATTAAATGAATCATTAACCTTTGATGATCTTCATCAGATGGCACTTACTGGACTTCATGTTACACAATAAATGTGTGTTTTGTTCGATAAAGTTAATCTTTATGTCCAAAAACCTCATTTGAAATTGGTGTGTTATGGTCAGAAATGCATTGTCTCAAACAAACATCCGGTGAAAGTGCAGAGAGCCAAATCAAATTACAGAAATACTCATAATAAACATTGATAAAAGATACAAGTGTTATGCATGGATATATAGATATACTTCTCCTTAATGCAACCGCTGTGTCAGATTTCAAAAAGGCTTTATGGCAAAAGCACACCTTGCGATTATGTTAGGTCAGCACTTAGCCACAGAAAAACATACAGCCATTTTCCAAAGAAGGAAAGGTGTCACAAAAGTCAGAAATAGCATTATAAATATTTACTTACCTTTGATGATCTTCATCAGAATACACTCCCAGGAATCCCAGTTCCACAATAAATGTTTGTTTTGTTCGATAAAGTCCATAATTTATGTCCAAATACCTCCTTTTTTGCGCGTTTAGTTCACAAATCCAAACTCATGAGGCGCGGGCAAGTCCAGACGAAAGTTCAGATAAAAAGTCCAAAAAGTTATATTACAGTTTGTAGAAACATGTCAAACGATGTATAGAATCAATCTTTAGGATGTTTTTATCATACATTTTGAATAATGTTTCAACCGGACAATTCCTTTGTCTTTAGAAATGCAATGAAACGCAGCTAACTCTCACGGGCGTGACTGAGCTCATGGCACTCTGCCAGACACCTGGTTGAAACAGCTCTCATTCTCTCCCCCTTCACAGCAGAAGCCTCAAATAAAGTTCTAAAGACTTTTGACATCTAGTGGAAGCCGTAGGAAGTGCAATTTAACCCCATAGACACTGTATATTCGATAGGCAATGACTTGAAAAACTACAAACTCAGATTTCCCACTTCCTGGTTGGATTTCTTCTCAGGTTTTTGCCTGCCATATGAGTTCTGTTATACTCACAGACATCATTCAAACAGTTTTAGAAACATCAGAGTGTTTTCTATCTAAATCTAATTATATGCATATTCTAGCTTTTGGGCCTGAGTACCAGGCAGTTTACTCTGGGCACCTTATTATCCAAGCTACTCAATACTGCCCCCCCAGTCCCAAAGAAGATAAGAGCGTCTGCTAAATGACTAAAATGTCAAATGTAGCTATATACAGAGCACCGAGGCTGCGTTTACACAGGCAGCCCAATTCTGAAAAAGATCTGATGTGAAAAGGTCTAATGTGATGGGTCGAAAGACCAATTAGTTGAGCCGCAGCCTAAGTATTTCCGATTTCAAATTATTATTTGTTTTACTTCCAATTAGCTACTTAAACTGAAAGTATGGTAAAATAATATTTTCATGGTTAAATGGCACGCATGGTTATGTGGTAGTTATTGCTGTCCTTTTCTTTTAATAAATTAAAAGTATTACCATATCAAAAATGAGTCACTGTTCTTATTACACAAAACTATATGTTGTAGGTCAGGAGGGCCATGCACCCATTATTTTAGAGGGGACACAAAGTACGTTAGGATGGGGGGTGGGGTGATCCAAGGTTGTAAAACGGTGCATTTTTCAAACACCTGCAGTATAACAGCTTTTTCTAAAGCCATAATGCTTATGCCAAATTCTATGTAAAAAATATGTCTATCTATCTGCTAGGTTATCTAAGAATACCTATTCACCTGTTCAATTGTCCTTTTAAAGAGGGTGTCATTCTGACTGTTCTAAATCACACATCTTAATATACTGCACTAACATGCCTAAGATATTACATCCAAATGAAAAAGTACATGGGATCATACAACACATCATCAATACAGGCACATATCATGGCATTATAACTAATACACAAATATCATGATATTATCATAAGGTGCCATATTACATTTTAACCAAGTGTTTTTCTGCATATCGACGCATACCACTTGAGCTGTCTGTGTCTTCCTGATCTGTCTGTGTCTTCCTGATCTGTCTGTGTCTTCCTGATATGTCTGTGTCTTCCTGATATGTCTGTGTCTTCCTGATCTGTCTGTGTCTTCCTGATCTGTCTGTGTCTTCCTGATATGTCTGTGACTTCCCGATCTGTCTGTGTCTTCCTGATCTGTCTGTGTCTTCCTGATCTGTCTGTGTCTTCCTGATATGTCTGTGACTTCCTGATCTGTCTGTGTCTTCCTGATCTGTCTGTGTCTTCCTGATATGTCTGTGTCTTCCTGATCTGTCTGTGTCTTCCTGATCTGTCTGTGTCTTCCTGATCTGTCTGTGTCTTCCTGATATGTCTGTGTCTTCCTGATCTGTCTGTGTCTTCCTGATCTGTCTGTGTCTTCCTGATATGTCTGTGTGTTCCTGATCTGTCTGTGTCTTCCTGATATGTCTGTGTCTTCCTGATCTGTCTGTGTCTTCCTGATCTGTCTGTGTCTTCCTGATCTGTCTGTGTCTTCCTGATCTGTCTGTGTCTTCCTGATCTGTCTGTGTCTTCCTGATCTGTCTGTGTCTTCCTGATCTGTCTGTGTCTTCCTGATCATCTTTTAAAAAATAAACTAAATATGCTTCTCTGCATCTCTGCTAAAATCTGGGTAAACGATTGAATGGAATATGAGTCCTATAATTGCTTGCTTTTCTAAAGTCTAGCAACCTTGCCAGCATGCATGCTAAGTTAGTTAGACAAGCTACTCTAACTTGATTGATAGCCTGAAATGGCTTGTTGTGAGGCTGGGAGATTGGGAACCTATCTAGCTGGGTAGCTAAATCAAACTTCATGAAATGTCTAGGTTGTTAGTATTACAGACACAAAAAAATATAAAATTAAATTAATTTGAATTATTCATCAAGAAGGAATCAATAGGCTACATAGCTTGAGCAAATACATTTCCAACATACCTCCTGCGAGTCCTATCCATCACTGGCAGCTAAAATCAAATCAAACGCTGTGTGTGTCACTCTACACTCTCTCCCTTGCTTTGTGGTGCACCTTGGAAGGAGTCACATACTAGGGAAAATGGGGGAGGGGGGGGGTGTTCTCTTTGCCTGGTCCAGTTAGTGTTCCCCCTCTGCAAAATACCGCTGACAGATATTTTCCTAAATAATGATGATAAAACGTGGGCTTAAAAATGAAGTTTGGTCATTCATTTAACATCTAAAAAATGTATGTTTGAGGGGACACGTCTGAGGGGGCACGTGCACTGTGCCATGATGCCTCTGCTGTAGGCCCAGTGACTCTACTGTACTGCAGTTATTCTGGTTACTGTAACAGTAGCTATCTTAATAATGATAATACATTATAAAGGCTTTAGTTCGGTGTAATTGCAGTCACACTTTGCATTTTTTTTCTCAACAGGAGAGAAACTCATTAATTGTAGTCAATGAGGATTAGGGTTATGTAATGCTAGCTGTAATCTGGCAGCAGAAATGTAATTGGATTTCTACTGTTAGACTACTAACATCCTCATCACAACCACCTCATGGATATTACTGGGAAGACTCGTGATGTTTGATATAAATAGTTCTTACTCCGCCATATTTGTTCCATATTATTATTTTGAAACCATTTTTTTACATAACCAGTTTATTAATTAAGATGAGCCAGAAAAAGTGTTCATACTGTTTTCTTGATTTGAACCTTGAACCTTACATTTCACACATATTTAGCAGGGAAGCCAGCACATCATTTTTTTATTTTTTTATTAATAGATGTGACCTACGTTCTATCTCCATTTCACTCGACAGAGGACATACAGTACAGTCTGCTCTATTATACACATGTATGCACCTAAACGTGTAACCAGATTTGTTTGGCACAAAGGGGTTGCTCAAAAGACTAATGTCGCCTGTACCCAACATGTTCCAAAGGGAAACCCATTAATTATCCAGAGTTTTACTTTCAGATCGTTCCTCAAATTAAATAAGTGGGTGCCGTGATACTGGATGTATAGTGAAATGGGTAAAAGATTAATCATGGAAAACTCTATTACTGTGATGGAAATTAATGTAACAGGAAAGGCCAGACATGATGAATGGTGAAATGAAATATATAGACAAAAAAAATGGGGTGAAACAAGTCAGCAATCCTGACGAGTATCCCCAGCTTTCCTTTGGGAGTTACTTCTTCTTCATTTACTTTCAGCTGTCGAAGGGAGCGGGAGAGCATAAACAACTGCTGCTCTCCTGTGAGCACTAGGAGTAGGCCTAGTGCTAATGATTATGAAATACATGATCAAGCGCCGCATAGAGATGTAGGATCTTAATTCGACCAGTAATGTCTCAGAAAAATAATCCTGCAGCAACAGAATTTTAACATTTAAAGCCCATAAAGTTGCTTAATCAGTGGTTAAGCTGGCCAAAATAAGACCACATGAAAGGTTGTATAATGTTAATATAACCGTGTGTCATTACGTTTTCAGTGAATTTGTGTAAATCACGAAGCTCCTCTGGTGCTGGAAAATTCTCAGCAACAAAAGATCAAATTAAGATACTGCATCTGTTGTAGTAGTGCTTTGCTAGTCTAACGTGTCGTTGGTCTTTAATTTCCCACACAGACACATCTGCACACTCAGCCTTACCCTCCACAGATGGAAGTCGCTCTCGCTTCTTTCCATAATACTACCAGCAACATCTGTCATAAATAAACCTGTTAATTTTTTTACTATCCTTTTTTCTAATCAAATAAAATTGTATTTGTCACATGCTTCGTAAACAACAGATGTAGACTAACAATGAAATGCTTACTTACAGTCCCTTTTTCAACAATGCAGAGTAAAAGATAAAATGAACAAAATACGAATAAAACATCAATAGTGACACAAGGACTAAATACACAGTGAATAACGAATAACAATAATGAGTAAAGATAACATGGATATATACAGGGAGTACAGAGTTGATGTGCAGCGGTACGAGGTAATTGAGGTAGATATGTACATATTGGTAGGGGTAAAGCAGCTTATGTGGTGAGTGTGAAAGTGTGTGCTTATTGGGGTGTCAGGAGGAGAAGCTCGCCATTATTTCATCTTGGACTGGTTACTTTGAAAAATAGATTAGGTTCAAACAAAGCCCTAAGAGCGATCTGTTTATCACAATATCGCTTGTAGTTTAAAGAAAAAAGTTAGAAAAAGTTAGTATTACTTTTTGAATACTTTTAGATGACTTATGGTCTTCGACACAAGGACACGGCAGCATGACTGTGTTAAATATAATATTCAAACGTTCCTTTGAAAGTGACTTGTAAGACACATCCTGTAACCTTGGTACATCTGTCAAGCTGCGTCCTTGCACCCATACATTACTGATTCATCCCGTGAGAAAGGAAAAAGGCTTCAAACAGACATTTGTTTCCCGCCTGGGGGCTGAGGACACTGTTCCTAAACAATGGCATTGTTTCCCTACGGACCACTTCCAGAGTAGTTGCGCATTCCAAATATATAATTGATATTCCGAGTATCAAGTGAACAGCCATGGAACTATGTACTATTCCATCCCATGTTATTAATATAGAACCCAATTTAGGCATGCATGAAATATACAAGTTGAAAAGGTGGCTGTGGATTGTTCAAACATATGGGAATTGGTAGTGTCAACATTATGTCATTTCATTCTTCAATTACTATGATAAAGATCTGACAATAGCAAAGCATGTTAAATGTAGTCAACTGAGATAAGAGCTTGAAATTAAGGCTTGTACCACTCATACATTTTCAGAGCTATTCAGTCAATGTCAAAAAGGTTATTTTCCTTCAAGCTATTAAGTGTTTCCCAGTCGTCTTTGAACTACCTTCCCAGAGGGCTAACAGCAAGTAATGCATACGGGCAACTTTGATGGGGTGGGGGCCACAAAGAATCTTAACTCTTCATGAGAGGCCGCAGTTGCTCCACCCTCTGGCCTCTAGACTAACCTACCAATTTAAAAAATGTTAGCTGACATGGGCTAATTGAGTGACTGTCAGTGACTTACATAACAAGAGAAACTGTTGATGCACAGCTAGGGTTGCAAAGGGTCAGAAACTTTCCAGTAAATTGTTTGATTTTTTCAGACATTTTCCATGGGAAGTTAAGCCCGGGAATTTTGGAAATTTTGCAAGAATGCATCAAAAAAATGAGCTAAAAACAGTGAACCTTTTTTGTGGGATACATTTAAGGCAATTCTAGGTCTTGTGGCATATTGTGGTTAAACTATCCCCAATTCAACGGAATTGTAACCCTCTGCATGCACAGTGCATTCTTCCATGACATGTACAGCTGATTCTCAAGATTTTGCACACCAATGAGATGCTATTGAGCCCACACAACTACACTGTCTGAGCCAAAGACTACATGCTTTCTGGTAAGTTTTAATTACAATACTGGGTGGGGGGGAATATATTTTATATGACATACATGATTTTTTGTTAACTAGTAAATAGTAGCCTACAGCAAATTGTGTTTAAATAATTTCTAACTTGTTATCAATTTCTGCTAGTTTGTTTTTGCTATTATGTGGGTTTTAGCTTGAGCATGCTAACTGAGGAGTGTTAGTTCACCTGTTTCCATACATGTTTAACCTTTCACGAGCCTCTACCCCAGGTCCGGGAGCACCCCCCCCCCCCCCCCCCCCCCCCCACACTGATTAGCATCGCTAGCATAGCGTCACAATTAAATAGTAGCATCTAAATATCATTAAATCACAAGTCCAAGACACCTAATGAAAGATACAGATCCTGTGAATAAAGCCACCATTTCAGATTTTTAAAATGTTTTACAGGGAAGACACAATATGTAAATCTATTAGCTAAACACGTTAGCAAAAGACAACATTTTTCTTTGTCCACCATTTTCTCTCAACACCAGTAGCTATCACCAATTCGGCTAAACTAAGATATTGATAGCCACTAACCAAGAAAAAAACTCATCAGATGACAGTCTGATAACATATTTATGGTATAGGATAGGTTTTGTTAGAAAAATGTGCATATTTCAGGTATAAATCATAGTTTGCCATTGCAGCCACCATCACAAATCTCACCAAAGCTCCTAGAAATACTACAGAGAGCAACTTGTATTACCAATTTACTCATCATAAAACATTTCTTAAAAATACACAGCACATAGCAATGGAAAGACACAGATCTTGTGAATTCAGACAACATTTCAGATTTTCTAAGTGTTTTACGGCGAAAACACAATAAATCGTTATATTAGCATACCACATATGCAAACGTTACCCGAGCACTGATTCAAGCCAAAGAGAGCGATATCGTTATCATCGCCAAAATATATTAATTTTTTCACTAACCTTCTCAGAATTCTTCAGATGACACTCCTGTAACATCATATTACAACATACATATAGAGTTTGTTCGAAAATGTGCATATTTAGCCACCAAAATCATGGTTAGACAATGACAAAAGTAGCACAGCTGGTCAGAAAATGTCGTGCACCATATTAGACAGTGATCTAGTCTTATACATAAATACTCATAAACTTGACTAAAAAATACAGGGTGGACAGCGATTGATAGACAATTTAATTCTTAATACAATCGCGGAATTACATTTTTTAAATTATCCTTACTTTTCAATACAGGTTGCGCCAAGCGAAGCTATAGCAAACAAAATGGCGGCATAAGCGTTTAACATTTTTCGATAGAAACACGATTTATCATCATAAATTGTTCTTACTATGAGCTGTTCTCCCATCAGAATCTTGGGCAATGAATCCTTTCTTGGGTCTAATCTTCTTTTGGTCGAAAGATGTCCACTTGTCCGTCGAAATGCCCACTAACGTACGACCGGGACCCCGAAACGTGCCCGGAGCTTCAAAGTGTATTACAAAGCAATGCCTCAAAATCGCACTAAACGGATATAAATTGCTATAAAACGGTTTAAATTAACTACCTTATGATGTTTCTAACACCTATAACGAGTAAAAACATGACCGACGCTATATTACTGGCTAAACCAAGGCTTGGAAAAAGGCCAGTCAGATATCCTTCTTGCGTTGAGCGCAGAGTCCAAAAGAACGGTACTTCCGGTATTTTGTCATTTATAGAGGCCATGATTGCGCAATCGACTCCATTCAAATTGTCACCACTTACTGACATCTAGAGGAAGGCATGGGCAGTGTTTGTATCCTCATAGGATCTACAGTGGCTTTAAAACTGATCTGGAACCAGAGGCCAAGAGTTCTGAAAACTCACTCACTGGGAGGAAAAGTGCTGTAGAATGAGTTTTGTTCCACTCAGAGACATAATTCAAACGGCTATAGAAACTAGAGAGTGTTTTCTATCCAATAATAACAATAATATGCATATTGTACGAGCAAGAATTGAGTACTAGGCAGTTTAATCTGTAGAGAAAATTATGCTAATGCAAAACAGCACCCCCTATAGTTGCAAGAAGTTAATTTTAAAACATTTATCTTACAAAGGAGTTGTTTAATCTAACTGCTTAACAAATTTTTATTTAAAAAAAATCTAATCTTCACAGGAAAATGCCACAGGCACTATCTGATGTGTGGAGACATTTCACTGCAGCTAATGTAGAAGGAAAAGTTGTGTTCATTTGCAAATACTGTGCCAAATCATTTGTGAAGAATGAAACAAAGATGCAAAATCATCTGGCCAAATGTATAAAGTTCCCTCTGTGCTAACAAAAAGCAACCTCTGACAAAAGTCCCTCTACTTCTATTCGAGGTGAAAATGATGAATCAGACACCTTATTTATTGCACCAGCTCATGATCCTCCTGGAATCAGAAGTTTTTTTTGACTCAATGGAGGAACGTAGTCAGAGATATGCTGATGAATGTCTTGCTCGAGCTGTGTATGCAACTGGTTCACCTCTGATGCTCACAGGCAATGTGTATTGGGAGAGATTTCTGAATGTTCTTCGCCCAGCATACACTCTATAAGAGAGCCAAGGAAAAGGTTAGGTATGTGAAGGGTCACCAAGTTATAGCAGCAGTCTACCACACCAAGCAAAGTGAGAAGAATAAAAGCACCACATTGAACCTGCCCAGCAACACCCGTGGGGTGGTGTTGTCATGATGTTTGACAGTCTACTGGAGGGGAAGGAGTCTCTTCAAGAAATGGCCATATCACAGTCTGCTGATATGGACAGCCCCATCAAGAGAATCCTCCTGGATGATGTATTTTGGGAGAGAGTGGTAAGCAGCCTGAAACACCTGAAACCTATAGCAGTAGCCATTGATCGGATTGAGGGGGACAATGCCATCCTGTCTGATGTTCAGACTTTTCTTACAGATGTAAGAGAAGAAATCCGTACTGCCCTGCCCACTTCACTGTTGCTCCAAGCAGAGGAAACTGCAGTTCTGAAATACATCAGAAAGTGTGAAGACTTCTGCCTGAAGCCCATACAAGCCACAGCGTACATTTTGGACACAAAGTATGCTGGCACCTTGGCAGTCTGGCGAAGTATACTTCCAAGCAAGGGCTTTGGGATGGAGATGCAATATGGCAGTCGTGCCAACATATCTCATCAGCCATCTGGTGGAAGGGACTTTGTGGATCTGAGGCTCTTTCCCCTGTTGCCTCCATCATCCTCCAAATCCCATCAACATCAGCCGCCTCAGAGCGCAACAGGTCCTTGTTTGGGAACACACACACCAAAGCACGCAACAGGCTGAACAATACAAGGGTTGAAAAATGTGTGGCCTTCCGGGCAAATTTTAGGCTTTTTGAGCCTGACAACTAGCCATCCTCAGTAAGGTTGGAAAGTGACAATGAAGATGAGGCCTCAGAGCCTGATGTTCAAGAGGTGGACATTGAGGAGGTCCAGAGAGAAGACATGGAAGCCTGAGAGGAAGACAACCAAAGCTTTAGTTTCTAGACTATCATTTCACAGATTTATGTTGGAAACGTTTTTGGGAGATGCGATGGATCATTAGATCATTCAATATTCCCTTTCTTTTGTTGTTCAGTGAAATCTTCCCATGTGAAGATTCAACACATTTAATTAAAGTTCCATTTGTAACAATTTCTTTTTTATCTATTGGAAGGATTAAATCATTTGCAATTATGTCTACTTATCATAAGGTAAAATGTTTATGTTTCTGTCTCCATATGATATGGTAAATATATCCAATGCAAAAAACATCTACATTTAAATGGTATTAATATTAATTTGCATACTTTTCTGTTAATTCCAGTATATTCCCGTTAATTCCCACAGAAAGTTTCCACCTCTGAATATTGCAAAAAATGTGCAACCCTATGTTTTAATTGCAATTTCAGGGGCCCATCCCTGCATTAGATGTAAGCATACATGAATGTAACGATGGCTTAGCTGCGATACAGATGTACACTGCATGTACAGTATACTTTGTGTCCTCTCGTCAATTAAGTCAATTGAGCATTGAAGTTGGTAGTGCTTTATATTATGCTAACTTCCAGTTATAATGCCTAGTTAAATAAAGGTACAAATATATATATATATATATATATAGAGAGAGAGAGAGAGAGATATCAGGTAAACAACAGTGGAAATAGAACCGCGTGTCATCTTTGATTTCATGGTTACAGAAAGTATCATCTCAGAGTAGCACTTAATTTCCTGTTCATTTCCCAAATCAGGTAAATACAACTAGAAATTGTACTGTAAAATAAAGTTATGCTCTGAAGTGTTTACAGCAAACTCAGATGATACTCTCAGTAACCCTGAACAAGGTGGGACAAATCAAGATGACATTCTCTCACGCTCACAGAGGAATTTTCCAAAATAACGGGGTGATGAAGGGATATTAGGGCTGGAGCACCAGTTTATCAAAAGAAAGGAAAATCGTTGACACGGAAAGAGGAGAAACCTATTCTGCTACTGCGAGACAAAAACATGTGGGACACGAATGAATACAACAAAGAAGGTAGAAGAGAGAAATAAGGAGTGGTGGAGAGAAAGTCAGATATGATGGCATTTCACTTCTGTCAGACCAAAAACATTTCACCTTTCAACTTTCTTTACCTTTCCCCCATTGCAAGCCATCCCGTCTCTGAGCTGCAGGAAGAGACAGTTGTGAGGTGAAGCAGTTAAAGAGGGGCATATCGATCATCCCTGCCCATGGTCGAGGCCTAGTGAGCTGAAAACATCCAATGTGTAGTGGATGAGTGCCTCTTGACTGAATAGCACAGGTCACAAGGCAACAGATGTCCAATTCCAAACGCCAGATACCATATATGCCTTTGGCTTCCAGTCTTCACAAACTATTTCCCTTTTCGTGTCTGTATTTCTGTTCTGGAATGGGTTCACTGGTCTAGCATAAGGCCTGATCAAGAATGAAAGTTATATAGGCTCCTGGTTTGATGTAGCGCTTTTGCTGTGTTATTTTTATAATGATTCTTAGTGGAATCTAACATCTTGGAGGATCTGGTAAAAGACAACAATCATACCAGTAATTCTTGAATGTGGACATTGGTCCCCTCCACTATGCTTGAAGCAGTATTATCATTGGTCCTCTCCACTATGCTTGAATAAGTGTTATCATTGGTCCTCTCCACTATGCTTGAAGCAGTCTTATCATTGGTCCTCTCCACTATGCTTGAAGAAGTGTTATCATTGGTCCTCTCCTCTATTTTTGAAGAAGTGTTATCATTGGTCCTCTCCTCTATGCTTGAAGCAGTCTTACAATTGGTCCTCTCCACTATGCTTGAAGCAGTCTTATAATTGGTCCTCTCCTCTATGCTTGAAGCAGTATTATCATTGGTCCTCTCCACTATGCTTGAAGCAGTCGTATCATTGGTCCACAGGAACAACTCTCCACAGCCTTACCTTGGGTATCTTGACATCAAAACAGTAAGGGGTTTTAAGGACCCATCAGCACCAACATGTGAAATTCATAGCAGCATTTCAAATCGGGGGTTGAATGAAAGCTAAGAGTCTACATTTTGGGGAAATGAAGGCCTAAACACATTTTTCAACCATTTTCCATCTTAAAAAAACAGGCATAGGTAAAGGCTTTGATTCCTGGATAAAAAGTATTAAAAGGATAAAAAAGTATTCAAATCAGAAATAAATGGCCAGTCCACCCTGGCCTTGATGTTAACGTCCACAGACAGACCGGACCGGACCAAATCTGGACTTATCATAAACGTACAGTATGTTTCACAAGTTTGGATAGCACAGTATAGTACAGCACAGTACAGTACAATACAGTACAGTGAGTACAGCACAGTACAGTGAGTACAGTACAGTACAGTGAGTACAGCACAGTACAGTGAGTACAGTACAATACAGTACAGTGAGTACAGCACAGTACAGTGAGTACAGTACAGTACAGTACAGTGAGTACAGCACAGTACAGTGAGTACAGTACAGTACAGTACAGTGAGTACAGCACAGTACAGTGAGTACAGTACAATACAGTACAGTGAGTACAGTACAGTACAGTCCAGTGAGTACAGTACAATACAGTGCAGTACAGTAGAGTAGAGTGCAGTGAGTACAGTACAGTACAGTGCAGTACAGTAGAGTAGAGTGCAGTGAGTACAGTACAGTACAGTACAGTGAGTACAGTACAGTACAGTGAGTACAGTACAATACAGTACAGTACAGTAGAGTAGAGTGCAGTGAGTACAGTACAGTACAGTACAGTGAGTACAGTACAATACAGTGCAGTACAGTAGAGTAGAGTGCAGTGAGTACAGTACAGTACAGTGAGTACAGTACAGTACAGTGAGTACAGTACAATACAGTACAGTGAGTACAGTACAGTCCAGTGAGTACAGTACAATACAGTGCAGTACAGTAGAGTAGAGTGCAGTGAGTACAGTACAGTACAGTACAGTGAGTACAGTACAGTACAGTACAATACAGTGCAGTACAGTAGAGTAGAGTGCAGTGAGTACAGTACAGTACAGTACAGTGAGTACAGTACAGTACAGTACAATACAGTGCAGTACAGTAGAGTAGAGTGCAGTGAGTACAGTACAGTACAGTACAGTGAGTACAGTACAATACAGTGCAGTACAGTAGAGTAGAGTGCAGTGAGTACAGTACAGTACAGTACAGTGAGTACAGTACAGTACAGTACAATACAGTGCAGTACAGTAGAGTAGAGTGCAGTGAGTACAGTACAGTACAGTACAGTGAGTACAGTACAATACAGTGCAGTACAGTAGAGTAGAGTAGAGTAGAGTGCATTGGACTGTACAGAACTCTACTCTGCTGTATTGTACCGCAGTGTACTCTACTGTGCTCTGCTGTGCTGCGATGTGATGTCCAACCTTGTGAAACATGAGGAGAATGACATTCATATCCATAATTACAATCCATTTCACTTACTGTAGGTCAATAACCAAACAGTTTAACCATGACAGTGACAGACAGAAGCCTATGAATACTGCACAAACCTTCACAAAACCCTTGCACACACACCCCGCCTAGAAAAAGTGAGTTTGTAAAATGTAACATGCTTAAAGGATTCATACCCAAAGAAGTATGACGTTACTGCTATAAACGTTAATCCAAAAGGAAAAGTAGCTATACATACAGTACATGCTAGTTAATGCACAGTATTACACATTTACCCCTATTGTAAAGTCTTACTGAAAGTCGTCCGCCAGATCGAATACTTGCCCAGGCTGTGAAGCGCCTCTAAATTGTTCATTCACAGCACATCTGCCAAGTGCGTTTTGACAGCTGACAGTAACAGATTGTCTGATATCCAGCCTGATTTTCACTGTAGCGATTGGCAGTGCAGTAGTGCTGTGGAACCATTACTCTGTGTATCGAAGTGTAACTAGTTACTACAGGGAGAGCGCACAAATTGATCAATCTCTTACTCTGTGTTTGACAAGGTCAAGTCCAATAATTGGAATACTCAGACAAAACCTCCATCCAGATCCAGAAGCTAACAAAATAAATGATTTGACCCTATAGCCCGGCCGTTTCTGAGCAGTGAACTTCACGAACATGTAAGGAAGCACCAAGATCATCACCGACCAAAATAAATATCAGACAATGCTCCACATTTTTTGGTTTATTTTAACTTTATTTAACTAGGCAAATCAGTTAAGAGCAAATTCTTATTTACAATGACGGCCTATCCCGGCCAAACCCGGACGACGCTGGGCCAATTGTACGCCACCCTATGGGACTCCCAATCACGGCCAGATGTGATACAGCCTGGATTCGAACCAGGGACTGTAGTGTTGCCTCTTGCACTGAGATGCAGTGCCTTAGACAGACAACACTCAGGATCCCTCTGAATTAGAATGATTCAACATGTTCAGAGACTGGGCATTACAATAGATTTGAATATGCCATGTTCCAGTCTAAATTTACTGACAGACTACCAGTAATACATTGTGTGGTGATAACTTGCTGCATTGGTTTTGCTGATAAGTATTACATATTGCTACTACTGTAGACTCTACAAGCTGCATGTTTACCTAGCCTTTCTGCTAGGATGCAGTCCAGCAAGGGGCCCAGATAGTGTGAACACAGCATAAGCTAGGAGTGACAGGAGTAGAAACAAACACATTGCTTAATTGTCTGTTGCTTTGTTGTCTCTCAGGCTCTGTTGGTTGTCTGTATGACCAGAGTATACTTTCATGGCTGACTTCCTACATGGCATCACCTCGTGACATTTCTCCTGCCTGGAAAGGTTTTCCTCTATTGTAGAGGGTGTCAGGATTGGCTGTCTGCTTTAGCTGTCTATACGTCTCTTCAGTGAGTACCCAGCTAGCACCTTTGGTTCCTTGGAAGTTGTGGGAATGTACGTTTTTGGTTTCCCATTGGTTCTGGGAACGAAGCCATACCTTTCCTGACCGGTGAAACAGAAAGGTTTTTTAACGTTCTGAGAACGGAAGTGAACATTTTGGGAGGTTCTGAGACCATTTACTAATGGTTCGCTGAATCTTTCCTGGGAGGTTTTATTAATGCTCTGAGAACAGAAATGTAGGTTTTTGAATAGCTTCCTTAAAACTTTCACTGAGTGTTTCAATAGGACATTTAATAACAACACTAGCTTATTTTGGGTTAACATATATGACACATGGAAATTAACTAATTTAGCCATTAATCATGCAAACACTTGTCTTTTTTTATTGTGACACAGCATCAGTGAAATTTGAACCTATAATCCTCTGTTGTCCATCCATGGAATTAGTTCACTGCTCCACCAGGATGAAGCTAGCATGCCACAAAGCTGTTCATTTTAGTCTATTCAAACAGACCCCATTTGAAAGTAAACAAGCGCTCATTAAGATTGGGTGTGGCCAATTACTGGCTACCAACACAACTGAACACACTTAACAAGATAGAGGATAGAGAGAGCGTATATGTTTTTAAATAACGTTCTTAGAACATTCTCTGAACATTACTGAAGTTTTTTTTGTGGTTTTTATGGAAAGTTTTCTTAATGTTCTGAGAACGGAATTTATGTTTTTAAATAACATTTTTAGAACGTCTCTGTGTGTTACTAAAGTTTTCTTGTGGTTTTTATGGAAAGTTGTTTAACGTACCTAGAACAATTTTAGAACATGCCTTTACATAGAACAATGAAGAAACTTTCAAAACAATGTTATGCTGAAGTACTGAAATTCCCACAGAAGAACATTCTTTCCTAACGTTCTTGGAACAAATTGAGAACATTCGTTTAAATACAACAATGAGGAAACCATTAGCAAATGGTTGAAGTACTGAAATTCCCAAAGAAGAACGGTTTCTTAAAATTCTCTGAACTATTTGAGAACATTCTCAATGTCAAACCAGTTGGAGAATGTTCCTAGAACATTGCCAAAATGTAAATGAAATGTAACCATGTTTGAACTTTTAGGAAACGTTCTGTTAAAGTAATGAAATACCAAGAAAATTAAGTTATTTGTCAAGTTCCATGAACGTGTTGAGAATGTTTCACGGCCAAACAACTATCCTGTGCCATTCCCAGAAATGTGTGGGAAGGTTGTATGTAAAATAACCATTAGACAACCACACTATCACCAAGCTCTAAGAAACGTGTGGTTCTCAGAACGTTATATGCTAGCTGGGTAAAGTCTTCTAAGCTACTGCAGAGGCAAACAGTTACTTCCTTAATCAGATTATACATGCTTTAATCCTTTTATTTATTCTCTAAGGCAGATGCAATTTTGTGCTGGTGAGGATCGATCCTCAAGGCATTGCGACTTAGTACTGATATCTGGCTCGCAAGTTCCAAATGTACTTTTCTTATTGATTTATTTTTTACTAGGTCAAAACTTTTTGAGATAATTAATAATTTATTCTTTCCCTGCTCTCTCTCCTCCTTAATCTTTCACAATGATTTCTATTTCACTTTTGAATTCAAAAATGAAATAGAAATGTTTGCGAAAGACAAAGGATTCTTTACATTGTATGTTGAGCTGCTTTTCAAACTCAGCCATAATAGACAGTTGACTTGATCTGAAGGTACTATATATATGACCAACCTTTCTGGGCCCCACTTCAGAAAGATGTTAAAGCATTAAGTCAATCATATGCAACTGTTACAGTATATGTTATGAAAGGAGGCATTGAGTCAGACAACGCTAGTGCCAATACTGTTGTCAGGCCATTATTTCTTGTACAGTGGAAACAATGGAAGAGTCACTAATGTGGGAACTCTGAAATGGGACACTAACACTACAAATTGTTCTTGACTGATTGATTGGAACTTTAACAAATCAAATTTTAAACATCCATAATGTTGGGAAACTAACACTTTCAAGTGTTTTTGAATGACACTTTTAAATGGTCCCATATGTACGATGAAATTGTTAACAATGTGAGCGTTGAAAACGTGATTGGAAATGTGCTGTGTTGTCACGCCCTGATCTGTTTCACCTGTCCTTGTGCTTGTCTCCACCCCTCTCCATGTGTCGCCCACCTTCCCCATTATCCCCTGTGTATTTATACCTGTGTTTTCTGTCTGTTGGTTGCCAGTTTGTCTTGTTTGTTCAAGCATACCAGTGGTTTGGCTCAAATCAAATCAAATGTATTTATATAGCCCTTCTTACATCAGCTGATATCTCAAAGTGCTGTACAGAAACCCTAAAACCCCAAACAGCAAGCAATGCAGGTGTAGAAGCACGGTGGCTAGGAAAACTCTCTAGAAAGGCCAAAACCTAGGAAGAAACCTAGAGCGGAACCAGGCTATGAGGGGTGGCCAGTCCTCTTCTGGCTGTGCCGGGTGGAGATTATAACAGAACATGACCAAGATGTTCAAATGTTCATAAATGACCAGCATGGTCAAATAATAATAATCACAGTAGTTGTCGAGGGTGCAGCAAGTCAGCACCTCAGGAGTAAATGTCAGTTGGCTTTTCATAGCCGATCATTAAGAGTATCTCTACCGCTCCTGCGGTCTCTAGAGAGTTGAAAACAGCAGGTCTGGGACAGGTAGCACGTCCGGTGAACAGGTCAGGGTTCCATAGCCGCAGGCAGAACAGTTGAAACTGGAGCAGCAGCACGGCCAGGTGGACTGGGGACAGCAAGGAGTCATCATGCCAGGTAGGCTCAGGTCCTCCGAGAGAGAGAAAGAAAGAGAAAATTAGAGAGAGCATACTTAAATTCACACTGGACACTGGATGAGAAGTACTCCAGATATAACAAACTGACCCTAGCCCCCCGACACATAAACTACTGCAGCATAAATATTGGAGGCTGAGACAGGAGGGGTCAGGAGACACTGTGTCCCCATCCGATGATACCCCCGGACAGGGCCAAACAGGAAGTATATAACCCCAGCCACTTTGCCAAAGCATAGCCCCAACACCACTAGAGGGATATCTTCAACCACCAACTTACCATCCTGAGACAAGGCCGAGTATAGCCCACAAAGATCTCCACCACGGCACAACCCAAGGGAGGGGGCGCCAACCCAGACAGGAAGATCACGTTAGCGAATCAACCCACTCAAGTGACGCACCCCTCCTAGGGACGGCATGAAAGAGCACCAGTAAGCCAGTGACTCAGCCCCTGTAATAGGGTTAGAGGCAGAGAATCCCAGTAGAGAGAGGGGAACCGGCCAGGCAGAGACAGCAAGGGCGGTTCGTTGCTCCAGAGCCTTTCCGTTTACCTTCACACTCCTGGGCCAGACTACACTCAATCATATGACCCACTGAAGAGATGAGTCTTCAGTAAAGACTTAAAAGTTGAGACCGAGTCTGCGTCTCTCACATGGGTAGGTAGACCATTCCATAAAAATGGAGATCTATAGGAGAAAGCCCTGCCTCTAGCTGTTTACTTAGAAATTCTAGGGACAATTAGGAGGCCTGTGTGTCAGCGCCTGGTTGTCCCTAGTTGCTATTTTTCCATCGTCCTCCTGGTTTTTGACCTTTGCCTGTCCTGACCCTGTACCCGCCTGCCTGACTTCTGCTTGTCTCTGAGCCTGCTTGCTGTCCTGTACCTTTGCGCCATCTCTGGATTTTCAACCTCTGCCTGACCTGACCCTGAGCCTGCCTGCCGTCCTGTACCTTGGCCTCTGCACTGGATTATCAACCCCTGCCTGACCTGACCCTGAGCCTGCCTGCCGTCCTGTACCTTGGCCTCTGCTCTGGATTATCGACCCTTGCCTGCCTTGACCTGTCGTTTGCCTGCTCCTGTGGTTACAATAAACATTGTTCTTCACACAGTCTGCACTTGGGTCTTACCTTGATTCCTGATATGTGTAGCCAGCAAATGGAAGAAAACAGACAAACAGAGAGGGACTACTTGGACTGGTCCAAAAGGAAACATATTTTTTTATTATAAAAATGTTTCCAGTGATGTGCCCTTTTGAACAAGACCCAGACAAAAGAAAATGATGTGCTGTGTAGGGACCAATTATTTAATATGAACTACTCTATTTTCACACACAAATGATTGACATTATATTGATCCTGATGAAGTCCACTTTAAAAGTTTAACAGTTTCATCACCGAGAGCATCTTAACTGACTGCATTACAGCTTGGTTTGGCAAATGCACCTCCCTCGACCACAAAGTGCTACAGAGGGCGGTGTGAACAGCCCAGTACATCACTGAGGCCGAGCTCCCTGCCATCCAGGACCTTTTAGAAGCCATAGACTGTTCACTCTGCTACTGTCCGTCAAACGGTACCGAAGCATCGGCTCTCGGTACAACAGGCTCTGAGATCGCTTCTACCCCCAAGCTATAATACTGTTAAATAGTTCATTAATGGTAACCTGGACTATCTGCACTGACTATATGTTGCACTCATAGGCGCCTGACTTATTCTGAAAGTGGGATTGCAAAATGTTTGGACTTTTTTGGCCGCCGTTGTTTGAAAATGTACTTGTCTCAGCAGCACATTTTATGCAATATTTGATGCAACGAGGGTAGAAAGGATTATTCGGTCGATATAACTTACCAAGCCAAGCAGACAGACTTGACGCCAGGATAAAATGACTAAGGGAGCAGATGAAATCAGTGAGGGGCACAATTTTTGGGGGTTTCTTTAATTGGAATTATATTGTATTCTCATTATATCACACTATACCACAATTAATATTAAGTTCAAATGCTGAGACTCCAAGACCATTGAGTGCTTTTGAAGTGACAGGTTGGCACAAAATCTGTACCCCATCTCCGCTGTGCTGTATCAGCACAATGGACAACAAGCAAGGTCTATTTGGCAATGAACATAGGCTACAAGATATTAAGGGCAATTCACCTATTGCAAACAGCCTATGTGAATGCAGCCATACACACAGCTGTCTTACCAAATAATGCAAACTAAATGCCGAAAGTAGTAGCCTAGTTATTCATGCAAGACTAAAATACTGAATAGAAGTTTGGCTTAGAATACTGACACGACTGCCAATACGAACGAATGAATGAACAGAACAAAACAAAAGTAGGCCTACTATAGGCCTCTAAACAAAATATCAGAATATCAGATTGATAAAGACATGACAAAGTCACCTGTATATTTAGTTACATTAACAGTAAACAAAGGCTAATGGAGGTCCAGATAAGCAAAACACAGCCAGCTACAGTGAGATGCAACCATGCCCAGCTGTCTTGCCAAATAAACAGGCCCACTTCAAACATATACAGGCCCACTTTCCTATACAGGCCCACACTCAAACATACAAATTAACTCAAGCTTACGGACAATGTCAAATGTGATATAGTGAAGCATCTGAGTGAGTTGGGTGCGCAATTACGCAGGTACTTTCCTGAAACGGATGACACAAACAACTGGATTCGTTATCCCTTTCATCCCCTGCCTCCAGTCCACTTATTGTTATCTGAACAAGAGGGCCTCAGCGAAATTGCAACAAGCGGTTCTGGATTTGATGCCCTTTGCAACCATGTACCTATGTGAGAGTGGATTCTCAGCCCTCACTAGCATGAAAACTAAATACAGGCACAGACTGTGTGTGGAAAATGATTTAAGACTGAGACTCTCCAATACAACCCAACATTGCAGATCTACGTGCATCCTTTCATGCATACCCTTCTCACCAACCTGTGGTGAGTTATTCACAATATTCTATGAACAAATAAGGTTTTATATGTAAGATGGTTAAATAAAGTGTAAAATTATTGATTATTGTTATATTATTATTTGTACCTTGGTCCTATAAGAGCTCTTTGTCACTTCCCACGAGCCGGGTTGTGACAAAAACTCACACTTATTCTTATTTTTATCGTATAGTGTATGTGTGGCAGGCAAAAAAACAACATTTGAGAGTGCGCTGACCATGGTGCGAGAGGGGGTACGCAGCTGGAGGTTGAACGTTTGAAGGGGTAAGGGACTATAAAAAGTTTGGGAACCACTGAATTAAGCAAAGCCGGCCTACCATAAACACGTTTCCAATACGTACAGGTTCATTTACAACCAGGAAAAGCAATAGTCAACCAGGGAAAGCAATAGTCAACCAGGAAAAGCATAGAATTTAATATATTTCTATGATGAAACATACCGACATGTAGCGATACCCAGGGGCGTCATTTGGTTTTTGCTTTGGAATGATATGGTATTCTGCTTATATCATGCTATACCACAATAAACATAAAAGTTCAGATATCGAAACCATTGAGGGTGTTTGACAAGGAAGTTGCAGGTTGGCACAAAATTTCCATTGCACTCTATCAGCACCATAGACAGCGCCCTACACACTAATCAAGACCTTTTTGGCAATGAAAATATAGACTGGCTAAAGAAGTAATTTGATCTGTAAATCAGGTATGGATCACGTGTCATACATGTAGCAAGGCCAAATATCCCTTTCCCTATTCTTCCAAATACACTGGACACCATTTTCACCCAGCAGGTCAAACCAACCACCATGACCTCCCACTTCTCCCAGATACCCGAAACCTCTGCTTTCCACCAAGTGTTTTGTAACGAAATACACTACATGACCAAAAGTATGTGGACACCTGCTCTTCGAACATGTCATTCCAAAATCATGGGCATTAATATGTAGTTGGTCCCCCCGTTGCTGCTATAACAGCTTCTACTCTTCTGGGAATGTTTTCCACTAGATGTTGGTACATTGCTGCGGGGACTTGCTTCCATTCAGCCACAAGTGCATTAGTGAGGTAGGGCACTGATATTGGCCAGCAGCATACCACCCTGCATACCATTGCTGGCTTGCTTCTGAAGCTAAGCAGGGTTGGTCCGGGTCAGTCCCTGGATGGGAGACCAGATGCTGCTGGAAGTGGTGTTGGAGGGCCAGTAGGAGGCACTCTTTCCTCTGGTCTAAAAAAAAAAATATCCCAATGCCCCAGGGCAGTGATTGGGGACACTGCCCTGTGTAGGGTGCCGTCTTTCGGATGGGACGTTAAACGGGTGTCCTGACTCTCTGAGGTCATTAAAGATCCCCTGGCACTTATCGTAAGAGTAGGGGTGTTAACCCCGGTGTCCTGGCTAAATTCCCAATCTGGCCCTCAAACCATCATGGACACCTAATAATCCCCAGTTTACAATTGGCTCATTCATCCCCCTCCTCTCCCCTGTAACTATTCCCCAGGTCGTTGCTGCAAATGAGAACGTGTTCTCAGTCAACTTACCTGGTAAAATAACGGTAAAAAAATAAAATAAAAAATAAATATTGAGCGAGTCACTGGGGCAGGGCTCGCAGTCGGCATTCCAATTCATCCCAAGTGTGTTCGATGGTCTTGAGGTCAGGACTATGTGCAGGCCAGTCAAGTTCTTCTGCACCGATCTCGACAAACAATTTCTGTATGGACCTCACTTTGTACACGGGGGCATTATCATGCTGAAACAGGAAAAACTGGCTCGCAGTCGGCATTCCAATTCATCCCAAGTGTGTTCGATGGTCTTGAGGTCAGGACTATGTGCAGGCCAGTCAAGTTCTTCTGCACCGATCTCGACAAACAATTTCTGTATGGACCTCACTTTGTACACGGGGGCATTATCATGCTGAAACAGGAAAAACTGGCTCGCAGTCGGCATTCCAATTCATCCCAAGTGTGTTCGATGGTCTTGAGGTCAGGACTATGTGCAGGCCAGTCAAGTTCTTCTGCACCGATCTCGACAAACAATTTCTGTATGGACCTCACTTTGTACACGGGGGCATTATCATGCTGAAACAGGAAAAACCCTTCCCCAAACTGTTGCCACAAAGTACAGAATCCTCTAGAATATCATTGTATGCTGTAGCGTTAATATTACCTTCACTGGAACTAAGGAGCCTAGACCGAACCATGAAAAACAGCCCCAGACCATTATTCTTCCTCCACCAAACTTGTCAGTTGGCAATATTCATTTGGGCAGGTAGCGTTCTCCTGGCATCCGCTAAACCCAAATTCATCCGTCAGACTGCCAGATGGTGAAGAGTGATTCATCACTCCAGAGAACGCATTTCCACTGCTCCAGAGTCCAATGGCGATGAGCTTTACACCACTCCAGCTGACACTTGGCATTGCGCATAGTGATCTTAGGCTTTCGTGCAGCTCTAGCAGGGCAGAAATTTGACACACTGACTTGTTGGAAAGGTGGCATCCTATGACGGTGCCACGTTGGAAGTCACTGAGCTCTTCAGTAAGGCCATTCTACTGCCAATGTTTGTCTATGGAGATCGCATGGCTGAGTGCTCGATTTTATACACCTGTCAGCAACGGTGTAATTTGTGGTTGAAATAATTTGAAGGCGTGTCCACATACTTTTGTGTATATATAGTGTTTGACCGGCCCCGCTCTGAAGAGGGAGGGATCAAGAATAATAATACAACCCACTTGACACTCGGCTAATTGTCTCCAGCATAATCTGGAAATCATCACTCTCTCTCATTATCAACGAACCTAAAGTTCAATTAAAAGTATAAAACTTTGATTAATTACTGTTCCTTAATATCGGGCCGGGGTGGAGTGGCATGCTCGGAGCTTAGCAGGGCCATCAATTCGGCCTTGGTTGTACGTTTTTAATTTGGAATCTTTTATTTCATGATGTTGCCAAGGAGTGTTTGATCGTTACTCGTTCAGTCTGAGCTCTCTGTGTCATTTCCTCCTGAAGGGTCCACACCGGCAGCACATAATGGCCCTTGTCTCCGCTCCTCAGCCTCCGATCCAGATGATTATGCTCTGCATCGCACCAGACAAATGCCAGTCTGCTTTCTCTGCCTCACAATTAACTAAATGCCCTTATTTAAGAATGGGCATCTCATTCCGAGCACTGAGCTGGCATGAATGCAAAAAGACAAGCGGTGGGGCAATTGATCACCCCTCCTTATAAAGTGGAATGTCATACCCACAATAGAGAGTGGAGACTGGCTTCTTTCCAGGGAAAGGGCAGGCTGGCTTATTCTGATAGGAGCGCCCTTTTTAGTCCCACCACTGGTAATCCTAACTGCATCCAAGTTTAAATGGTCCATTAAATGTACTCACCAATTGATGCAGTGAAAAGGGCATACCTGGGTGTGTGACGGCCAGTCAGGCTCACAGAGAAAAGGGCATACCTGGGTGTGTGACGGCCAGTCAGGCTCACAGAGAAAAGGGCATACCTGGGTGTGTGACGGCCAGTCAGGCTCACAGAGAAAAGGGCATACCTGTGTGTGTGACGGCCAGTCAGACTCACAGAGAAAAAGGCATACCTGGGTGTGTGACGGCCAGTCACACTCGCAGAGAAAAGGGCATAGCTGGGTGTGTCACGGCCAGTCAGGCTCACAGAGAAAAGGGCATATCTGGGTGTGTGACGGCCAGTCAGGCTCACAGAGAAAAGGGCATACCTGGGTGTGTGACGGCCAGTCAGACTCACAGAGGAAAGGGCATACCTGGGTGTGTGACGGCCAGTCACACTCGCAGAGAAAAGGGCATAGCTGGGTGTGTCACGGCCAGTCAGGCTCACAGAGAAAAGGGCATACCTGGGTGTGTGACGGCCAGTCAGACTCACAGAGAAAAGGGCATACCTGGGTGTGTGACGGCCAGTCAGACTCACAGAGAAAAGGGCATACCTGGGTGTGTGACGGCCAGTCAGACTCACAGAGAAAAGGGCGTGTGACGGCCAGTCAGGCTCACAGAGAAAAGGGCATACCTGGGTGTGTGACGGCCAGTCAGGCTCACAGAGAAAAGGGCATACCTGGGTGTGTGACGGCCAGTCAGACTCACAGAGAAAAGGGCATACCTGGGTGTGTGACGGCCAGTCAGACTCACAGAGAAAAGGGCGTGTGACGGCCAGTCAGGCTCACAGAGAAAAGGGCATACCTGGGTGTGTGACGGCCAGTCAGACTCACAGAGAAAAGGGCATACCTGGGTGTGTGACGGCCAGTCAGACTCACAGAGAAAAGGGCGTGTGACGGCCAGTCAGGCTCACAGAGAAAAGGGCATACCTGGGCGTGTGACGGCCAGTCAGGCTCACAGAGAAAAGGGCATACCTGGGTGTGTGACGGCCAGTCAGGCTCACAGAGAAAAGGGCATACCTGGGTGTGTGACGGCCAGTCAGACTCACAGAGAAAAGGGCATACCTGTGTGTGTGACGGCCAGTCACACTCGCAGAGAAAAGGGCATACCTGTGTGTGTGACGGCCAGTCAGGCTCACAGAGAAAAGGGCATATCTGGGTGTGTGACGGCCAGTCAGGCTCACAGAGAATATGAGATGGCACTGGCTCCTTTGGCCTTGCTTTAGTTTTAATATTTCACCATGAACATTACACCAATATGTGCAACAAAATACTCCTTAAAGGATGTCATACACACACTCAGAAATAGCTAAAGATAACATTTGACCCCCCACCCCCCGTGAGGCAAATTGGAAAGCGTATACCCCTTAGCTTCAGAAGATATCAACCATCTGTCCTCTAGTGCTGTCAATTAGAGAGTGAAATGCTATGATTAATTCACCAACCCTAACAAGGGTAATATATAGTTTGTTGGCAGGTTTAGTTGTATAGCCTTCCTTATAATTACTGCACGTGTTTCTTGAATCTTTTAATAACACTTCTTAACAGTGCGCTGCTTTGAACACAATATGAATTTCCCATTTGAATTCAGGCATTCTGGATTACCCTCATAGTTAGGGGATACTTGAAAGATAAACTGTGTTCAAACTGTGTTCTATTCTGATTTAACTGCAATAATGATACCAACAATTGAGCTCTTGATAGTCAACTCGAATTCTATTACAGATGTAGGATCCTGATGCAAGATAACTTTCTTGTATCAACCCCTACAAAAATGTCCATGAATTATAATCCACATAATTTGCATTTCCTGTTGCTACACGATCGTCTTTGTGGAAGAGAGGACCAAGGCGCAGCGTGATACGAATAAATCTTCTTTTAATATAACGAAGACGAAACAAACACTTTTACAAATATACCAAAAAACAACAAACAACCGTGAAGCTACAAACCTACGTGCAACATAGACAATTACCCACAACCTGCCCAATGCCTATGGCTGCCTTAAATATGGCTCCAATCAGAGACAACGATAGACAGCTGTCTCTGATTGAGAACCACTCAGGCAACCATAGACATACCTAAACACTTACACTGAACACAACCCCATCAATACAAACACCCTTGACTAGACAAAAACACACAAACATCCCCCATGTCACACCCTAACCTAACTAAAATCATAAAGAAAACAAAGATAACTAAGGCCAGGGCGTGACAGCTACAGTATTCCTGCTGTAGCAAACTGTCTCAAATTAAGATCCTACATCTGTAGCACCTTGGTACAATCCATTTCACTTCAGGCACCGATAATAAACAACGGTCTGTCGTAGAAGACTAAACCCTGCAGTAAACTCAAGATGTTGTGTCTGAGACACCAAGGGATGGTGAAAATATGTCTGAGAAGAATGAAAAAAGGTCCAGCACTCACTTGAATATGATTTGCAATTGAAGCTTTGTGGTTGTAGCAGCATGTTGCTAAACCACACACACAAGTTTCAGCTTGTGCCTTTCTCAGAGCCTGTGTGGAAGGCGATCTGAGGAAGGCAGGCACATGTGGTTTAGTAAGATGTTGCGATTATGAGTTAACCCTTTGTTCATAATAAATATAAATCAGTGTTTAGTGTTTCTGTATCAATATAGATGTTTTAAAAAGTTAATTTGGGATCATTTTGACCCCCAGCCAAAAACACCTAATTCTGCCAATAGTAATTTGATAGTTAGGACCTTTATTTGAATCTAGGTTTCTCTGGAGACATAATATCAAGTCACCCATACCACCAGAGGGTGGAGGTGCACCTGAATCAGTGATTTGTACTAGATAGACAGATAATCTGCCAAGATAAAGCTCCTAAGAGTGTACTTTTCTATACCACATATTGTGTGACTGTGTAAAAAAACAAAATTACCTTATTTTGGTCAATGGTATGAAAAGTCTATCAATGGTATAAATACTTAATATAACTGCAATACAGAATTCAGATACACTCTGAATCTACAGAGAGATCTGTATTGGTGTGTATTCTCAGAAAAGTGGTCATTCTAGGGCAAATCTACAAAAAGTATTTATTTGAATCCAGGTCTCCCTGGAGATATAATATTAAGTTATAAATGTCATCAGAGGGAGGAGGGGGACCTGTACTGTTGATTTTGACCAGATACACAGACCACCTGCAGAAATGAAGCATCTTATGTACTCACCTATGATTATAACTAGGTATGACCATGTACAAAAACTAAAGGACCTTACATATAGCTCAAAGCCATATAAAATATCTTGGTTGTAAAATAGTTGCTATTGAAGTGAATATTTAGACTTGAAAAACAAATTGTGTACCTACAGAAAGCTGAAACCCTCCTCTCTTTGAGAGGGACACGAGGACGAAGCTTCTAAAGCTATGTTTTCAAACGGCTCAGAAAGCATTTTTCTCTCAGGGACATGGGGGGAAATGAGAGTGGCTCGCTCATCACAGCAGCAGGACATGAGCATAATGCACCTTACTGTTTGACCAAATCATGGTTTTAGCCGCCCAAAAAATACAACTTGCTCGAAAAGAAAAGGCACCCTGGGAAATATGTAAAATAGGCATTACACCACACAGTGTTAAAACAACACCCACATTTATTTTACTGTAACACTACAGGTGTTAATTTCGTACACTGAGAACGTGTAACAGCATCAGCACTAAGCAGAGTGAGTCCAGTTTAGTCCAGCCAATCAGTTGTCTTGAGACAAGGTAAGGGTGGTATACAGAAGATAAACCTATTTGGTAAAAGACCAAGTCCATATTATGGTAAGAACAGCTCAAATATCCAAAGAGAAACGACAGTCCATCATTACTTTAAGACATGAAGGTCAGTCAAATTTCAGGAAATGTGAACGTTTCTTCAAGCGCAGTCGCAAAAACCATCAAGCGCTAAGATGAAACTGGCTCTCATGAGGACCGCCACAGGAAGGGAAGACCCAGATTTACCTCTGCTGCAGAGGATAAGTTCACTAGACTTACCAGCCTCAGAAATTGCAGCCCAAATAAATGTTTCACAGAGTTCAAGTAACAGACACATCTCAACATCAACTGTTCAGAGAAGACTGTGTGAATCAGGCCTTCGTGTTCAAATTGATGCAATGAAACCACTACTAAAGGACACCAATAATAAGAAGAGACTTGCTTGGGCCAAGAAACACGAACAATGGACCTTAGACTGGTGGAAATCTGTCCTTTAGTCTGATGAGTCCAAATTTGAGACTTTTAGTACCAACCCCTGTGTCATTGTGAGATGCAGAGTAGGTGAATGGATGATCTCTGCATGTGTGGCTCCCACCGTGAAGCATGGAGGAGGAGGTGTGATGTTGTAGGGGTGCTTTGCTGGTGACACTGTCAGTGATTTATTTAGAATTCAAGGAACACTTAACCAGCATGGCTAACACAGCATTCTGCAGCGATACACCATCCGATCTGATTTACTTAGTGGGACTATCATTTGTTTTTCAACAGGACAATGACCCAACACTCCTCCAGGCTGTGTAAGGGCTATTTGACCAAGAAGGAGAGTGATGGAGTGCTGCATCAGCTGACCTGGCCTCCACAGTCACCCGACCTCAACCCAATTGAGATGGTTTGGGATGAGTTGGACAGGAGAGTTAAGGAAAAGCAGCCAACAAGTGCTCGCAATATGTGTGAACTCCTTCAAAAATGTGGGTAAAGCCTTCTAGGTGAAGCTGGTTGAGAGAATGCCAAGAGTGTACAAAGCTGTCATCAAGACAAAAGGTGGCACTTTGAAAAATCTCAACTCTCAAATATATTTTGATTTGTTTAACCTGTTTGGCGTGCAAGCTCGACGTCGGTACATTTATGACAACAGCCACTTCAAGTGCAGGGCGCGAAATTCAAAAGATATTTTTTTTAAATATTTAACTTTCACACATTAACAAGTCCAATACAGCATATGAAAGGTACACATCTCGTGATGTGTGATGTTCGATAATGTGTAATGTGGAAAAATATACTGTATGTTCTGAGAGGCCAAATGGATTTGTCATGTATTTTATAGGCCCAAAGTCTTACTCAAATAAGCAAGGGGAGATACTGTATGTGGCTATCAGCTAAGCGTTTTTCAGAAAATGTTCTATAAAGTGTGACAGTTGACAGAATTAATGCTGTCGATGTCCTGTTTCTGTAGTATCTGGATGTCCAGGTAATTTTAAGTCACATGTGGATTTTGAAAGATTCAGGGCCCGGTTTCCCAAAATCATCTTCAAGGCTAAGTCCATCTTAGAACCATCCTATTGTTCTAACGATGAATTTAGCCTTAAGATGTTTTTGGGAAACCTGCCCAGACGTGTCGTAGTATGTCTGCGTGTGGTTGGTTATCACTCGGATGCAGGAGAAGGCCGAGCTAAATCTGATTATTTAGTTCTGCAACACAATCGGAAAGCTGTATGACTTTCTGAAATGGTTGTCATTATACTAGCAATAGATTTGACCGTCACTTTTAATCTAAACAAAATTATTTCATGGCCAAACCATGCATTTGGATCTTGATTTTTATTTTTTTCACTTTGGTGTTAACACTTCTAACTACATACTAACTACTCTTGCAAAGGAACTAATTTGAGAAAGAAAATATTCAGCACTAAAACAATTAATATATTTGTTTAATTATGTGTAGTGCTGTGTATACTATTGTCACGTTCTGACCTTAGTTCCTTTTTATGTCTTTATTTTAGTTGGTCAGGGCGTGAGTTGGGGTGGGCATTCTATGTTGTTTTTCTATGTTTTGTTCTGTTGTAAGATTTCTATGTGTTTGGCCTTGTATGGTTCTCAATCAAAGGTAGGTGTCAGTCGTTGTCTCTGATTGGGAGCCATATTTAGGTAGCCTGTTTTTCATTGTGTGCTGTGGGTGATTGTTTCCTGTTGTAGTGTTTGTTTCACTTTTCAGGACTGTTTCGGTTTTGGTATTTTTCACTTTTTTATTTTGTATTTTCGTAGTATTCAGTTTTACACATGGACACTTACCACGCTGCAAATTGGTCCGATATCTCTTACTCCTTGTCAGAAGAAGAGGAAAGTCGTTACAACTATAGAATAACTAACTTAATTAGTTTCACAAATAATAAATCTTTATATACACAGCTAAATCAAAAGTGTTAAATATACAGTACAAGTCAAAAGTTTGGACACACCTACTCATTCAAGGTTTTTTTTATACTATTTTCTACATTGCAGAATAATAGTGAAGACATCAAAACTATGAAATAACACATATGGAATCATGTAGTAACCAAAAAAAGTGTTAACTTCTTATGGTTGCAAGGGGCAGTATTGAGTAGCCAGTTAAATCGTGCCCATTTCAAACGGCCTCGTACTCAATTCTTGCTCGTACAATATGCATATTATTATTACTATTGGATAGAAAACACTCTCTAGTTTCTAAAACCGTTTGAATTATTTCTCTGAGTGAAACAGAAGTCATTCTGCAGCACACTTCCTGACCAGGAAGTGGAATGTCAGAAATCGATGCTCTGTTCAACTGCATGCCTATACATGGGCGTGATACGTAAAAGTCTACATACACTTCATACGCCTTCCCCTGGTTGTCAAGAGGCGGTGAGAGAAAAAAAATAGTGTTTGTCTTGGTCTGAGGTGGAATTAAAGCTCTTTGTTTGACGTGACCGTCCATTTCCTGTTTCTGGAGAGTGCGAAAGAGGACATGAATTTGCCTTCTGTTTTGCTCTCGTTATGGACGACTAACATCTCCGTCTTAGATTTTATTTGATACATGTGACCATATCATCGTAACGTATGTTTTTTCAATATAGTTTAATCAGATTATTGAAATTTTTTCGGGAGTTTTGCCGTGTTCCGTTCTCTGACTTTGTTGAGGTTGGAGTGATCCGTGCCACTTGGCAAGTGCCCATGCTAAATGAAGAGGGATATTTGCCGTTCCAGATCAAAACAGCGATTGTTCTGGACTAAGGACACCTTGTCCAAAATTCTGACGTAAGATCACCAAAATTAAGAAACATTTTATGATGCTATTTCTAATATCTGTCGTGCATGTGAACTGGTCGTCGGCGCCCAAGTGTTTCTGGCTATTGTGCTAAGCTAATATAACACAACATTTTGTTTTCGCTGTAAAACATTTAATAAATCGGAAATATTGTCTGGCATCACAAGATGCCTGTCTTTCATTTGCTGTACACTATGTATTTTTCAGAAATGTTTTATGATGAGTAATTAGGTATTTGACGTTGGTGTCTGTAAATATTATGGCTGCTTTCGGTGAAATTTCTGATTGTAGCTGAAATGTAAACTATGATTTATACCTGAAATATGCAAATTTTTCGAACAAAACATATGCTATACAATAAATATGTTATCAGACTGTCATCTGATGAAGTTGTTTCTTGGTTAGTGGCTATTTATATCTTTATTTGGTCGAATTTGTGATAGCTACTGATGGAGTAAAAAACTGATGGAGTAATAAAAGTGGAGTCTTTTGCTAACGTGGTTAGCTAATAGATTTACATATTTTGTCTTCCCTGTAAAACATTTTAAAAATCGGACATGTTGGCTGGATTCACAAGATGTGTACCTTTCATATGCTGTATTCAACTTGTTAATGTGTGAAAGTTAAATATTAAAAAAATATATATTTTGAATTTCGCGCCCTGCACTTTGAACTGGCTGTTGTCATAAGTGTACCGACGTCGGGCTTGCACGCCAAACAGGATAACTGTGTTCACTCAAAGATTCCTCAAAGAAAAAATCTGTCTCACTTTCCCGATCAATCTCTTCTATAATCTGGTGCAAATCTGTATACTTAGACTTGGACTTCGCTTTCCCTGATTTATTTGCCATGATGTCTTCAATGAAATCGTTGAAAAAACACTTTCCAAAATACTACTTTCCAAAACACTGCTGTGCGTAACTAGCGTGACTGCAACTAGTCTGTTGGTCAATGGCGAGAATGTTTTCGTTACGCGTGCGTTTACAAACAAGGGATGGTGGCCCAACTTATAACCATCACATACTGGCGTTTACCTCAGCTCATTGGCTATCTACCCAGCTAGATTTCAAGAAGATCAGTGGTCATTGGGCAGAAATACAGTCAATCAACAAAGCTTCGCTAATATAATTGGTGCGCAATGAACTCATTGCTCGTTGTCTTCAAATCAGTTCACTTCGGTCAATACTACCCGCAAAAAAAACAATCAAGTTTGACTGTGTTACAAACATCCAGAGGATTGCAATGGATCCAATCATGACTAGATAAACAATTGTTTAGTGTGTGTAATTACGTTGAATGCTCCGTAAAAAGTTGATAGAGATGAAAATCACAACACAAACGGTTTACAAAATGTTTCGTTTTAGGCTATAAAAATGGATTTTATCAAAGAAAACGACACTTCATTTGAACACTGGGACCCTCAGGAAGAGAAGTAAGAGCAAGATATCAGAATGTAAGTCATAATTTTACTTTCAGATGTGAATTTGTCAAAACTGTCATGGCGGAAAATGTTTGTTTTTGTTGATCGCTCTTCTCAAACAAAAGCATGGCATTTGTTCTCTGTAATAGCTATTTTAAATCGGAAAACGTAGTTTGATTACCAAGATTCTAATCTTTTGAAGGATGTAAGACACTTGCATTTTCAAGAATGTTTAATGTTACAACTTTGTATTTTTAGTTAGTCACTCTGAAATTTCCCCGGATGTTGATCCCTGTACGGGGATCGCAGCCATAATTAAGCAGACCCCCATAGTGCCTGTGCCCAAGAACACTAAGGTAACCTGCATAAACTACTACCGACCCATAGCACTCATGTCTGTAGCCATGAAGTGCTTCAAAAGGCTGGTCATGGCGCACATCAACATCATTATCCCAGAAACACTAGACCCACTCCAATTTGCATACCGCCCCAACAGATTCACAGATGATGCAGTCTCTATTGCACTCCACACTGCCCTTTCCCACCTGGACAAAAGGAACACATATGTGAGAATGCTATTTATTGACTACAGCTCAGCGTTCAACACCATAGTGCCCTCAAACCTCATCAATAAGCTAAGGACCCTGGGACTAAACACCTCCCTCTGCAACTGCAACGGGCCGCCCCCAGGAGGTAAGGGTAGGTAACAACACATCCGCCATGCTGATCCTCAACACAGGGGCACCTCAGGGGTGCGTGCTCAGTCCCCTCCTGTACTCCCTGTTCACTCATGACTGCACGGCCAGGCACGACTCCAACACCATCATTATGACACAACAGTGGTGACACAACAGATGACACAACAGTGGTAGGCCTGATCACCGACAACGACTAGACAGCTTATAGGGAGGTCAGATACCTGGCCGTGTGGTGCCAGGACAACAACCTCTCCCTCAACGTGATCATGATTGTGGAGATGATTGTGGACTACAGGAAAAAAAGGACCGAGCACGCCCCCATTCTCATCGACAGGGCTAGGCTACCAGGGCTAGGCTACCAGGGCTAGGCTACCTACGTCTGCAGATATTGGGCCAGTAACCGAAAGGTTGCTGGATTGAATCACGAGTTGACAAGGTAAAAATATGTTGTTCTGCCCCTGAACAAGGCAGTTAAGCCACTGTTCCTAGGCTGTCATTGTAAATAGGAATTTGTTCTTAACTGACTTGCCTTGTTAATGAAAGGCTATATAAAATATTTAAAAAATAAAGAGCTACAGTGGAGCCGGTTGAGAGCTTCAAGTTCATAGTTGTATACATTACCAACAACCTAACATGGTCAAAGCACAACAAGACAGTCATGAAGAGTGCATGAGAAAACCTATTCCCCCTCAGGAGATTTGGCATGGGTCCTCAGATCTTCAAAAGGTTCTACAGCTGCACCATCGAGAGCATCCTGCCTGGTTGCATCACTGCCTGATATAGCAACTGCTCCGTCTCTGACCGCAAGGCACTACAGAGGGTAGTGCGAATAGCCCAGTACATCACTTGGGCCAAGCTTCCTGCCATCCAGGACCTCTATACCAGGCGGTGTCAGAGGCAGGCCCAAAATATTGTCAAATACTCCAGCCACCCTAGTCATAGACTGTTCTCTCTGCTACTGCACGGCAAGCGGTACCGGAGCGCCACATCTAGGTCGAAGAGGCTTCTAAACAGCTTCTACCCCCAAGCCATAAGACTTCTTTTAATTCAATCACGTAATCAATTAAACGTTAGGTAATCGATTTGATGAAATAGCAGGTCATATAATTTCGTCACATTTAAGGATAGTAAAGACATGACACTGCCTTTGATCTGTCTTTTGCCTGCCCCCTGTGTCATGACTTGTCGGTCCCTCTCCTTGTTCGGGCGGCGTTCGGCAGTCGACGTCACCAGCCTTCTAGCCATCGCCGATCCACTTTTCATTTTCCATTTGTTTTGTCTTTGTCTTTGTCTTGGTTTCAATTCCCCAATTACCTGTTCATTATTTAACCACTGTTCCCCCATGTTGGTTTGTGAGTAAATTATTTCTATGTAGAAAGGTCCGTTATGGTGGGCTCTGTTTTTGTATTGCATTTATTATATGTTGAATAAAATATGTTTACTTACTCATATCTGCTGTCCTGCGCCTGACTCCTATATACCAGCTACACACAGACTTCCTTACACCCTGTTTGGGTCAATAAGCATCTGTGACTCTAGCTGTCTGCATCTGGGTCTTATCCTGAGTTCTGGTCCTCATGAAGTGTGAAGGAGGAAAGATGTGAAAGTCACAGGAGTATATGTAAAATAATGTTAAAAGAAAAGCTTGCTTATTTTATCCTGGAAAAATTCTTCAAGATCTGGCAAAGTGTCAATCAAGGGGAATCAATAAAAGGAACAGGTCTCAACAAAATTATATTTAGGTAGGATACAGTCGTTTTCAATCCATGAAGAAAAAGCTTTTTATGTATCTATTGGTGAAGACCTCTCCATAAGGGTAGCTTCACTGTTACATTTCCATAAACCTCAAGACAGGCTTTGTGTGAAGACACAAAGGTTGATTGATTGCCTTTATATTTTCTTCGTCATTATGCTACAAGTATTCCACATAATATATCAGGTAACCTTCAGTCGACTACGGGCAACAATAAACACTTGTCAAACGAGACAGAAATAATGTAGTGCCCTTTGCAGGAAGAAACACAAATTAGCAATTTCTCGCAAAATACATGGTCTATTCAAATTCGGACGGGCCCCACATTTTGAATTATTGTCTGAATTATTTCATACATCTTGTTTTGTTCATCTTACCTTAACTTGATTGTCTTACCTTAACTCAATTGTCTTATCTTAACTTAATTAACTTGCCCTAACTGAATTATCTTAACTTAATTATCTTACCTTACATCCATTCATCTGGGACAATTTTCATGACCCTCCGTATCGGATAATTAATGGTTTCCCTGTGTGTGTATGTGCGAGAGAGAGAGATAACAAGAACATTATGAGAACATTATGAGTCTAGAAGCAACCAACAATGATATTTTCTAAGGTGTAAGCGAGAGCCATTAGCAGCACATTGGTAGTGTGTGTTAAAGTCATGAACTAGATAATATTTCTGGAAAAAAGTCTGACAAATGTGAAAATCCAAGAGATGTGTTATGTCGGTAGATTAAGTTTATATGGTCCTGGGCTTCAGTTTGAGAGAACTTCGACGTCATCATTAACATCAATATTTCACAGAAACCATCTGTTTCGAAGGAACAAAACGTGTCTATCACACTAAGTTACAAGCAAGTCAGGTGAATGAGTAATGAAACGTTGGCTCTTTAAAAAGCTCCAATCAGATCCACCAGTCTCTACAGACTTAATTACCTTCTCCCCTCTCTCACTTTAGCAAAGGGCGGCATGTTTGTGCCTCCAAATCCATATTATGTAATCTCTGAGGTCACTCCCGAAACCCTGGCCAGAAAGTGAATTGTCTGTGAACCTCCCACCTAGACAAGGTTTCCTCCTCCTTCCTTTCCGCCTTCCTCACACTCGCTGAGTTCTAACAGCCAAGGTCTTATGGGTAAGAAAAGGTGAAGCGGGGGCGGCTGTTTGAAGCGCTGCTCATTTTTGTTGGAGGTGTCCAATTATTTTAGTTTTCCCATTCCCATAACGTTGAGTGATGGTGGTCCGAATGTGCAAAATGAAAGCCCAGGTATATGATGTAATGATGCATTTCCAAAATTGCATGTGACCCCAGCAAAAGACCCTGGCCACCTCGTTAAATGCAAATGGAAAAGCATGCCTAATTCTTCCACTCCATTTAGACTTAATTCTACACTGGAGAAAAAAATATTTGAACTGGAAATGATTAGAGCTCGTTTCTGTTACGGGTAAGATAAGAGGTGTCACACGGGGTAGTGACAGTCACCATAGTATAGCACTGTTTTTCCCCCAAAGCCGCGGTGGCAATCTTGGCAAAAGTTCAGAAAGAATTCTAAATCAACACGTGACAGAAGCAGGAAGCTTTCTAATTTCAGTGAAACACAATACAGTGAAAAAAGGGCCCTTTGTGGAGAGATTTCAATCATTTTCAGCCCAGCCCCTACCTGTGACACTGGCTTTCCTCTTGAGCCCAGAGGCATGTTACCAATCCCTGGAGGACATTGCTGGGTGCAAATGATATTCTCATCCTATCCTCAAGGCTATAGACGTGATACTATGGAGTCGCTGGTTGATGGATATCACCATATTTTTATCTTCATCTGACTGTTTGATCTGAAACATCAAATAGTTATCTCTGCTTGCTGACCTCAAGACTACCTCAAACTGGTGATAATGCCCCTAACATGTATGCCAGGATAACATTATTCAGACACCTTTCATAAATCTATCAAATTTGACATCATATTGAGTAAATTTAACAATAGGTTTTAGAATTGCTGTTCTTTTTCCATCTCCATTGTTCATCTTCATCTATGGGTGTACAGCAGAAGGAGAATGGGCAGAAGAGAATATAAACTTTCTCCATTACAAACAAACAGAACAGGCCGTGGTCCACCGGCTAAGGTTTACTCAAGAGAAGTGCCCAGCTCTCAGAGGCCTCATAGAGAAAAGCAAACACCAGCCTTTATCCCCCTATCATCCTTGCCTGGAGGAGGGAATACAATTGTTGTTTCGAGTTCCGAAGAGGCCTGCTGGATGCTTAGAGATCACAGGTCATGTTAGCACTATCCCGAGGTTTGAGCTGACATTTAAAACGTGGATTTGGCCAACATTTCTCTACGGTGTATGTGGCTACCGGAAATTGGCTTAGATGAAAAGCAACTTTCCGATTCACACTCGCCAGAGCTTGGAAATGAGGTGAGCTTTGCGCCTTGAAGACTATGCCAATGTTGGGGCCCTTAGGGGCCTTGCCTCGGAATGTGGCCGAGCAAATGTGAAGGTAGGATGCCAGGCGCTATGGTGCTGTATCTACACGGTAGAGTGTATACTCTGTGGAGTATCTGCTGTATCTACACGGTAGAGTGTATACTCTGTGGAGCATCTGCTGTATCTACACGGTAGAGTGTATACTCTGTGGAGCATCTGCTGTATCTACACGGTAGAGTGTATACTCTGTGGAGCATCTGCTGTATCTACACGGTAGAGTGTATACTCTGTGGAGTATCTGCTGTAACTCTACATGGTAGAGTGTATACTCTGTGGAGTATCTGCTGTATCTACACGGTAGAGTGTATACTCTGTGGAGCATCTGCTGTATCTACACGGTAGAGTGTATACTCTGTGGAGTATCTGCTGTA
This sequence comes from Salvelinus fontinalis, assembly GCF_029448725.1. NCBI lineage: Eukaryota > Metazoa > Chordata > Actinopteri > Salmoniformes > Salmonidae > Salvelinus > Salvelinus fontinalis. The sequence goes on from NC_074682.1 coordinate 49,865,095, forward strand.
TCTACACGGTAGAGTGTATACTCTGTGGAGTATCTGCTGTATCTACACGGTAGAGTGTATACTCTGTGGAGCATCTGCTGTATCTACACGGTAGAGTGTATACTCTGTGGAGTATCTGCTGTAACTCTACATGGTATAGTGTATACTCTGTGGAGTATCTGCTGTATCTACATGGTAGAGTGTATACTCTGTGGAGTATCTGCTGTAACTCTACATGGTAGAGTGTATACTCTGTGGAGCATCTGCTGTATCTACACGGTAGAGTGTATACTCTGTGGAGTATCTGCTGTATCTACACGGTAGAGTGTATACTCTGTGGAGTATCTGCTGTATCTACACGGTAGAGTGTATACTCTGTGGAGCATCTGCTGTATCTACATGGTAGAGTGTATACTCTGTGGAGCATCTGCTGTATCTACACGGTAGAGTGTATACTCTGTGGAGCATCTGCTGTATCTACACGGTAGAGTGTATACTCTGTGGAGTATCTGCTGTAACTCTACATGGTATAGTGTATACTCTGTGGAGTATCTGCTGTATCTACATCATAGAGTGTATACTCTGTGGAGTATCTGCTGTATCTACACGGTAGAGTGTATACTCTGTGGAGCATCTGCTGTATCTACACGGTAGAGTGTATACTCTGTGGAGTATCTGCTGTATCTACACGGTAGAGTGTATACTCTGTGGAGCATCTGCTGTATCTACACGGTAGAGTGTATACTCTGTGGAGTATCTGCTGTAACTCTACATGGTATAGTGTATACTCTGTGGAGTATCTGCTGTATCTACATCATAGAGTGTATACTCTGTGGAGTATCTGCTGTATCTACACGGTAGAGTGTATACTCTGTGGAGCATCTGCTGTATCTACACGGTAGAGTGTATACTCTGTGGAGTATCTGCTGTAACTCTACATGGTAGAGTGTATACTCTGTGGAGTATCTGCTGTATCTACACGGTAGAGTGTATACTCTCTGGAGTATCTGAGCACTCCACACTGCACATACAGTCCTCCCATGATATACTGGCACAATCAAAATCCATGGGTAGAAGTAAAACATGTCAAAGGCATATGAGATTTTTATTTATTTATTAAACTAGGCAAGTCAGTTAAGAACAAATTCTTATTTTACAATGACGGCCTACCCCAGCCAAACCCTCCCCGAACCCGGACGACGCTGGGCCAATTGTGATACAGCCCAAGATCGAACCAGGGTCTGTAAAATAAGCCATGGGTTCAAAAATGTGCCCAATTACACAACGAAAGGAATGACTTAACTCCTAGGTTTGGTTATTACAGCATGCTTGAGCAGAGGGTTTAAGATTGGAGTCAAATACCATCTATGGGAGGATGCTTGTACAAACCAAATTGTCAGTTAGTGAATTTGGGGTTATCACAGGGGCAGTGCCGTGCAGGGGTACCACTACAACTTTTACATTAATCAGGATACCAAACTAGCTTCTGAGAGATCTGATTAACAATTCACAAAATAATGAAATCTGAGATAATAACGCAGAAGAACATGGAGAGAGTAAAGGATCTCTCGAGCAGTAGATGTCTGTGTGTCCTCTCTGGCTCATTATTCCCAAACTGTACCAGGGGCGTAATGGCCAAGCCAAAGAGGCATTGGCAGCACACCCAGAGAGAGGCAGCCTTCTGGACCATACTCAGACTGCAGAGAAAATAGATCTGAGACGCTTTTTTTCAAACTTCAACATCCCGGGATGCCATAGTCCCTGGGCGAAAGAAGTCTATCCTCGTAGAAGAAGATCTATGGCCCCGTAGCAGCAAATTGCAAGCTTTTCTTTTTTGGGAGATGAGAGGAGACCAGACGAGCAAAGACGAGACGAGAGGAGAACAAAGCCCACCTAGCTATAGTTACACACCACTGTGAGCTTATGGTGAAACACAGAGTATGTAGTGGACCACTGTACACTTATTGTGAAACAGAGAGTAGGTAGTGGACCACTGTGAGCTTATTGTGAAACAGAGAGTAGGTAGTGGACCACTCTATGCTTATTGTGAAACAGAGAGAGTACACAGACAAAACAGACAATAACTATTCTTCAAGGTAAGATGAAGATATTCTTGGCAAGAGGGTTCATGAGGAAGAGAAATACATCTGTTTAAGATTTTTGACACTGTAGATGTCTCACATCTGTAACATTTAGTAAAACAAGTGTGCACGTTTTTAAAACTTATCAGAACAACAGAGAGTAGGTAGTGGACCACTCTATGCTTATTGTGAAACAGAGAGTAGGTAGTGGACCACTTTGAGCTTATTGTGAAACAGAGAGTAGGTAGTGGACCACTTTGAGCTTATTGTGAAACAGAGAGTAGGTAGTGGACCACTGTGAGCTTATTGTGAAACAGAGAGTAGGTAGTGGATCACTTTGAGCTTATTGTGAAACAGAGAGTAGGTAGTGGACCACTGTGAGCTTATTGTGAAACAGAGAGTAGGTAGTGGATCACTTTGAGCTTATTGTGAAACAGAGAGTAGGTAGTGGACCACTCTATGCTTAATGTGAAACAGAGAGTAGGTAGTGGACCACTGTGAGCTTATTGTGAAACAGAGAGTAGGTAGTGGATCACTTTGAGCTTATTGTGAAACAGAGAGTAGGTAGTGGACCACTCTATGCTTAATGTGAAACAGAGAGTAGGTAGTGGACCACTCTATGCTTATTGTGAAACAGAGAGTAGGTAGTGGACCACTCTACACTTATTGTGAAACAGAGAGTAGATAGTGGACCACTGTACACTTATTGTGAAACAGAGAGTAGGTAGTGGACCACTGTACACTTATTGTGAAACAGAGAGTAGGTAGTGAACCACTGTACACTTATTGTGAAACAGAGAGTAGGTAGTGAACCACTGTACACTTATTGTGAAACAGAGAGTAGGTAGTGGACCACTGTGAGCTTATTGTGAAACAGAGAGTAGGTAGTGAACCACTGTACACTTATTGTGAAACAGAGAGTAGGTAGTGGACCACTGTGAGCTTATTGTGAAACAGAGAGTAGGTAGTGGACCACTGTGAGCTTATTGTGAAACAGAGAGTAGGTAGTGGACCACTGTGAGCTTATTGTGAAACAGAGAGTAGATAGTGGACCACTGTGAGCTTATTGTGAAACAGAGAGTAGGTAGTGGACCACTGTACACTTATTGTGAAACAGAGAGTAGGTAGTGGACCACTGTACACTTATTGTGAAACAGAGAGTGGGTAGTGGACCACTGTGAGCTTATTGTGAAACAGAGAGTAGGTAGTGGACCACTGTGAGCTTATTGTGAAACAGAGAGTAGGTAGTGGACCACTGTGAGCTTATTGTGAAACAGAGAGTAGATAGTGGACCACTGTGAGCTTATTGTGAAACAGAGAGTAGGTAGTGGACCACTGTGCGCTTATTGTGAAACAGAGAGTAGGTAGTGGACCACTGTGAGCTTATTGTGAAACAGAGAGTAGGTAGTGGACCACTTTGAGATTATTGTGAAACACAGAGTATGTAGTGGACCACTGTACACTTATTGTGAAACAGAGAGTAGGTAGTGGACCACTGTGAGCTTATTGTGAAACAGAGAGTAGGTAGTGGACCACTGTGAGCTTATTGTGAAACACAGAGTATGTAGTGGACCACTCTATGCTTATTGTGAAACAGAGAGTAGGTATTGGACCACGCTATGCTTAATGTGAAACAGAGAGTAGGTAGTGGACCACTGTGAGCTTATTGTGAAACAGAGAGTAGGTATTGGACCACTCTATGCTTAATGTGAAACAGAGAGTAGGTAGTGGACCACTCTATGCTTATTGTGAAACAGAGAGTAGGTAGTGGGGAGGTCTTGAGGAGGAACTGCTTTTGGGCAAACTGAACAACTCAAAGACATTCCACATATTTGTCTTCAAGGCTTTTTGAATGAATATCACTTACCCTTCTACCTTCTCCAACCTCACTGCAATACATTTGTAATACCAAAAGCTTACGTTGACTTAGAAGAGTTCCAGTGTTGTGTTGGATAGTCAGAGCCAGCTAACTAATATAGCATATCTCTGTTTGAGCAGGGTGTTTCAGTAGGTTAAACTTGCTAGCTGCATTTGCTAGCTAAGTAAATGAAACTGAAAGTGAAAACATTTTTGGAAATATTTCTCTCTCTCTACTTCTCTGTTGCTTCTACTTCATTTTGTAAGATATTAATTTGTTCAAAACTGCTCAACTATTGTCTTTCACTCTCTTTGAGGAGAGTGAAAGACGAGGATGGTCCTCCACTTCCTCCTCTGAGGAGCCTCCACTGAACTTGTCGTACCTTCAGGCAGCAGACACCATTACAGAGTTCCATTTCGTTAGGCAAAACAACAAGAAACTGCCTTTGCAGTGGGGTAAGGAACAAAAACACTGGACACTGGAGAATTGCCTGGTCTGATGAGTACTGGTTCCTGTTGTTTCACACTGATGGAAGGACTAGGGTATGGAGAAAACCACATGAGTACATGCATCCATCCAGCGCGTCAACATTACAGGCTAGTGGTGGTGTGATGGTGTGATGTGTTTTCATGGCACACACTGGGCCCCTTGATCAAAGTGAAGCAATGTTTGAATGCCACAGGATATCTGAGCATCATTGCCAATCAGGTGCATCCTTTCATGGCAGCAGTGTATCCATCTCCAAATTGATTTTTTTTTTTTGTAGGATAATACTCCATGCCACAAGGATAGGATTGTCCAGGAAAGGTTCCACGAACATGACAGTGAATTCAGCTTACTGCAGTGGCCTGCCCAGTCACCAGATGGCAATTCAATTGAGCATCTGCGGGATGAGATGGAACAAGCAATTCGGAGTAGAGATCCACTACCAGCCAACTTGACACAACCGTGGGAAGCATTGTAGTCAACATGGGCCAGCATCCCTGTGGAACTCTATCGAAACCTTGTATTGTCCATGCCCCGACAAATTGAGGCTGCTCCGATGACAAAAAGGGGTGCAACTCAATATTAGGTAGGTGTTCCTAATGTTTTGTACACTCAGTGTATATTTCCACAATATGAGGTTGAAATAATACTGTAAAAAAAAAATGATGATAATGCTCCTTAAGTGTACATTTTCTGCCTATTTTAAGAGCGTTTTTGGTGTGCCTGGTGACATCACCAGATGGTAAATTAGTTAGTAGACCAATACGAAATAGAGTTCCAGACCTCTTCTGTTAATTTTCAGTTTCCCCCTCCCCACGCAGACCACTCAAAGACGGTCCTAGCAAAATTCTTGCTTGAGAAATTGCTCTTTTGCTAAGAAACTTTTTTTGTTTATTTTTTGACCATTTTAATGTAAAACAATCACAGTAAGGTAAATTGTTACCCAGAAATGATTTAATATTGAGATAAAAACGGCTGCATTGGACCTTTAAGTACTAGTCTATAGTACTAGTCCCCAACCTTCCTCCATCTTGTTTTCCAGGTGTTGATGTTGTGGTGTTGGACTGGAGTGCTGTGTTGTATGCTCCACCAAGTGTGATTGTATGACGATCACTCAAGATGAACAATATAGTTTGTAGCAGCTAAAAAAAGCTTGATTTACACTGAAAGGGATAGTTACATAGGAAAACAAAACACAAGGCATTTCTTCCTAGGTTTTGGCCTTTCTAGGAAGTTTTTCCTAGCCACTGTGCTCTACACCTGCACTGCTTGCTGTTTGGGGTTTTAGGCTGGGTTTCTGTACAGCACTTTGAGATATCAGCTGATGTAAGAAGGGCTTTATAAATACATTTGATTTGAAGGCATGTATCCCTGAAAGGATTGAAATGGGCAGTCAACAATCAACTCAAAGTTCATAGCAGGATCATTGAAGTTTGTATTCTCTTTGCCTGTTTTCAACTTTTTCACAAGTGTTCTGGTTCTGGATTTTGTTTATGAATGTGGATATACTGAATCTCTGCTCGGACAAGGATTGTGGGAAAATGTTTCTTGTAGACAACCTCCATCTCTGAGAGTTAGCCGACATGATCTAAAGTAGGTACCCCTGTAACACAGAGATGTGTATAGATGCATGAATGGCCTTATTGATCTCCCTGTGTGTGCTTCCTCTTCTCTCATTGGTGTCTTCTATGTTTCCTGCTGGAGTGTGCGGTTGCCATGACGGCAGGACCGAGAGACGTTGCATTCGAAACACGGTTGGTGCAGTGTTGAGAAAGACATGCCTCAGAAGAGAAGCCTTGGGTTGTTATTCCCCGTTGGTATTTCATCCTCCTCTTCTTACATCTTTGATAAAGTGAAATAATAATTCTGCTAAGAGTTTACACAGACACAAACATTAAGTTATATTTATTACCATTGTGAAAAAATGTAAAATAAATGTATTGCTGTTTATATCATGACACTAGATGTTTTAAGTTTAACTTCTTGCCACTAGGGGGGTGCTATTTCGACATAGCACAAATGTGTACCCAATGTAAACGGCCTCGTACTAAATTCTTGCTCGTACAATATGCATATTATTCTTACTATTGGATAGAAAACACTCTCTAGTTTCTAAAACCGTTGGAATTATGTCTTTAAGTGAAACAGAACTCGACTTAGAGCACTTTTCCTATGTCTGTGTGAGAATGGCAAATTTTATCATCTGCTTTGAGACCTGTCTTTAACTTTGCCTGTCTTCTATTGGTTGAGATGCACTGCATACGCCTTCCCCTGACTGTTAGCGAATAGGGAGAGTTGAAATGCAGTTTCTACACGGTTCAGGAAGTCTATAAATTGGTTGGAACCGAGGTGTCTGGCCTTTTGGGACTTCGCGCTGACGCAGAAAGGCTCTTGGCATGTCTTTTTAGAACCTCTGTTTTTAGCTCCTAGATGTATCCGGCTCTGTTTTTATTCGCTATAGGCTTTAAAGACATCATAATCTTGTTATTTTGAACCGAATTATACCAGTTTATGTCAGTATATTGCGATTTTCAGGTATTTATTTCCATGGCGCTGTAGAAACTTGGGTGTCTCTCTCTCGAATGCCATTCTGTACTGCTAATTGCAACGTCAAAGGAAACATTCTCCAACCCAGCAACGATTATTTTGGCCAACGGACACCTTCCCCAAGATTCTGATGGGAGTTTAAATAGTAAGTACTATTTATGCTGATAAAACGTTGTTCTGTTGAAAAAGTAAAATATATTAGACGCCATTATTTTCCGTGTAGCGTTGCGCAATCGCACCCTGTATTGTACCCAGTATTGCGCAGTAAGGTTAATTTTAAAAATCTAACTCAGCGATTGCATTAAGAACTAATTTGTCTTTCAATTGCTGTCCAACCTGTATTTTTTTTGTCAAGTTTATGAATAGCTTTCGATAAGAGTAGGTGCTTTTCCAAGATGGCGCCGGCCAGAATGCATGCCCTGTTGCTACTGATCACATTGTATAACCACGGTGTGTGCTGCTAAATATGCACATTTTCGAACAAAACCTATATGGATTGTGTAATATGATGTTACAGGACTGTCATCTGAAGAATTCTGAGAAGGTTAGTGAAAAAATTAATAGCGTTTGGTCGTTTATAATGTTATTGCTATTTTTGCCTTGAATCAATGCTGCCGTGTGACTGACTATTGTAGTAAGCTAAGATAACGCTATATTGTGTTTTCGCTGTAAAACACTTAGAAAATCTGACATATTGGCTATATTCACATGATCTGTGTCTTTCATCTGCTGTACGCTGTGTATTTTTAAGAAATGTTTTATGATGAGTAATTAGCTAATACACGATGGTCCCTGTAGTTATTCTAGTCATTTTAGTGACAGTTGTGATGGGGGCTGCAATTGTAAACTATGATTTATACCTGAAATATGCACATTTTTCTAACAAAACCTATGCTATACAATAAATATGTTATCAGACTGTCATCTAATGAGGTTGTTTCTTGGTTAGTGGCTATTTATATCTTTATTTGGTCGAAATTGTGATAGCTACCTATGCAGGAAAAAAATGGTGGACAAAATAAGTTGTGTCTTTTGCTATCGTGGTTAGCTAATAGATTTACATATTGTGTCTTCCCTGTAAAACATTTTAAAAATCAGAGATGATGGCTTGAATCACAAGATCTGTATCTTTCATTTGGTGTCTTGGACTTGTGAATTCATGAACATTTTATTTTATGATATCCCTGTAACTTTAGGCTAGGCTATGCTAGTCAGCTTTGGTGATGGGGGGGATCCCGGATCCGGGTTTGTGAGGCGTTAGATGTTTAACCTGTTTGGGCTGCAAGCCCGAAATCGGACGAAAATGACAACAGCTGCAGGGCGCGAAATTCAAAATCTATTTTTTAAAAATATTTAACTTTTACACATTAACAAGTCCAATACAGCATTTGAAAGATAAACATCTTGTTAATCCAGCCAACATGTCCGATTTTTTAAATGTTTTACAGAGAAAACACCACATATATTTATGTTAGCTCACCACCAAATACAAAAGTGGACAGACACGTATGGATATGATTATGAAGTATGAATTATGATTTAAGTAGCATGCACAAGCCAACCGAAATAAACTAAAACCAACCTAAAGAGCCCAGAAAAAACTACCTCAGATGACAGTCATATAACATGTTACACAATAAATCTATGTTTTGTTCATAAAAAGTGCATATTTTAGCTATAAATCAGTTTTACATTGATGCTACCCAAAAATGCTAACACATAGCTAGAGTCTGAATCCAGACGGGAGTAGCCAGAGAAAATACATACACCAACGTCGGCTACTAATTACACCTCATAAAACATTTCAGAAAAACATATGGTGGATAGCTAATGAAAGACAGATATCGTGTGAATAAAGCCAACATTTCCGATTTTTGAAGTGTTTTACAGCGAAAACACAATATATCGTTATATTAGCTAACAACATAAGCTAGCATAAGTCAGCACTAGCATTGGTCAAGCGCTAGCCTAGCACAGTTAGCCCAGCACAGCTCAACAGATATATGAAAAAGCATCCCAAATTGGGTCTTATCTTTGTTGATATTCCATCAGAATGTTGTAACGGGGTCCAATGTCCAGTAGAGTCTTTAGTTGGGTTCCAGAACAAATTATTTCCCTCTTTGGTTAGCAAGCACAATAGCATTGCGGCGCTACACAGCGTTTCTTCAAAAAATTCTTCCGTCGTATCACATCTAAAGTCCAGAATAAATTGCAATAATATAATTAAAGTATATTGAAAAAACATACTTTAGGATGATTTTGTGACATGTATCAAATAATATCGTAGTCAGACATCATATTCACCGTTATCTACCTTGTTCCAGAAGCCGAGACCAAATTCTGCTTCGCGCCCGGATTTTTTTTTTAACTGCGCAGGTCTCACAAGAAGGTGTGTTATTCAGTCCATGGACGAGATATTCGACTCCTTTCAATTCTCACTTCCGCATTACAGCCTGACGAAGGCGTGTGACGTGTTCCTATGGTCCCAAGTCAAAGGGCCTTTTATAGAGAAGGTCTTAAAGAGACACATCGCATTTTGGAAATCTCAATTCGGCTGGGAAAATGGCTGTAAAAATATTTCTGTTCGACTTAGAGAAACAATTCAAACCTTTTTAGAAACTATAGACTGTTATCTATCCAACAGTAGTAAATATATGCATATTGGAAAATAAAAGGTTTCTTAGGAGGCCGTTTGAAAATGTGCACACATTTTCCAGTTTTTTCAATATTCAGCTTGCAGCCCAAACAGGTTGATAAATGCCAAGGGAATATGCAAGAGAATGGTTGTGGACAGACAAAAGGTCATAACCAGATCAGAGTCCAGTGGCAGGCAGGCTCGAGGTCAGTGCAGGCAGAATGGTCAGGCAGGACTAGAAAAAAGAGAAAAGGCAAAGCAGGAAAACGGGGAAAAAACGCTGGTAGGCTTGGACATACAAGACGAACTACCACAGAGAGACAGGAAAAACAGGGATAAATACACTGGGGAAAACAAGCGACACCTGGAGGGGGTGGAGACAATAACAAGGACAGGTGAAACTGATCAGGGTGTGAAAGTTTACTGTGATCAGTAAATGTTATCAAGTTACAAACATATTATATAATAAGGTGTGATTGATTGATGGACATATCAAATGATATGTAATGGCTAACAACATTATTAGAATAGGTAGATATTAAGTAGAGGTTATACTAATTGTTTGGCCGGTGTAGGCCGTCATTGTAAATAAGAATTTGTTCTTAACTGACTTGCCTAGTTAAATAAAGGTATTATTATATATTATTAAGTAAAGCCAACAGTAGCTAGGTTTCCATTAACCTGTACTGGGATTTTTTTGGTGACATTTAGACAGGAGATGCGACAGTGCCTCCTACAATGTGTTTCCATTCAACTGTCTTGTGTAGATAAAAACAGTTGGATGTAATGAGGTCACACCTAAAAATAAACACATTTCGCAAAATCCTAGAATGCTGAATAAACGTGAAGTGGTTGAATTGTTTCCATTATCCATTGAGGAAAATTTGGCATTAAAACTTCTTATGGCTGCAATCCCGCTACCGGGATCGATATGACAACAGCCAGTGAAAGTGCAGGGCGCCAAATTCAAACAACAGAAATCTCATAATTAAAATTCCTCAAACATTCATGTGTCTTATATCATTTTAAATGTAATATTGTTGTTAATCCCACCAAAGTGTCCGATTTCAAATATGCATTTCAGCGAAAGCACTACAAACGATTATGTTAGGTCACCACCAAACCACAATAAGCACAGCCATTTTTCCAGCGAAAGATAGCAGTCAGAAAAAGCAGAAATAGAGATAAAATTAATCACTAACCTTTGATTATCTTCATCAGATGACACTCATAGGACTTCATGTTACACAATACATGCATGTTTTGTTTGATAAAGTTCATATTTATATAAAAAAATAGGAGTTTACATTGGCGCGTTACATTCACTAGTTCCAAAAACATCAAGTGATTTTGCATAGTTTCAACAGAAATACTCATCATAAATGTAGATGATAATACAAGTTATACACATGTAATTATAGATATACCTCTCCTTAATGCAACCGCTGTGTCAGATTTTTTTTTTAAATTACGGAAAAAGCAAATCATGCAATAATCTGAGACGGAGCTCAGAAAAATAGCCAAATTAGCCGCCATGTTGGGTTCAACAGAAACCAGAAAATACATGATAAATGTTTCCTTACCTTTGATGAACTTCATCAGAATGCAGTCCTAAGAATCCAAGGTCCACACTAAATGCTTGATTTGTTCGATAATGTCCGTTATTTATGTCCAATTAGCTACTTTGGTTAGCACGTTTGGTAAACAATTCCAAAGTCACAAAGCGCGTCCACTATAACGTGACGAAATGTCCAAAAGTTCCATAACAGTCAGTAGAAACATGTCAAACGATGTACTGAATCAATCTTTAGAATGTTGTTAACTTCTTAGACCTAGGGGGCGACATTTTCACTTTTGGATGAATTGGTGCCCAAATTGAACGGCCTCGTACTCTGTGCTAGATCATACGATATGCATATTATTATTACTATTGGAAAGAAAACACTCAGAAGTTTCTAAAACTGTTTGAATTATATCTGTGAGTAAAACAGAACTCATATGGCAGGCAAACTTCCAAACAGGAAGTGAAAATTCTGAAATGGGTCGCTGTGAAAGGCATCGCCTATTCAAATGTCTAATATTTATGGATCTGTATGCACTTCACACGCCTTCCACTAGATGTCAACAGGCAGTAGAATGTGGAATGAAGCGTCTAGCCTGATGTGGGACCGGATGAGAGCCTTTGGAGTGACTGGTCAGGCATATTGCCAGTTCTTGGCCACGCACACTGGGCAAGTCATGTCTTTGTCTGCAATGAGTTATATAGACATGAAGAAATGCTCCGTTTGGGACGTTATTGGATATATATGAGAAAAACATCCTGAAGATTGATTCTCAACTGAGTTTGACCAGATTATTCGATTTGTAATATCACTTTTTGAAGTTTTCGTTCATTAGCGTAAATTTCCATGGACACGTGAACTACACATGCTAGCCAAAGTTGCTAATTCTACAGAAGTAATGGACATTATAAAACAAAATAAAGATTTATTGTGGAACTAGGATTCCTGGCACTGCATTCTGATGAAAGATCATCAAAGGTAAGGGAATATGTATGATGTAATTTCGTATTTCTGTTGACTCCAACATGGCGGAGAATGGCTGAGCGCCGTCTCAGATTATTGCATGCTGTACTTTTTACTAAAGTTATTTTTTAAATCTAACACAGCGGTTGCATTAAGAACCAGTGTATCTTTATATGTTAAACATGTATCTTTATCAAAGTTTTATGACGAGTATTTCTGTATTTCACGTGGCTATCTGTAAATAATCTCGCTATTTTGGATCCATTTCTGAACATGGCGCCAATGTAAAACCACGATTTCTGGCTATAAATATGCACATTATCGAACAAAACATAAATGTATTGTATAACATGATGTCATATGACTGTCATCTGATGAAGTTGTTCAAAGGTTAGTGATTCATTTTATCTCTATTTGTGGGTTTTGTGAAAAATATCTTTGCTGTGAAAAAATGGCTGTGTTTTTTTTGGGATATGGTGGTGAGCTAACATAAATACATGTTGTGTTTTCGCTGTAAAACATAAAAAAAATCGGACGTGTTGGCTGGATTCACAAGATGTTTATCTTTCATTTGCTGTATTGGACTTGTGATTTCATGATATTATATTATTTACCTGTGGCGCTATGCTAGGCTATGCTAGTCAGCGTTTCTGATGACAATGATCCCGGATCCGGGATGGGTGGTTCAGAGAGGTTTTAACATACATCTTGAATAACGTTCCAACCGGAGAATTAGATTGACTTCAGTTGAGCGATGGAACGTAGATGCCTATCACGTGAACGTGCGTGGTCAAAGCATGGTCAGCTCGTGGCAGTGGTGACTAATTCCTGTCTGCTTCGGCCCCCCTTCACATTAGAGTAATCAGACAAAGTTCTATTGACTGTTGACATCTAGTGGAAGCCGTAGGAAGTGAAAACTCATCAAAATCTCACTGTAATTTCAATGAGAGCTTTGTCGAAAATCTAGCACCCTCAGAAAAAATCCCAACAGGAAGTGGAACTTCTCAAGTTTTTGCCTGCCATATGAGTTCTGTTATACTCACAGACATATTTCAAACAGTTTTATAAACTTCAGAGTGTTTTCTATCCAATACTAATAACAATATGCAAATATTCGCAACTATGACTGAGGAGCAGGCCGTTTCCTCTGGGCACCTTTCATCCAAGCTACTCAATACTGCCCCTGCAGCCATAAGAAGTTAAAAAAGTGGCGAAAGCTTGTATTCCCTCCCACTTATCTGTTTCATGTCTCAGGTATCCTGCAAAAGCCAGCATGGATAGAATCCAAGAATTGACGAATATTTGCCATATTCTAATAATTCTCATGTGCCTACTTATTTTCACGGTCCTCGTCATGGTGTAACTTGTACTCATGTAGGCCTAGAAACAATTTGATGGTGACACTTCAAATTGCAATGTAAAACAATTAAGGCATTTTTGAAAGTCAAGACAATCCTTTTCTTTAAGAACATTCACAGATGATACTTGTTCTCCGGAAGCCAGGAAAACACGACAAACAAGGGCGTAGTAAATTTATAGATTTTTTATTTTATCTTTATTTTACCAGGCGTGTCAGTTAAGAACACATTTCTCAATGACGGCCTAGGAACAGTGGGTTAACTGCCTTGTTCAGTGGCAGAAGGACAGATGTTTACCTTGTCAGCTTGGCGATTTGATCTTGCAACCTTTCGATTACTAGTCCAATCAGCTAACCACAAGGCTACCTGCCGAACAGATGCAATAATACTATCCAATGGAAGTTACTGTTTCTCCATGCTCTTATGCACTCCTTTCCACTCACAGCTTTTGATTAGGTGTGCAAATAGCTCTTCTTTTATCTTAGTTGGGTAACACTTTACTGTACAGTAGGTGTCCTTATGCATGCATTCATAAAGCCTTTATAACAGTACTATAATGTGTCATTTGTCCTTAGAATATATATATATATATATCCTAAGTACATCTGTGCTTTCCTGTTGAGTCTTTGATCCTGAACTCATCCTTTGGTATAAGCACATTCACAACAGTTTTATAACACCTCAAATTAATGTTTCTTTACTTAAGGTGTCTGTGCACACTGTATATGACATGGTTATGACGTCCATCATTCCATTCAATGTAATAATGTGACACAGAGGTTGGTAAATGACATAACACCCTGTTATAACATCTGGTATATAGACTCTTACGTAGCATGTAATAACATATGACATAAGTTGTCATGCAGACTGTGTAATAGCAATTATTATTAATAGTTGACATTAGAGCATACTGTATGACAAAAGGGTGAACAGCCATTTTTAGCACCCATATAACTGTTTTTAAAACATCTCATGCCGTGACTCGTCACTATTTAAAAGGACTTATGACAGCTTATGACAAATGTTATAATGTGTTATATAGCTTTTATAAAGGCTTTATGAATGCATGCATGAGGTCACCTACAGTAAAGTGTTACCTTCACAGAGGCATCCAGTCAGTTTGGTTTTCCCAGTCCCATAATGTTGAGTGATGGTGGGCCGAATGTGCAAAATGAAACCCCAGGTAAATGATGTAATGATGCATTCCCGAAAATTGCAGTGTGACCCCAGCAAAAGACCCTGGCCACCTCGAACAAAACAAGAGAATAATCCTCTGAGATAGAATGTGTCACCTCTTCCGTTTTCACACCTTCCGAGATCCAGGTGACAAAAAAGTGAGTGCCATTTTGGAGCCAGTATTCTGACAGGATTCTTGTCAGGAAGAATCCTCATCGGCAGACTCGACAGCCTTGGTTTCTCTAATGATTGCCTCGCCTGGTTCACCAACTACTTCTCTGATCGAGTTCAGTGTGTCAAATCGGAGGGTCTGTTGTCCGGGCCTCTGGCAGTCTCTATGGGGGTGCCACAGGGTTCAATTCTTGGACCGACTCTCTTCTCTGTATACATCAATGATGTCGCTCTTGCTGCTGGTGATTCTCTGATCCATCTCTACGCAGATGACACTATTCTGTATACTTCTGGCCCCTCTTTTGACACTGTGTTAACAACCCTCCAGGCGAGCTTCAATGCCATACAACTCTCCTTCCGTGGCCTCCATTTGCTCTTAAATACAAGTAAAACTGAATGCATGCTCTTCAACCGATCGCTGCCTGCACCTGCCCGCCTGTCCAACATCACTACTCTGGACGGCTCTGACTTAGAATATGTGGACAACTACAAATACCTAGGTGTCTGGTTAGACTGTAAACTCTCCTTCCAGACTCACATCAAACATCTCCAATCCAAAGTTAAATCTAGAATTGGCTTCCTATTCCGCAACAAAGCATCCTTCACTCATGCTGCCAAACATACCCTTGTAAAACTGACCATCCTACCAATCCTCGACTTCGGTGATGTCATTTACAAAATAGCCTCCAAAACCCTACTCAATAAATTGGATGCAGTCTATCACAGTGCCATCCGTTTTGTCACCAAAGCCCCATATACTACCCACCACTGCGACCTGTACACTCTCGTTGGCTGGCCCTCGCTTCATACTCGTCGCCAAACCCACTGGCTCCAGGTCATCTACAAGACCCTGCTAGGTAAAGTCCCCCCTTATCTCAGCTCGCTGGTCACCATAGCAGCACCTACCTGTAGCACGCGCTCCAGCAGGTATATCTCTCTGGTCACCCCCAAAACCAATTCTTCCTTTGGCCGCCTCTCCTTCCAGTTCTCTGCTGCCAATGACTGGAACGAACTACAAAAATCTCTGAAACTGGAAACACTTATCTCCCTCACTAGCTTTAAGCACCAGCTGTCAGAGCAGCTCATAGATTACTGCACCTGTACATAGCCCATCTATAATTTAGCCCAAACAACTACCTCTTTACCTACTGCATTTATTTATTTATTTATTTTGCTCCTTTGCACCCCATTATTTCTGTCTCTACTTTTTTCTATCTCTACTATCTCTACTTTTTTCTTTTTTTTACTTGCTATATTGTATTTACTTCGCCACCATGGCCTTTTTATATTTTTATTTATTTATATATATTTTTTGTTTGCCTTCACCTCCCTTATCTCACCTCACTTGCTCATATTGTATATAGACTTATTTTTCACTGTATTATTGACTGTATGTTTGTTTTACTCCATGTGTAACTGTGTGTTGTTGTATGTGTCGAACTGCTTTGCTTTATCTTGGCCAGGTCGCAATTGTAAATGAGAACGTGTTCTCAATTTGCCCACCTGGTTAAATAAAGGTGAAATAAAAAAATAAAAAAAAGGAAAGACAGCTGTATTTAGAGAACTGGAACGGTCAGCCTGAAAGAGAGCAACACTCAAGTTGCCGGGGTCAAAGGTTCAACCATGCATCCAGCACTTTATTCATGCACATGAATTAAATAAAAAATTACGTGTATGAATATAAAAAGTGTTACCAAAAGTAGTTTAAGGGGAATTTTCTTCCTTTGTGTGATACAATCCTGTGATATGATTGGCTCACCAGACTATGGGATAACCTTTTGCTTCTCTTACCCATCATACATTATCATTTACCCAACACCCTGATATGGTCCCGTAGTTATCTTCATCCTATTTCCGCCAATCTGTCAAAGTTGAATCCGCTGCGGTAGATCAAGATTAAGCCCCCCCCCCCCCCCCCCCTGTCACTGTGACCCACCCAGGAAACTGTACACACTGTGCACGTTACGAATAGGCAGCTGATGCCGTGCTGGAGTACAGATAGGCAGCTGATGCCGTGCTGAACTACCGATGGGCAGCTAATGCCGTGCTGGACTACAGATAGGCAGCTGATGCTGTGGTGGACTACGGATAGGCAGCTGATGCCATGCTGGACAACAGATAGGCAGCTGATGCCGTGCTGGACAACGGATAGGCAGCTGATGCCGTGCTGGACAACGGATAGGCAGCTGATGCCGTGCTGGACTACAGATAGGCAGCTGATGCCGTGCTGGACAACGGATAGACAGCTGATGCCGTGCTAGACTACAGATAGGCAGCTGATGCCGTGCTAGACTACCGATAGGCAGCTGATGCCGTGTTAGACTACCGATAGGCAGCTGATGCCGTGCTGGACAACGGATAGGCAGCTGATGCCGTGCTGGACTACAGATAGGCAGCTGATGCCGTGGTGGACTACGGATAGGCAGCTGATGCCATGCTGGACTACAGAGAGGCAGCTGATTCCGTGCTGGACTACGGATAGGCAGCTGATGCCGTGCTGGACTACAGATAGGCAGCTGATTCCGTGCTGGACAACGGATAGACAGCTGATGCCGTGCTGGACGACGGATAGACAGCTGATGCCGTGCTTGACTACGGATATGCAGCTGATTCCGTGCTGGACAACGGATAGGCAGCTGATGCCGTGCTGGACTACAGATAGGCAGCTGATGCCGTGCTAGACTACCGATAGGCAGCTGATGCCGTGCTGGACAACGGATAGGCAGCTGATGCCGTGCTGGACTACAGATAGGCAGCTGATGCCGTGCTGGACAACGGATAGGCAGCTGATGCCGTGCTGGACTACAGATAGGCAGCTGATGCCGTGCTGGACTACAGATAGGCAGCTGATGCCGTGCTGGACTACCGATAGGCAGCTGATGCCGTGCTGGACTACAGATAGGCAGCTGATGCCGTGCTGGACAACGGATAGGCAGCTGATGCCGTGCTGGACTACAGATAGGCAGCTGATGCCGTGCTGGACTACAGATAGGCAGCTGATGCCGTGCTGGACTACCGATAGGCAGCTGATGCCGTGCTGGACAACGGATAGGCAGCTGATGCTGTGCTGGACTACAGATAGGCAGCTGATGCCGTGCTGGACTACGGATAGGCAGCTGATGCCGTGCTGGACTACGGATAGGCAGCTGATGCCGTGCTGGACTACGGATAGGCAGCTGATGCCATGCTGGACTACAGATAGGCAGCTGATGCCGTGTTGGACTACGGATAGACAGCTGATGCCATGCTGGACTACGGATAGGCAGCTGATGCCGTGCTGGACTACGAATAGGCAGCTGGAAAAGGTCCACATGAGTCAACTGGCAAGTCCCCTCCACAAACTGATATTTTTTAATGGGAGCGCCAGGCAATGCCAGTTAATACATATTCAACTTGACAGGCTAGCCAGGAGGAAACAAGACCAATGACCCGGATTGATCTGCTCTGATGCAGGACTAGAGAGCAAGCTAGAGCAACCAAGTGTTTTTTCACACTCTTTTTCACCCATATTTGTATCTTATTTTTTAGGGTTGATGGTCCTCTTTCTTTCCATTTCTCTAAATAAACTGTTGCAGTAGGGAGACTTAGGTAGGGAGTCTCTTGCAGTAGGAAGTCTCTTGCAGTAGGGAGACTCTTGCAGGAGGTACACTCTGAAGTAGGGAGACTTTAAGGTTGGGATATCTTGAGGCAGGGAGACTCTGAGGTATGGAGACTTTGAGGTCGGGAGACTTTGAGGTCGGGAGACTCTGAGGTAGGGAGACTTTGAGGTAGGGAGGCTTTGAGGTAAGGAGACTCTTGCAGTAGGGAGACTGCAGTAGGGAGACTTTGAGGTAGGGAGACTTTGAGCTAGGGAGACTTTAAGGTAGTGAGACTTTGAGGTAGGGAGACACTGTGGTAGGGAGACTCAGAGGTAGGGAGCCTCTGAGGTAGGGAGACTGACGTAGGGAGACTCTGACGTAGGGAGACTCTTGCGGTAGGGAGAACTTGAGGTAGAGAACCTTTGAGGTGAGAATTTGAGGTAGGGAGACTCTTGCAGTATGGAAACTTTAAGGTAAGGAGACTTTTCGGTTGGGAGACATTGAGGTAGAGAGACTCTTGCAGTAGGGAGACTCTTGCAGTGGGGAGACTCTTGCAGTGGGGAGACTCTTGCAGTGGGGAGACTCTTGCAGTGGGGAGACACTGAGGTAGGGAGACTCTTGCAGTAGGGAGACTCTTGCAGTAGGGATACTTTGAGGTAGGGAGACTGAGGTAGGGAGAAGCACTGAGGTAGGTATACATTGCTGTAGGGAGATTCTGAGGTAGGGAGACTTTGAGTTAGGGAGACACTGGGGTAGGGAGACTCTGAGGTAGGGAGTCTCTTGCAGTAGGGAGACTCTTGCAGTAGGGATACTCTTGCAGTTGTGAGACTCTGAGGTAGGGAGACTCTGAGGTAGGGAGACTCTGAGGTAGGGAGACTATGAGGAAGGGAGACTATGAGGAAGGGAGACTTTGAGGTAGGGAGACTTTGAGGTAGGGAGACACTGAGGTAGGGGGACAATGAGGTAGGGAGACACTGAGGTAGGGAGACTCTGAGGTAGGGAGACTTAAAGTATTGGTATTGAGACTTTGAGGTAGTGAGACTAAAAGTATTGGAATTGAGACTTTGAGGTAGGGAGACTTTGAGGTAGGGAGACACTGAGGTAGGGAGAAACTGAGGCCGAGAGACCCAGAGGTAGGGAGACTGAGGTAGGGAGGTAGGGAGACACTGACATAGGGATACTTTGAGGTAGGGAGACCCTGAGGTAGGGAGACTCTAAGGTCGGGAGACTCTGAGGTATGGAGACTCTGAGGTCGGGAGACTTTGAGGTCGGGAGACTTTGAGGTCGGGAAACTCTGAGGTCGGGAGACACTGTGGTAGGGAGATTCTGAGGTAGGGAGACTTTGAGTTAGGGAGACTCTGGTGTAGGGAGACTCTGAGGTAGGGAGTCTCTTGCAGTAGGGGGACTCTTGCAGTAGGGAGACTCTTGCAGTTGTGATACTCTGAGGTAGGGAGACTCTGAGGTAGGGAGACTCTGAGGTAGGGAGACTATGAGGAAGGGAGACTATGAGGTAGGGAGACTTTGAGGTAGGGAGACACTGAGGTAGGGAGACACTGAGGTAGGGAGACACTGAGGTAGGGAGACACTGAGGTAGGGAGACTCTGAGGTAGGGAGACTTAAAGTATTGGTATTGAGACTTTGAGGTAGTGAGACTAAAAGTATTGGAATTGAGACTTTGAGGTAGTGAGACTAAAAGTATTGGAATTGAGACTTTGAGGTAGTGAGACTAAAAGTATTGGAATTGAGACTTTGAGGTAGGGAGACTTTGAGGTAGGGAGACACTGAGGTAGGGAGAAACTGAGGTCGAGAGACCCAGAGGTAGCGAGACTCTGAGGTAGGGAGGTAGGGAGACACTGACGTAGGGATACTTTGAGGTCGGGAGACCCTGAGGTAGGGAGACTCTGAGGTCGGGAGACTCTGAGGTAGGGAGACCCTGAGTTAGGGAGACTCTGGGGTAGGGAGACTCTGAGGTAGGGAGTCTCTTGCAGTAGGGGGACTATTGCAGTAGGGAGACTCTTGCAGTTGTGATACTCTGAGGTAGGGAGACTCTGAGGTAGGGAGACTCTGAGGTAGGGAGACTATGAGGAAGGGAGACTATGAGGTAGGGAGACTTTGAGGTAGGGAGACACTGAGGTAGGGAGAAACTGAGGTCGAGAGACCCAGAGGTAGCGAGACTCTGAGGTAGGGAGGTAGGGAGACACTGACGTAGGGATACTTTGAGGTCGGGAGACCCTGAGGTAGGGAGACTCTGAGGTCGGGAGACTCTGAGGTAGGGAGACCCTGAGGTAGGGAGACCCTGAGGTAGGGAGACTCTGAGGTAGGGAGACTCTGAGGTCAGGTGACTCTTGCATTAGGGAGGCTTTGAGGTAGGGAGACTCTGAGGTAGGGAGACTCTTGCATTAGGGAGGCTTTGAGGTAGTGAGATTCTTGCAGTTGAGCGTCTCTTTCATTAGGAAGACTTTGAGGTAGGGATACTTTGAAGTAGTGATACTTTGAGGTAGGGAGTTCTTGCAGTAGGGAGAATTTGTGGTAGGGAGACTTTGAAGCAGGGAGACTCTTGCAGTAGGGAGACTTTGAGGTCGGGAGACTTTTAGGTAGGGAGGCGTTGATGTAGGGACACTGAGGTAGGGAGACTTGCAGTAGGGAGACTTTGAGGTAGGGAGACTCTGAGGTAGGGAGAATTTGAGGTTGGGAGTCTTTGAGGTAGGGAAACTCTTGCAGTAGGGAGACTCTGCAGTAGGGAGACTCTTGCAGTAGGGAGACATTGAGGTAAGGAGACTCTTGCAGTAGAGGGTCTCTTGCAGTAGGGATACTTTAAAGTAGGGAGACTTTGAGGTAGGGAGTTCTTGCAGTAGTGAGAATTTAATATAGGGAGACTCTTGCAGTAGGGAGACTTTTAGGTAGGGAGGCGTTGAGGTAGGGGCACTTTGAGGTAGGAAGACTCTTGCAGTAGGGAGACTTTGAGGTCGGGAGACTCTGAGGTAAGGAGAATTTGAGGCTGGGAGTCTTTGAGATAGGGAGACTCTTGCAGTTGGGAGACTCTGAGGTAGTGAGACTCTGAGGTAGGGAGACTATGAAGTAGGGAGACTATGAGGTAGAGAGACTTTGAGGTAGAGAGACTTTGAGGTAGAGAGACTTTGAGGTAGGGAGACTTTGAGGTAGGGAGACTCTGAGGTAGGGAGACTCTTGCAGTAGGGAGACTCTTGCAGTAGGGAGACTTGCAGTAGGGTGACTCTTGCAGTAGGGAGACTCTAAGGTCGGCAGACTTTGAGGTAGGCAGACTTTGAGGTAGGCAGACTTTGAGGTCGGGAGACTCTTGCAGTAGGGAGACTTTGAGGTAGGGAGACTTTGAGGTCGGGAGACTCTTGCAGTAGGGGGGCTTTGAGGTAGGGAGACTTTGAGGTAAGGAGACTTTGAGGTAAGGAGACCCTGAGGTAGGGAGACTCTTGCATTAGGGAGACTTTGAGGTAGTGAGATTCTTGCAGTTGAGCGACTCTTGTTACTAATTGAACAGCATCTATTGCTTGATTAATCAATGTTAATGTTTACATAGCTGGCTGTACATGGATGTTTAATTTTATGGGTGTGTTATGTAGGCTTCTTCTAACCCATCGCTTTCTAATACATATAATACGATTCAATTATGTATTTACATTAATATAAATAATTTATAAATCCAAAAATGAATGTAGCAACTACAGATTGCCCCTTTATGTCTATCAAAAGTGTGTGAGTTTGAGCACGTGTCCATTAGGTCTATGGATGTATTTTTTTATCAGCATGAATTAGATTGAGTAATAAAGGCCCTACTTTTATTCCATAGGCTGGGATCCGCACTATGCAGCTGTTGCAAGAGCGCATTTCTCACTGGCTATCCACTGGTTTCAAAAACAATGATTGATAGGCAGCTTAAACTTATTGAAATCAACCATTATTGGGTTCAAATATACATTTAGATTTGTGAACAGCCCTCCACGACAACACAATCCGTAAGGGGCAAATAGCTAAATGAGAGAGCAGCAGTGTGATTCACATCAATGCGCTATGTAGATATCAATAATAAGTGATATCCGTATTGCTGTAGACGACACCACTGCTGAATATCCTTACCTCCAAGCGTTTATTCAAGTTGGATAATCTTTGGATGCTGACAGCAGTCATACCATTGGAAGACATAGCTTGGACTGTAGCCTACAAAAACCTATTCCTGTTCTTTTCCCGTGATCCATCAAAAACATTTGGTGTGTCATCATAGTGGACTCTGACCTGTGGTCAGACTCACTCAGGTGGAACAGATTTAAACGTACGCTTTTTTTCAATGCTGATTTGAATGTCATTGAGGCCTCCGGGGCCTCCCACTCCTTTTTCTATTCTGGTTTGAGCCAGTTTGCGCTGTTCTGTGAAGGGAGTAGTACACAGTGTAGTACGAGATCTTCAGTTTCTTGGCAATTTCTCGCATGGAATAGCCGTCATTTCTCAGAACAAGAATAGACTGACGAGTTTCAGAAGAAAGTTATTTGTTTCTGGTCATTTTGAATCTGTAATCGAACCCACAAATGCTGATGCTCGAGATACTCAACTAGTCTAAAGAAGGCCAATTTTATTGCTTCTTTAATCAGACACAACAGTTTTCAGCTGTGCTAACATCATTCCAGAAGGTTTTCTAATGATCAATTAGCCTTTTAAAATGACAAACTTGGATTAGCTAACACAAGGTGCGTCACGCCCTGACCATAGAGAGCTGTTTATTCTCTATGTTGGTTGGGGTGTGATAGTGACTAGGGTGGGTCATCTAGGTGAATAATGATTTATGTTGGCCTGGTATGGTTCCCAATCAGAGACAGCTGTTTATCGTTGTCTCTGATTGGGGATCATATTTAGGCAGCCATTCCCCCAT
This sequence comes from Salvelinus fontinalis, assembly GCF_029448725.1. Lineage (NCBI taxonomy): Eukaryota > Metazoa > Chordata > Actinopteri > Salmoniformes > Salmonidae > Salvelinus > Salvelinus fontinalis. The sequence continues at coordinate 49,888,389 of NC_074682.1, forward strand.
TGTGCTTTGTGGGATCTTGTCTATGGATAGTTGCATGTTAGCACTATTATTAGCTTCACGTTTCGTTTGGTATTTTGTTGTTTTTGTTCATTTAATAAAGGAAAATGTACGCCTACCACGCTGCACCTTGGTCCAATCTTTATGACGAGCGTGACAGAAGATCCCACTACCAAAGGACCAAGCAGCATGGCCAGGAGGAGCAGGGATCCTGGGCCCGGGAGAAAAGGGAGTGGAGGACATCATGGACATGGGAGGAGGTTATGGCAGGGGACAAGACCCTGTCATGGAAGCAGACAGAGGCAGCGAAGGAGGATCAACGACGACTCCGGGGTTCGCAACCAAGACGCAAGCACGAGAGGATGCCCCCCCAAAAAACTTTGGGGGGCACACGGGGTGGTTGGCGGAGCCAGGTTTCAGTCCAGAGCAAACTCCCTGCACTCGCTTTAAGGAGCGTGTGACCGTTCAGCCACAATGTTATGCGGTGATACGCACTGTGTCGCCAGTGCGCATTCACAGCCCGGTGCGCTCGGTGTCAGCTCTCCGCACTTGCCGTGCGAAAATGAGCATCCAGCCAGGACGGGTTGTGCCCGCTCAGCGCTCCTGGTCTCCAGTATGCCTCCTCGGACAAGGATATCCTGCGCCGGCTCTACGCTCTGTATCCCCAGTGCGCCTTCACAACCCAGTGCGTTCTGTGCCAGCTTCCCGCACGTGCCGGGCTAAAGTGAGCATCCAGCCAGGACGGGTTGTGTCAGCTCTACGCTCTAGACCTCCAGTGCGCCTCCACAGTCCAGTACGTCCTGTGCCTCCTCCCCGCACTCGCGCTGAGGTGCGTGTCATCAGCCCGGTGCCACCTGTACCGGTCCCACGCATCAGGCCTCCAGTGCGCCTCCACAGTCCAGAGCTTCCGGCGACAGTTCCCAGTCCAGAGCTTCCGGCGACAGGTCCCAGTCCAGAGCTTCCCCGACAGTTCCCAGTCCAGAGCATCCTGCGACGTTTCACAATCCAGAACCTCCAATGACGTCCACAGTCCGGAACCTCCTACGACTGTCCACGGTCTGGAACCTCCTACGACTGTCCACGGTCTGGAACCTCCTACAACGGTCCGCGGTCCGGAACCTCCTGAGACGGTCCGCGGTCCAGAGCCACCTGCAACGGTCCGCGGTCCCGAGCCTCCAGCGACGGTATGCGGTCCAGAGCCTCCAGCTACGGTCTGCGGTCCAGAGCCTCCAGCAACGGTCTGCGGTCCAGAGTCTCCAGCGACGGTCTGCGGTCCAGAGCCTCCAGCGACGGTCTAGGGTCCAGAGCCTCCAGCGGGGGTTCCCAGTCCGGAGCCTCCAGCGTGGGTTCCCAGTCCGGAGCCTCCTGAGTCGATCTACGGTCCGGAGCTTCCGGCGACGATCCCCGCACCAGAGCCGCCATGGAAGATGATGTTTCTGCGAGCGGAGTGGGTACTTCGCCCCGCACCGGAGCCGCCCCCGACGGTAGATGCCCACCCGGACCCTCCCCTATTGACTCAAGTTTTGCGGTCTTCGTCCGCACCTTTGGGGGGGGTACTGTCACACCCTGACCATAGAGAGCTACTTATTCTCTATGTTGGTTGGGGCGTGATGGTGACTAGGGTGGGTCATCTAGGTGAATAATGATTTATGTTGGCCTGGTATGGTTCCCAATCAGAGACAGCTGTTCATCGTTGTCTCTGATTGGGGATCATATTTAGGCAGCCATTTCCCCATTGTGCTTTGTGGGATCTTGTCTATGGATAGTTGCATGGTCTATTATTAGCTTCGCGTTTCGTTTGGTATTTTGTAGTTTTTGTTCGGTGTTCATTTAATAAAGGAAAATGTGCGCCTACCAGGCTGCACCGTGGTCCAATCTTTATGACGAGCGTGACAACGTGCCATTGGAACACAGGAGTGATGGTTGCTGATAATGAGCCTCTGTACAACTATGTAGATATTCCATAAAAAATCTGCCGTTTCCAGCTACAATAGTCATTTACATCATTAATAATGGCAACACTGTATTTCTGATCAATTTGATGTCATTTTAATGGACAAAAATTAGCTTTTCTTTAAAAAACAAGGACATTTCTATGTGACCCCAAACTTTTGAATGGTAGTGTATATCTTTTTTTTAAACAAATATTAAATACCCTGTATTCTAGTCTGAAGTCTGCCCAAGTCTGAAAAAAGAACAAATAATGATTGTGCCGTTATACAATACATAGCCTATTGGATATTACACATGGCAGGAAAACTTTAAAAAATACTGATTTAAGATATCTTTGGAACATAACTGGTCTAGCCTATATTAAACAAATTCAGATTTAGCCTCCTATTATAATACATTTATATTTGATTTTGTATGTATGCTGACTTTTTTAAGCTACATGCAGCGATTTACATTGTACACAAAAGACATGATCAACATGTTCGTACAAACTCACCCAATGCAAAACTCAAGAGGGGAGTTACATGCAGCCATCTAGGCAGCATATCAAACACAAGCAAGACACAACAGCATTTGGCTTAGGGCTCCCAAAGGTAGAGCTGTGGACTCGAGTCACATGACTTGGACAGAAATTTGACAGAAATTTGATGACTTGAGACTGGACTTGATAGTAAACAAAATAACTTGAGACTTGGACGTGGACTTGGAGCATCAAGACTCTGGACTCAACTTTGACTTGGGACTGATGACCTGAAATGATCTGGCCAGGCTTTCTAACGTTTTGTCACTCATTTTGTGGCCAAAGTCTCCATGGATTACTCTCCATTCAGTCAGATTGGCAGAAACACACACAAACGTCAATCAACCAGGTCGGCTGCACTTGCACAGTGGGAGGATTAGATTATGCTGAGCCACTGGGCACCAGGCATAGGCCCATCACTTCATCGGGCGAAAAGTGGGGAGGGAGGCGTGCCCTTCTCAAATCACACAGTAATCTGCACTTCTCTGACATTTTTTCAACAAGGCAGCAAGGCAGCATTTTCGTCCAGATAAAATACATGTTCGAATTTTCTGACTAGTTTTCATTGGGAAGGCAGATAAAACGTTTTTATCTAAATCAATCCCTTTTGATTGGGAAAAAACGTAATCCTAGTACACATGCTTAATTACGTCACTTTTGTTTTGAGCCGACTTCGCTGTGGGCATTGAAAGCAGCACCTGGCTCACCCCGGGAGGCTGCCAGGTTACAAATCGAATGCAATCAACTTTCAGCCAATGCAAAACACGCCTACACAGGCGCCTGGTGGGATTAATATAATCCCCTCAAGGAGAAGGTTTTTGGGGGTTGCGAGTGTGAAACAATGGGAAAAATAAATAAATCATACATATTTTAATAGGCTACTGTAAGGGCTGTCTCTCTCCTCATCCTCGGACGAGGAGAGGAGAGAAGGATCATCAGACCAAAATGCAGCAGTAGGGAAATAGGCCATCTCTTTATTTGGAAAAAACTATGATGGCAACACGAAAAAACAAAACAAGAAAACGACGTTGACGAAACCTGAACATAAACTTACATAACTAAACGTAAACTCACGGACAGGAAACAGACGACATCAAAATAAACGAACAGCCAAACAGTCCCGTATGGTACATACATACATACGACGCCACAGGAGACAATCACCCACAAACAAACAGTGAGAACACCCTACCTAAATATGACTCTTAATTAGAGGAGAACGCAAAACACCTGCCTCTAATTAAGAGCCATACCAGGCAACCAAAACCAACATAGAAACAGATAACATAGACTGCCCACCCAAAACACATGCCCTGACCTAAACACATACAAAAACAACATAAAACAGGTCAGGACCGTTACAGAACCCCCCCCTCAAGGTGCGAACGCCGGGCGCACCAGCACAAAGTCCAGGGGAGGGTCTGGGTGGGCAGTTGACCACGGTGGTGGCTCCGGCTCTGGACGCTGTCCCCACACCACCATAGTCACTCCCCGTTTCTGTCTTCCCCTCCCAATGACCACCCTAAAACTAACATCCCCTAAATAAACGGCCAGCACCAGGAGACGGGGCAGCACCGGGACAAGGGGCAGCACCGGGACAAGGGGCAGCACCGGGACAAGGGGCAGCACCGGGACAAGGGGCAGCACCGGGACAAGGGGCAGCACCGGGACAAGGGGCAGCACCGGGACAAGGGGCAGGTCCCGGCTGAGATACTCTGGCAGATCCTGGCTGAGGGACTCTGGCAGGTCATGGCTGGACGGCTCTGGCAGGTCCTGGCTGGACGGCTCTGGCAGGTCCTGGCTGGACGGCTCTGGCAGGTCCTGGCTGGACTGCTCTGGCAGGTCCTGGCTGGACGGCTCTGGCAGGTCCTGGCTGGACGGCTCTGGCAGGTCCTGGCTGGACGGCTCTGGCAGGTCCTGGCTGGACGGCTCTGGCAGGTCCTGGCTGGACGGCTCTGGCAGGCCCTGGCTGGACGGCTCTGGCAGGTCCTGGCTGGACGGCTCTGGCTGATCCGGTCTGGCGGAAGGCTCTGGCTGATCCGGTCTGGCGGAAGGCTCTGGCGGCTCCTGTCTGGCGGACGGCTCTAGCGGCTCCTGTCTGGCGGACGGCTCTGTAGGCTCTTGGCAGACGGGCGGCTTTGCAGGCTCATGGCAGACGGGCAGCTTTGCAGGCTCATGGCAGACGGGCAGTTCAGGCGCCATTTGGCAGACGGACAGTTCAGGCGCCGCTGGGCAGACGGGCAGTTCAGGCACCGCTGGGCAGACGGGCACACCTGTAGGGAGGAGACGGAGAGACAGCCTGGTGCGTGGGGCTGCCACAGGACCCACCAGGCTGGAGAGACCTACAGGAGGCTTGATGTTAAAAGGCACCTGAAGGACCGGGCTGTGGGGGCGCACTGGAGCTCTGGTGCGCAGCCTTGGCACCACTCCCCCAGGCTGGCATACTACTCCAGCCCGTACCCTCCAGAGTGCAGGCACAGGTTGAACCGGGCTGTGGATGAGCACTGGAGATCTAGTGCCTACTACGCGCACTTCTCCCTTAGGCTCCACTCCCACATTTGCCCGGTACGAGCGGAGCGTAGGCATAGGACGCACTGCACCCTCCCAGCGCCCCGGAGACACAGCACGCAGAGCCGGCGCAGGATACCCTGGACCGAAACTGCGTACCGGAGACCAGACGCGCTGAGCAGGCACAATACGCCCCGGCTGGATGCCCACACTCACTTGACACTTTCGGGGGGCTGCCCTATAGCGCACCAGGCTATGGGCACGTACTGGCGACACCGTGCGCTTAACCGCATAACACGGTGCCTGACCAGTGACGCGTTGCTTATAATAAGCACGAGGAGTCCGCTCAGGTCTGCTACCTGGCTTAGCCACACTCCTCTCTAGCCCCCCCCCCCAAAAAAAATTCTGGGGTTGCCTCTCGTACCTGTCCTGCTGCCGTGCTGCCTCCTCATATCGCCGCCGCTCAGCACTCGCTTCCTCCAGCTCAGCTTTGGGGCGGCGATACTCCCCAGCCTGTGCCCAGGGTCCTTCTCCATTCAAGATCTCCTCCCATGTCCATGAATCCTGGGATTTCTGCGGTTGCTTTCGCTGCCCTTTTCCCCGCTGCTTGGTTCTAGTAATTTGGTGGGTGGTTCTGTAAGGGCTGTCTCTCTCCTCATCCTCGGACGAGGAGAGGAGAGAAGGATCATCAGACCAAAATGCAGCAGTAGGGAAATAGGCAATCTCTTTATTTGGAAAAAACTATGATGGCAACACGAAAAAACAAAACACTTTCAAAAATACAAAACAAGAAAACGACGTTGACGAAACCTGAACATAAACTTACATAACTAAACGTAAACTCACGGACAGGAAACAGACGACATCAAAATAAACGAACAGCCAAACAGTCCCGTATGGTACATACATACGACGCCACAGGAGACAATCACCCACAAACAAACAGTGAGAACACCCTACCTAAATATGACTCTTAATTAGAGGAGAACGCAAAACACCTGCCTCTAATTAAGAGCCATACCAGGCAACCAAAACCAACATAGAAACAGATAACATAGACTGCCCACCCAAAACACATGCCCTGACCTAAACACATACAAAAACAACATAAAACAGGTCAGGACCGTTACAGCTACACATAACCTACCATTTGTACTTGACAGTATATTTATACCTTTGCTAATTCGATCTGGTCTCTAACATAGGCCTACGGCATTGCACTTAATTTTTGTTTCAAAAACATCCCGGCCGAATCTGTGCTTCTTGACTGTTGACCAATGACCAGTCATCAGCACTGGTGCGAAAAGGTGGGCACACATATCACGATTAGTGACCAGAAAGCACTTATTGCATTTTCTCTAGTTTTGTCTGACAAAAACAGAGTAGCCTACCTAAATTAATATTATCCATATAAAGTACTGTTTAGCAATCTGCTACGGACACATCTTTGCCACAACAACAGTCTACCTGGTGATTTCGTTGATCATGTTCATATTTCAGATAGGCCTAGTTTGGGTGGGTTATAATTATATACCTCAGTGGTGGTACTGGCTATATCTAAAGATAGCTGGAACATCGCACTACCTTCAATACTGGGATGAAGATGTAACATATTCTGGTGAAATAATTACGATATTTGTGTGTAAGAAAATGGCTGCTGACAATTCATGCTTTCCATATCCGATCCTGCAACCCTCAGCTTGCTCTACTTTGGACTCGAATAATAGTGGCTTGGTCCCACCTCTGCCAAAAGGCTAGGGCCGGCTCTGACTTCATGTGTGAGTATGGATGTGGGTACTCAGAACCGCGAGCCACTGCGGCCCTGTCATGATGAGTTCAGATTTTTTGTGTGTCCCAACCCCATGATGTAGGCCGATCCCTGGCCTACATCATCACAAAAAACGCAGATCGTTTTTTGCTCCAATGTAATGTATAGGGACTGCGTCATGATGGTACAACAGAAATATCCATTACAGCAGACAACAAGATTGTAGCCTTCATAACATTCAAATCGCAGCAGGGTATTTAATACAGCTGTTAAGAAATATGAGGCAGAGACATAGGCTACATCATCATAGTTTAGACGAGGGTGAATAAAGAAAGAAATGTGAAGGGAGTGGCAGTGTGAGCAGAAGCTACGTATATATATATACACTGCTCAAAAAAATAAAGGGAACACTAAAATAACACATCCTAGATCTGAATGAATGAAATATTCTTATTAAATACTTTTTTCTTTACATAGTTGAATGTGCTGACAACAAAATCACACAAAAAGTATCAATGGAAATCAAATTTATCAACCCATGGAGGTCTGGATTTGGAGTCACACTCAAAATGAAAGTGGAAAACCACACAGGCTGATCCAACTTTGATGTAATGTCCTTAAAACAAGTCACAATGAGGCTCAGTAGTGTGTGTGGCCTCCACGTGCCTGTATGACCTCCCTACAACGCCTGGGCATGCTCCTGATGAGGTGGCGGATGGACTCCTGAGGGATCTCCTCCCAGACCTGGACTAAAGCATCCGCCAACTCCTAGACAGTCTGTGGTGCAACGTGGCGTTGGTGGATGGAGCGAGACATGATGTCCCAGATGTGCTCGATTGGATTCAGGTCTGGGGAAAGGGCGGGCCAGTCCATAGCATCAATGCCTTCCTCTTGCAGGAACTGCTGACACACTCCAGCCACATGAGGTCTAGCATTATCTAGCATTTGGAGGGACCCAGGGCCAACCGCACCAGCATATGGTCTCACAAGGGTTCTGAGGATCTCATCTCGGTACCTAATGGCAGTCAGGCTACCTCTGGCGAGCACATGGAGGGCTGTGCGGCCCCACAAAGAAATGCCACCCCACACCATGACTGACCCATCGCCAAACCAGTCATGCTGGAGGATGTTGCAGGCAGCAGAACGTTCTCCACGGCGTCTCCAGACTCTGTCACGTCTGTCACATGTGCTCATGTGCTCAGTGTGAACCTGCTTTCATCTGTGAAGAGCACAGGGCGCCAGTGGCGAATTTGCCAATCTTGGTGTTCTCTGGCAAATGCCAAACGTCCTGCACGGTGTTGGGCTGGAAGCACAACCCCCACCTGTGGACATCGGGCCCTCATACCACCCTCATGGAGTCTGTTTCTGACCGTTTGAGCAGACACATACACATTTGTGGCCTGCTGGAGGTCATTTTGCAGGGCGCTGGCAGTGCACCTCCTTGCACAAAGTCGTAGGTAGCGGTCCTGCTGCTGGGTTGTTGCCCTCCTACGGCCTCCTCCACGTCTCCTGATGTACTGGCCTGTCTCCTGGTAGCGCCTCCATGCTCTGGACACTACGCTGACAGACACAGTAAACCTTTTTGCCTCGGTTCGCATTGATGTGCCATCCTGGATGAACTGCACTACCTGAGCCAATTATGTGGGTTGTAGACTCCGTCTCATGCTACCACTAGAGTGAGAGCACCGCCAGCATTCAAAAGTGACCAAAACATCAGCCAGGAAGCATAGGAACTGAGAAGTGGTCTGTGGTCACCACCTGCAGAATCACTCCTGTTTTGGGGGGTGTCTTGCTAATTGCCTATAATTTCCACCTTTTGTCTATTCCATTTGTACAACAGCATGTGAAATTTATTGTCAATCAGTGTTGCTTCCTAAGTGGACAGTTTGATTTCACAGAAGTGTGATTGACTTGGAGTTACATTGTGTTGTTTATGTGTTCCCTTTATTTTTTTGAGCAGTGTATATGAAAAAACTCTGTATTCACAGCCACGGCAATCTATTTTTTAATCTATTATAGATGTAACGTCCTCACCAGAGTTCTTATGTGTTTTGCTTGTTTAGTGTTGGTCAGGACGTGAGCTGGGTGGGAATTCTATGTTGTGTGTCGAGTTCGTCTGTTTCTGTGTTCAGCCTAATATGGTTCTCAATCAGAGACAGCTGTCAATCGTTGTCCCTGATTGAGAATCATATATAGGTGGCTTGTTTTGTGTTGGGGATTGTGGGTGGTTGTTTCCTGTCTCTGTGTTTGTGTTCTGCACCAGATAGGACTGTTTCGGTTTGCCACATTTTGTTATTTTGTTCGTTGTAAGTGTTCACTATTTTCGTTTAATTAAACATGTTGAGCACTGGCTACGCTGCGTGTTGGTCCGATCCCTGTTTCACCCCCTCTTCTAGTGAAGAGAGGGAAGGCTGCCGTTACAGAACCACCCACCAAACTCGGACCAAGCAGCGTAGCAACGTGCAGCAGGGGCAGCAGCAGCAGCAGCGGGACCAGGAGAAATGGACATGGGAGGACGAGCTAGATGGAAAATGACCCTGGGCAGAGCCAGAGGAGTATCGCCGCCCCAAAGCAGAGCTGGAGGCAGCAAAAGCAGAGAGGCGGCGTTTCGAGGAGCTAGCTCGGCAGCAGGAGCCGAATCTGGGTTACACCACTTGGGAGGAAATAGACAGGTGGTCGGTTGACCCAGGGAGAGTGCCAGAGCCCACCTGGGATTCCATGGAGCAATGTGCAGAGGGATACCGGCGAATGAGGTTAGCACGACGACGCAGTAAGAAGCCCGTGAAGAAACCCCAAAAATGTATTGGGGGGGGGGGGGGGGGGGGGGGGCTAAAGGATAGTGTTGCGAAGTGAGGTAGGAGACCTGCGCCCACTTCCCATGCGGGAGTACGGGCAGACACCGTGTTAAGCGGAAGAGCGCATGGTGTCTCCTGTACGTGTGCATATTCCACCCCCCCGCACTGGCCGGGCTAGATTGAGCATTGAGCCAAGTGCCATGAAGCCGGCTCTACATATCTGGCCTCCAGTACGTCTCCTCGGGCCGGTGTACATGGCACCAACCTTACGCATGGTGTCCCCGGTTCGCCAACACAGCCCAGTGCGGGCTATTCCACCTCCCCGCACTGGACGGGCTACGGGGAGTATTCAACCAGGTAAGGTTGGGCAGGCTCGGTGCTCAAGGGAGCCAGTATGCCTGCATGGTCCGGTATATCCTACGCCACCTTCCCGCCCCAGCCCAGTACCACCAGTGCCTACACCACGCATCAAGCCTCCTGTGCGTCTCCAGAGCCCTGTACGCACTGTTCCTTCTCCCCGCACTCGCCCTGAGGTGTGTGCCCTCAGCCCGGTAACACCAGTGCCGGTACCACGCACCAGGCCTATAGTGCGCTTTGAGAGTCCAGTGTGCCCTGTTCCTGCTCCCCGCACTAGCCTTAAGGTGCGTGTCTCCAGTCCGGTACAACCAGTTCCGGCACCACGCACCAGGCCTACTGTGCGCCTCAGCAGGTCAGAGTCGGCCGTCTGCCCAACACCGTCTGTACTGCCTGCCTGCCCAATGCCGCCTGCACTGCTCGTCTGCCCAGCGCCGTTTGAGCCATCCGTCTGCCCAGCGCCATCTGAGCCATCGGTCTGCCCAGCGCCATCTGAGCCATCGGTCTGCCCAGCGCCGTCTGAGCCATCCGTCTGCCCAGCGCCGTCTGAGTCATCCGTCTGCCCAGCGCCGTCTGAGCCATCCGTCTGCCCAGCGCCATCTGAGCCATCGGTCTGCCCAGCGCCATCTGAGCCATCGGTCTGCCCAGCGCCATCTGAGCCATCGGTCTGCCCAGCGCCATCTGAGCCATCCGTCTGCCCAGCGCTATCTGAGCCATCCGTCTGCCCAGCGCCATCTGAGCCATCCGTCTGCCCAGCGCCATCTGAGCCATCCGTCTGCCCAGCGCCATCTGAGCCATCCATCTGCCCAGCGCCATCTGAGCCATCCGTCTGCCCAGCGCCATCTGAGCCATCCGTCTGCCACGAGCCTTCAGAGCCGCCCGTCTGTCCCGAGCCATTAGAGCCGTCCGTCAGTCAGGAGCCGCTAGAGCTGTCAGCCTGTCATGAGCTGCCTTCCAGTCATGAGCTGCCTTCCAGTCATGAGCTGCCCTACAGTCATGAGCTGCCCTACAGTCATGAGCTGCCCTACAGTCATGAGCTGCCCTACAGTCATGAGCTGCCCTACAGTCATGAGCTGCCACTCAGTCATGAGCTGCCACTCAGTCATGAGCTGCCACTCAGTCCGGAGCTGCCATTCAGTCCGGAGCTGCCATTCAGTCCGGAGCTGCCATTAGTCCAGAGCTGTCTCTCTGTCCGGAGTTGCCTCTCTGTCCTAAGCTACCTCTCTGTCCTGAGCTACCTCTCTGTCCTGAGCTACCTCTCTGTCCTGAGCTACCTCTCTGTCCTGAGCTACCTCTCTGTCCTGAGCTACCTCCTAAATCATGTGGGGGCCTTGGGGAGGATTCTTAGGGCAAGGTCGTGGGCGAGGGTCGCCACTCAAAGGACGCTAAGGAGGGGGACAAAGACAGTGGTGTCCTCGTCCGGCGCCTGAGCCGCCACTGCGGACAGATGCCCACCCAGACCCTCCTCTTGAGTTTTAGGGGTGCGTTCGGAGTCCGCACCTCAGGAGGGGGGTACTGTAACGTCCTGACCAGAGTTCTTATGTGTTTTGCTTGTTTAGTGTTGGTCAGGACGTGAGCTGGGTGGGAATTCTATGTTGTGTGTCTAGTTCGTCTGTTTCTGTGTCCAGCCTAATATGGTTCTCAATCAGAGGCAGCTGTCAATCGTTGTCCCTGATTGAGAATCATATATAGGTGGCTTGTTTTGTGTTGGGGATTGTGGGTGGTTGTTTCCTGTCTCTGTGTTTGTGTTCTGCACCAGATAGGACTGTTTCGGTTTGCCACATTTTGTTATTTTGTAAGTGTTCACTGTTTTCGTTTAATTAAACATGTTGAGCACTGGCTACGCTGCGTGTTGGTCTGATCCCTGTTTCACACCCTCTTCTAGTGAAGAGAGGGAAGGCTGCCGTTACAATAGACCTGTTTGGGTTGTTGATCATTTTTGGAGTGGCTCTCTATTTGCCCTCAGCACGGATGTTTTCACCACTCTGAATGTCTAAAGAATCCATACAGTGTGTTCTTCTGAAATGTGAACACAGAATACTGGACATTTTGAACTCTTATTATGCCTGCAATTTGACAAAATTACAATCATGGTATTGAATTGGCATTTTTCTGGTTTTGGACACCTCATCTCCCTCCCGGTCTTAGTTTTGAGTCGGTCTCATCCCCCTGCTGTCTTGGTCTTGACTTGTACTCGATTTTCTGAATCCGTGTTGCTTTAGGTTGTCTCAAACACAACACTGTGAAGTAGCGTCCACTGAGGTTTGCACTTTCAGCTTGTGGGGTAAAGCAAAATAAATATAATCATTTTAAAGAACCTTTTGAGTTGCTGTGTTACTCAGGAGGCTCCTGTTCTGTAGACTAGACTGGATGGTATACTGCAGGCCTTATCTTCTTTGTTTTGAGAACTATTTTAAAACTGAGTGTATAAACATTAGGAACGCCTAGTAGCCTACCAAACTTGCCTACTGCCTTGTACTCAACACTCTATTGTCCCTCTAATCACTCTGACATCAATGCAAATGTATTCGAAAATCGAATCAAACACTTCACGAGAGTCCATGCTCCTGTTGTGCAACATTTCTGTAGGCTTGCATGAGAAAACAGAGTTTTGATGACCTCAAAAAGAGAAGGATCTCATCAGCTTTCTAAAGGGTAGGTCTTGTCATGTATACTCACTCTCCGGCGAGGTCTTCAGGCTGCTCATTATTACACAAACCTGTCACCATCATTACGCGCATCAGCGCCTCATCAGACTCACCTGGACTCAATCACCTGCCTGATTACCTTCTCTATATATGTTACTCCCTTTGGTTCTTTCTGCCTGATTACCTTCTCTATATATGTCACTCCCTTTGGTTCTTTCTGCCTGATTACCTTCTCTATATATGTCACTCCCTTTGGTTCTTTCTGCCTGATTACCTTCTCTATATATGTCCCTCCCTTTGGTTCTTTCTGCCTGATTACCTTCCCTATATATGTCACTCCCTTTGGTTCTTTCTGCCTGATTACCTTCTCTATATATGTCACTCCCTTTGGTTCTTTCTGCCTGATTACCTTCCCTATATATGTCACTCCCTTTGGTTCTTTCTGCCTGATTACCTTCTCTATATATGTCACTCCCTTTGGTTCTTTCTGCCTGATTACCTTCCCTATATATGTCTCTCCCTTTGGTTCTTTCTGACTGATTACCATCTCTATATATGTCACTCCCTTTGTTTTTTTCTGCCTGATTACATTCTCTATATATGTCACTCCCTTTGGTTCTTTCCCTAGAACCGTTGTTTCATGTCTGTACACTACTCGTGTTTCTTGTTTTGTTCCTTGTGTTATTTATTATTAAAAGTCACTCCCTGAACTTGGTTCCCGACTCCCAGCGTACCCGTTACAGATCTACTATATTTATGTCTCAAATTTCAAAATAGTAAGCACATTACTTCTCTTTACAACTGGAGAACAGTTGAAGTTGGAGGTTTACATACACCTTAGCCAAAAACATATAAACTCAGTTTTTCACAATGCCTGACATTTAATCCTAGTAAAAATTCCCTGTCTTAGGTCAGTTAGGATCACCACTTTAATATACGAATGTGAAATGTCAGAATAATAGTAGCGAGAATTATTTATTTCAGCTTTTATTTCTTTCATTACATTCCCAGTGGGTCAGAAGTTTACATACACTCAATTAGTATTTTGGTAGCATTGCCTTTAAATTGTTTAACTTGGGTCAAATGTGTCGGCTAGCCTTCCACAACCTTCCCACAATAAGTTGGGTGAATTTTGGCCCATTCCTCCTGACAGAGCTGGTGTAACAGAGTCAGGTTTGTAAGCCTCCTTGCTCGCATGCACTTTTTCAGTTTACATTTACATTTACATTTAAGTCATTTAGCAGACGCTCTTATCCAGAGCGACTTACAAATTGGAAAGTTCATACATATTCAACTCCATATAGCAACTCCAGTTCTGGCCACAAATGTTCGATAGGATTGAGGTCAGTGCTTTGTGATGGCCACTCCAATACCTTGACGTTGTTGTCCTTAAGCCATTTTGCCACAACTTTGGAAGTATGCTTGGGGTCATTGTCCATTTGGAAGATCCATTCACGACCAAGCTTTAACTTCCTGAATGTTGTCTTGAGATGTAGCTTCAATATATCCATAAAATTTTCCCCCCTCATGGTGCCATCTATTTTGTGAAGTACACCAGTTCCTCCTCCAGCAAAGCACCCCCATAACATGATGATGCCACCCCCGTGCTTCACGGTTGGGATGGTGTTCTTCGGCTTGCAAGCATCCCCCTTTTTTCTCCAAACATAACAATGGTCATTATGGCCAAACAATTCTATTTTTATTTCATCAGACCAGAGGACATTTCTCCAAAAAGTACGATCTTTGTTCCCATGTGCAGTTGCAAACCGTAGTCTGGCTTTTTTATGACGGTTTTGGAGCAGTGGCTTCTTCCTTGCTGAGCGACCTTTTAGGTTATGTCGACGTAGGACTCGTTTTACTGTGGATATAGATACTTTTGTACCTGTTTCCTCCAGCATCTTCACAAGGTCCTTTGATGTTGTTCTGGGATTGATTTGCACTTTTCGCACCAAAGTATGTTAATCTCTAGAAGACAGAATGTGTCGCCTTCCTGAGCGTATGCAGCTGTGTGGTCCCATGGTGTTTATACTTGTGTACTATTGTTTGTACAGATGAGTGTGGTATCTTCAGGCATTTGGAAATTGCTCCCAAGGATGAACCAGACTTGTGGAGGTCTACAGTTTTTTTTCTGAGGTCTTGGCTTATTTCTTTTGATTTTCCCATGATGTCAAGCAAAGAAGCACTGAGTTTGAAGGTAGGCCTTGAAATATATCCACAGGTACACCTCCAATTGAATCAAATTATGTCAATTAGCCTATCAGAAACTTCTAAAGCCATGACATACTTTTCGGGAATTTTCCAAGTTGTTTCAAGGCACAGTGAACTTAGAGTATGTAAACTTCTGACCACTGGAATTGTGATACAGTGAATTAAACAATTGTAAAAAATTGTTGGGAAAATTACTTGTGTCATGCACAAAGCAGATGTCCTAACCGACTTGCCAAAACTATAGTTTGTTAACAAGAATTTGTGGAGTGGTTTAAAAACTATTTTTAATGACTCCAACATAAGTGTATGTAAACTTCCGACTTCAACTGTATATCCTACCTGACTGACATGAAAATGCATCCTCCATTTGCTTTTTAAGTGCAAAGATGATATGTGTTTTTTCCCCCTGCCCGTTTCGAGACAGGTGCATGATATTGATCCATTCTATATCAAAACAATTTCACTCATATATTATTTAGTATTTGTAAATACAAGATTAACTCAAAAACAGTTTGATGAATGAAAATATTAGCCTGTCACTTGTGATGGATATATTATAACGTGTAAATGATACCCAGCTTGTGTGCAGTAAGGCAAGAAACAGTGCATGCAGTTTTTTGTGACTTTTTCAAATCATAGTTATAAACTCAGCAAAAAAAGAAACGTCCCTTTTTCAGGATCCTGTCTTTCAAAGATAATTTGTAAAAATCCAAATAACTTCACAGATCTTCATTGCAATGGGTTTAAACACTGTTTCCCATACTTGTTCAATGAACCATAAACAATTAATGAACATGCACCTGTGGAACGGTCGTTAAGACACTAACAGCTTACAGACGGTAGGCAATTAAGGTCACAGTTATGAAAACTTAGGACACTAAAAAGGCCTTTCTACTGACTCTGAAAAACACCAAAATAAAGATGCCGATGGTCCCTGCTCATCTGCGTGAACGTGCCTTAGGCATGTTGCAAGGAGGCATGAGGACTGTAGATGTGACCAGGGCAATAAAATGCAATATCCGTACTGTGAGACGCCTAAGCCAGTGCTACAGGGAGACAGGACGGACAGCTGATTGTCCCTGCAGTGGCAGGCCACGTGTAACAACACCTGCACAGGATCGGCAGACATCACCAGACATCACCGGCAAAAACGTCGCCTATGGGCACAAACCCACCGTCGTTGGACCAGACAGGACTGGCAAAAAGTGCTCTTCACTGACAAGTCACGGTTTTGTCTTACCAGGGGGGATGGTCGGATTCGTGTTTATCGTCTAAGGAATGAGAGTTACACCGAGGCCTGTACTCTGGAGCGGGATCGATTTGGAGGTGGAGAGTCCGTCATGGTCTGGGGCGTTGTGTCACAGCATCATCGAACTGAGCTTGTTGTCATTGCAGGAAATCTCAACGCTGTGTGTTACAGGGAAGACATCCTCCTCCCTCATGTAGTACCCTTCCTGCAGGCTCATCCTGACATGACCCTCCAGCATGACAATGCCACCACCATGAGGCTCGTTCTGTGCGTGATCTACCAACTGAGCCACACAGTCCCGTGTTGCTCAGTTGGTAGAGCATGGCGCTTGCAACGCCAGGGTTGTGGGTTCATTCCCCACGGGGGGACCAGGATGAATATGTATGAACTTTCCAATTTGTAAGTCGCTCTGGATAAGAGCGTCTGCTAAATGACTTGAATGTAAATGTAATGTAAATGTGATTTCCTACGAGACAGGAATGTCAGTGTTCTGCCATGGCCAGCGAAGAGCCCAGATCACAATCCCATTGAGCACATCTGGGACCTGTTGGAGCGGAGGGTGAGGGCTAGGGCCATTCCCCCCAGAAATGTCCAGGAACTTGCAGGTGCCTTGGTGGAAGAGTGGGGTAACATCTCACAGCAAGAACTGACAAATCTGGTGCATTCCATGAGGAGATGCACTGCAGTTCTTAATGCAGCTGGTGGCCACACCAGATACTGACTGTTACTTTTGATTTTGACCCACCTTTGTCCAGGGACACATTATTCCATTTCTGTTAGTCACATGTCTGTGGAACTTGTTCAGTTTATGTCTCAGTTGTTGAATCTTGTGATGTTCATACAAATATTTACACATGTTAAGTTTGCTGAAAATAAACGCAGTTGACAGGGAGAGGACGTTTCTTTTTTTGCTGAGTTTACATCTCATGTAGCCCAGCCCATAGGCCTACATGTGTTGATAAGGTTTGTATCAACTGAAGTGACCAAATATCTTCTTAAAATTAAGCACATTAATCCACTTTACAACCAGTGTAGAGCCAAACTGGCATACATAGGCGGCGTGTGAGTTTCAAGTTAGGGGAAGGTCATTTTCACCATAAAAATGCACCTTTATAATCAAGCATTACATGCATAATGTTTGAGAATGGTGTTTTTCCGCTAATTGATTGCACTTTGGAACATTCCTGCTTATAGCCTACTGCTGTATGTGTGATTATAATGTGAAGAAATAATCTAATAGTTTATCAACATGTTAAGCTAAAGTACAAGTTTACCCATAGAATAGGCCACATTTTGAACTATGGGGGATAGTAGATTGACATACAGGCTAGTACTTTTGCGTCCGTTAGGCATACTCATCTTTTTGGCTGTCAAAAAGTAAATGTGGACAGTTCTTCCAACATCTTCAATATGCGCCGAGGAATTTGATAAGGACTCAAGCAGTTGCGTCCTCGATGTGTCTGTCTTTACTTTTTGCCTGTGAGAAGGACCCGATCACGTGACGGGCATTGGCTGATAAGAATTGAGATATCTGAGAGAACCATGTGAGTGAGAAGTCCTCCGGAGCACGCAGCCGGGAGAAGGAAATTATAATTACTAGATTCAGACCAAGGGCACAATGGCCACTGGCCGCAAAAGGCATGGATTTTTTTAGTGGGCATTACGGCCACACAAAGGAAATGCCATCGGGGAATTCAAGGCATTATCAAGTACTTGTCAAATTGTGAGTGAGATTGTGTGCAGCCTGTGTAAAAAAACAAAGTAGAGCTCATGTGTTTCATGTGACTTCTTTTCAAACCATCAATAGAGTTGCATTACGCAGCCTTAGCATGAATTCAAAATCTAAACATATACCCCAACGTTTGTATCACAACTAAAGTTCCATAAATAACTCTAAATTAAGCATATAGGAGGACCTGTTTCTTTGATAACCGCTCAACACAGAATAGCCAAATGTACTCCCTCAAATCGTTTTATTTTATTTAGCTATGTTATATTGTATTCTTCATACAATAAAATAATATAAAATAATGCCACGGAATTCTAAGCAAATCTCATTTGCTAAATTAACTAGTGTAGCCCACAGCCATATGGCATAGCCAGATCAGGGCCTAACATAAGGACAAATCACAGTGTGCTATTCTGTTCTTCTGAAAAATACTACATTTTCTTCATATCATGTTTCTTCAGACCTGTCTAAAATAAATAATGGATTTATTGTGATGGTGTAGGCTATATTACATGGAATTATTGTGAAGGTGTAGGCTATATTACATGGATTTATTGTGAGGGTCTAGGCTATATTACATGGATTTATTGTGACGGTGTAGACTATATTACATGGATTTATTGTGACGGTGTAGACTATATTACATGGATTTATTGTGAAGGTGTAGGCTCTATTACATGGATTTATTGTGAAGGTGTAGACTATATTACATGGATTTATTGTGAGGGTCTAGGCTATATTACATGGATTTATTGTGAAGGTGTAGACTATATTACATGGATTTATTGTGATGGTGTAGTCTATATTACATGGATTTATTGTGATGGTGTAGTCTATATTACATGGATTTATTGTGATGGTGAAGGCTATATTTGTCACGACTTCCGCCGAAGTCGGTCCCTCTCCTTGTTCAGGGGCGGCGTTCGGCGGTCGACGTCACCGGCCTTCTAGCCATCGCCGATCCACTTTTCATTTTCCATTTGTTTTGTCTTTGTCTTACACACCTGGTTTCAATTCCCCAATTACTTGTTCATTATTTAACCCTCTGTTTGTTTGTGAGTGATAGTTTTTATGTAATACGGTCCATTTATGTGGCCTCGCTTATTTTGTATTGTATTTGTCTATTTTGAGTAAAATATGTTTATTTACTCATATCTGCTGTCCTGCGCCTGACTCCTCTACACCAGCTACACACAGACTACATTACAATATTACATGGATTTATTGTGATGGTGTAGGCTATATTACATGGATTTATTGTGAAGGTGTAGACTATATTACATGGATTTATTGTGAAGGTGTAGACTATATTACATGGATTTATTGTGAAGGTGTAGACTATATTATATGGATTTATTGTGAAGGTGTAGACTATATTACATGGATTTATTGTGATGGTGTAGACTATATTACATGGATTTATTGTGAAGGTGTAGACTATATTACATGGATTTATTGTGATGGTGTAGGCTATATTACATGGAGTTATTGTGATGGTGTAGGCTATATTACATGGATTTATTGTGAAGGTGTTGTCACGTTCCTGACCTATTTATGTTAGTTTTTGTGTGTTAGTTGGTCAGGACGTGAGGTTGGGTGGGCATTCTATGTTATCTGTTTCTATGTTGGTTTTGGTTTGCCTGGTATGGCTCTTGATTAGAGGCAGGTGGTTTGCGTTTGCCTCTAATTAAGAGTCATATTTAGGTAGGGTATTCTCACTGTTTGTTTGTGGGTGATTGTCTTCCGTGTCAGTATGTTTGTTCGTACCACACTGGACTGTAGCGTTTGTTTGTTTCGTTTCGTTTCGATGTCGTCTGTTTCCTGTACGTAAGTTTATGTTTAGTTATGTAAGTTTATGTTCAGGTTGCGTCAACGTCGTTTTGTTATTTTGTAAGCTTGTTAAAGTGTTTTGTTTCGTTTCGTGTTTTGCCATCATCGTTATTAAATAAAAGATGGCTTATTTCCCAAAGCCTGCGTTTTGGTCTGAGGATCCTTCTCTCCTCACCTCATATGAGGATGAGGAGAGAGACAGCCGTTACAGAATCACCCACCACGCTAAGACCAAGCGGCCAGGGAAAAATAAACGGAGTAAGGGACAGAAGAAGGAGCAATGGACATGGGAGGATTTATTGGATGGAAAAGGTGTCTACACATGGGAGGAGATCCTAGCTGGTAGAGATCGCCTCCCATGGGAACAGCTGGAGGCACTGAGGAGAGCGGAGGCTACCGGAGAGAGGAACCGGAGCTATGAGGGAACGCGTCTGGCACGGAAGCCCGAAAAGCCCGTAAGTAATTCCCAAAAATTTCTTGGGGGGGGGCTAGGAGGTAGTGGGCCAAGGGCAGGTAGGAGACCTGCGCCCACTTCCCAGGCTTACCGTGGAGAGCGGGAGTACGGGCAGGCGCCGTGTTACGCAGTAGAGCGCACGGTGTCTCCTGTACGAGTGCATAGCCCAGTGCGGGTTATTCCACCTCCCCGCACTGGTAGGGCTAGATTGAGTATTGAGCCAGGTGTCATGAGGCCGGCTCAACGCGTCTGGTCTCCAGTGCGTCTCCTCGGGCCGGCATACATGGCACCTGCCTTACGCATGGTTTCCCCGGTTCGCCTACATAGCCCGGTGCGGGTTATTCCACCTCCCCGCACTGGTCGGGCAACCGGGAGTATTCAACCAGGTAAGGTTGGGCAAGCTCAATGCTCAAGAGAGCCAGTACGCCTCCACGGTCCGGTATTTCCGGCACCACCTCCCCGCCCCAGCCTAGTACCTACAGTGTATACACTACGCACTAGGCTACCAGTGCGTATCCTGAGCCCTGTTCCTCCTCCACGCACTCTACCTGTAGTGCGTGTATCTAGCCCGGTGCCTCCAGTTCCGGGCCCACGCACTAAGCTACCAGTGCGTCTCCAGAGCCCTGTACAAACTGTATCTTCTCCCCCTACTAATCCTGATGTGCTTGTCCTCAGCCCGGCGTCACCAGTGCCGGTACCACGCATCAGGGATAGAGTAGGCTTTGAGAATACAGTGTGCCCTGTCCCTGCTCCCCGCACTAGTAGGAAGGTGCTTGTCATTAGCACGGTGCCTCCAGTTCCGGCACCACGCACCAGGTCTACAGTGTACCGTATCCGGCCAGAGCCATCCGTCTCCCCAGCGCCATCTGAGCCATCCGTCTCCCCAGCGCCATCTGAGCCATCCGTCTCCCCAGCGCCATCTGAGCCATCCGTCTCCCCAGCGCCATCTGAGCCATCCGTCTCCCCAGCGCCATCTGAGCCATCCGTCTCCCCAGCGCCATCTGAGCCATCCGTCTGCCAGGAGCCTGCAAAGCCGCCCGTCTGCCATGAGCCTGCAAAGCCGCCCGTCTGCCATGAGCCTACAGAGCCGTCAGCCAGACAGGAGCCGCTAGAGCCGTCAGCCAGACAGGAGCCGCTAGAGCCGTCAGCCAGACAGGATCCGCCAGAGCCGCCAACCAGACAGGATCTGCCAGAGCCGCCAACCAGACAGGATCTGCCAGAGCCGCCAACCAGACAGGATCTGCCAGAGCCGCCAACCAGACAGGATCTGCCAGAGCCGCCAACCAGACAGGATCTGCCAGAGCCGCCAACCAGACAGGATCTGCCAGAGCCGCCAACCAGACAGGATCTGCCAGAGCCGCCAGCGAGCCATGAGCAGCCAGAGCCGTCAGAGCGCCATGAGCAGCCAGAGCCGTCAGAGCGCCATGAGCAGCCAGAGCCGTCAGAGCGCCATGAGCAGCCAGAGCCGTCAGAGCGCCATGAGCAGCCAGAGCCGTCAGAGCGCCATGAGCGTCGAGAGCCGTCAGCCTGCCATGAGCGTCGAGAGCCGTCAGCCTGCCATGAGCGTCGAGAGCCGTCAGCCTGCCATGAGCGTCGAGAGCCGTCAGCCTGCCATGAGCGTCGAGAGTCGTCAGTCAGCCATGAGCTGCCCTTCAGCCTGAAAAGGCTAGATACCCAGAACTGCCCATCAGTCCAGAGCTGTCTCTCTGTCCGGAGCTGCCTTTCAGTCCGGAGTTGCCCCTCTATCCTGATCTCCCTCTCTATCTTTATCTACCTCTATATTCTTATCTATCCCTCTGTCTTGGTTTATCTCTCTGTCCCGGTGTTGTCATTATTAGATATGTTATTAAGAGGATTTTGTGGGGGAAGAAAGAGGGTGGACATTCTTGGAGGGAGGAGGCTAGGATGGATTATGGTGGGGTGGGAACCGCGCCCGGAGCCTGAGCCACCACCGTGGTTAGATGCCCACCCAGACCCTCCCCTAGACTTTGTGCTGGTGCGTCCGGAGTTCGCACCTTGTGGGGGGGGTACTGTCACGTTCCTGACCTATTTATGTTAGTTTTTGTGTGTTAGTTGGTCAGGACGTGAGGTTGGGTGGGCATTCTATGTTATCTGTTTCTATGTTGGTTTTGGTTTGCCTGGTATGGCTCTTGATTAGAGGCAGGTGGTTTGCGTTTGCCTCTAATTAAGAGTCATATTTAGGTAGGGTATTCTCACTGTTTGTTTGTGGGTGATTGTCTTCCGTGTCAGTATGTTTGTTCGTACCACACTGGACTGTAGCGTTTGTTTGTTTCGTTTCGTTTCGATGTCGTCTGTTTCCTGTACGTAAGTTTATGTTTAGTTATGTAAGTTTATGTTCAGGTTGCGTCAACGTCGTTTTGTTATTTTGTAAGCTTGTTAAAGTGTTTTGTTTCGTTTCGTGTTTTGCCATCATCGTTATTAAATAAAAGATGGCTTATTTCCCAAAGCCTGCGTTTTGGTCTGAGGATCCTTCTCTCCTCACCTCATATGAGGATGAGGAGAGAGACAGCCGTTACAGGTGTAGACTATATTACATGGATTTATTGTGATGGTGTAGGCTCTATTACATGGATTTATTGGGAAGGTGTAGGCTATATTACATGGATTTATTGTGAAGGTGTAGACTATATTACATGGATTTATTGTGATGGTGTAGGCTCTATTACATGGAATTATTGTGATGGTGTAGGCTATATTACATGGATTTATTGTGAAGGTGTAGACTATATTACATGGATTTATTGTGATGTTGTAGACTATATTATATGGATTTATTGTGATGGTGTAGACTATATTACATGGATTTATTGTGAAGGTGTAGACTATATTACATGGAATTATTGTGAAGGTGTAGGCTATATTACATGGATTTATTGTGAAGGTGTAGGTAGACTATATTACATGGATTTATTGTGATGGTGTAGACTATATTACATGGATTTATTGTGAAGGTGTAGACTATATTACATGGATTTATTGTGAAGGTGTAGACTATATTACATGGATTTATTGTGACGGTGTAGACTATATTACATGGATTTATTGTGAAGGTGTAGGCTATATTACATGGATTTATTGTGAAGGTGTAGGTAGACTATATTACATGGATTTATTGTGAAGGTGTAGACTATATTACATGGATTTATTGTGAAGGTGTAGGCTATATTACATGGATTTATTGTGATGGTGTAGACTATATTACATGGATTTATTGTGATGGTGTAGACTATATTACATGTATTTATTGTGAAGGTGTAGGTAGACTATATTACATGGATTTATTGTGAAGGTGTAGACTATATTACATGGATTTATTGTGAAGGTGTAGACTATATTACATGGATTTATTGTGAAGGTGTAGACTATATTACATGGATTTATTGTGAAGGTGTAGACTATATTACATGGATTTATTGTGAAGGTGTAGGCTCTATGACATGGATTTATTGTGAAGGTGTAGACTATATTACATGGATTTATTGTGATGGTGTAGACTATATTACATGGATTTATTGTGATGGTGTAGACTATATTACATGGATTTATTGTGATGGTGTAGGCTATATTACATGGATTTATTGTGAAGGTGTAGGCTCTTACATGGATTTATTGTGAAGGTGTAGACTATATTACATGGATTTATTGTGAAGGTGTAGGCTATATTACATGGATTTATTGTGAAGGTCTAGGCTATATTACATGGATTTATTGTGATGGTGTAGGCTATATTACATGGATTTATTGTGAAGGTGTAGGCTATATTACATGGATTTATTGTGATGGTGTAGGCTATATTACATGGATTTATTGTGAAGGTGTAGGCTATATTACATGGATTTATTGTGATGGTGTAGGCTATATTACATGGAGTTATTGTGATGGTGTAGGCTATATTACATGGATTTATTGTGAAGGTGTTGTCACGTTCCTGACCTATTTATGTTAGTTTTTGTGTGTTAGTTGGTCAGGACGTGAGGTTGGGTGGGCATTCTATGTTATCTGTTTCTATGTTGGTTTTGGTTTGCCTGGTATGGCTCTTGATTAGAGGCAGGTGGTTTGCGTTTGCCTCTAATTAAGAGTCATATTTAGGTAGGGTATTCTCACTGTTTGTTTGTGGGTGATTGTCTTCCGTGTCAGTATGTTTGTTCGTACCACACTGGACTGTAGCGTTTGTTTGTTTCGTTTCGTTTCGATGTCGTCTGTTTCCTGTACGTAAGTTTATGTTTAGTTATGTAAGTTTATGTTCAGGTTGCGTCAACGTCGTTTTGTTATTTTGTAAGCTTGTTAAAGTGTTTTGTTTCGTTTTGTGTTTTGCCATCATCGTTATTAAATAAAAGATGGCTTATTTCCCAAAGCCTGCGTTTTGGTCTGAGGATCCTTCTCTCCTCACCTCATATGAGGATGAGGAGAGAGACAGCCGTTACAGAATCACCCACCACGCTAAGACCAAGCGGCCAGGGAAAAATAAACGGAGTAAGGGACAGAAGAAGGAGCAATGGACATGGGAGGATTTATTGGATGGAAAAGGTGTCTACACATGGGAGGAGATCCTAGCTGGTAGAGATCGCCTCCCATGGGAACAGCTGGAGGCACTGAGGAGAGCGGAGGCTACCGGAGAGAGGAACCGGAGCTATGAGGGAACGCGTCTGGCACGGAAGCCCGAAAAGCCCGTAAGTAATTCCCAAAAATTTCTTGGGGGGGGGCTAGGAGGTAGTGGGCCAAGGGCAGGTAGGAGACCTGCGCCCACTTCCCAGGCTTACCGTGGAGAGCGGGAGTACGGGCAGGCGCCGTGTTACGCAGTAGAGCGCACGGTGTCTCCTGTACGAGTGCATAGCCCAGTGCGGGTTATTCCACCTCCCCGCACTGGTAGGGCTAGATTGAGTATTGAGCCAGGTGTCATGAGGCCGGCTCAACGCGTCTGGTCTCCAGTGCGTCTCCTCGGGCCGGCATACATGGCACCTGCCTTACGCATGGTTTCCCCGGTTCGCCTACATAGCCCGGTGCGGGTTATTCCACCTCCCCGCACTGGTCGGGCAACCGGGAGTATTCAACCAGGTAAGGTTGGGCAAGCTCAATGCTCAAGAGAGCCAGTACGCCTCCACGGTCCGGTATTTCCGGCACCACCTCCCCGCCCCAGCCTAGTACCTACAGTGTATACACTACGCACTAGGCTACCAGTGCGTATCCTGAGCCCTGTTCCTCCTCCACGCACTCTACCTGTAGTGCGTGTATCTAGCCCGGTGCCTCCAGTTCCGGGCCCACGCACTAAGCTACCAGTGCGTCTCCAGAGCCCTGTACAAACTGTATCTTCTCCCCCTACTAATCCTGATGTGCTTGTCCTCAGCCCGGCGTCACCAGTGCCGGTACCACGCATCAGGGATAGAGTAGGCTTTGAGAATACAGTGTGCCCTGTCCCTGCTCCCCGCACTAGTAGGAAGGTGCTTGTCATTAGCACGGTGCCTCCAGTTCCGGCACCACGCACCAGGTCTACAGTGTACCGTATCCGGCCAGAGCCATCCGTCTCCCCAGCGCCATCTGAGCCATCCGTCTCCCCAGCGCCATCTGAGCCATCCGTCTCCCCAGCGCCATCTGAGCCATCCGTCTCCCCAGCGCCATCTGAGCCATCCGTCTCCCCAGCGCCATCTGAGCCATCCGTCTCCCCAGCGCCATCTGAGCCATCCGTCTGCCAGGAGCCTGCAAAGCCGCCCGTCTGCCATGAGCCTGCAAAGCCGCCCGTCTGCCATGAGCCTACAGAGCCGTCAGCCAGACAGGAGCCGCTAGAGCCGTCAGCCAGACAGGAGCCGCTAGAGCCGTCAGCCAGACAGGATCCGCCAGAGCCGCCAACCAGACAGGATCTGCCAGAGCCGCCAACCAGACAGGATCTGCCAGAGCCGCCAACCAGACAGGATCTGCCAGAGCCGCCAACCAGACAGGATCTGCCAGAGCCGCCAACCAGACAGGATCTGCCAGAGCCGCCAACCAGACAGGATCTGCCAGAGCCGCCAACCAGACAGGATCTGCCAGAGCCGCCAGCGAGCCATGAGCAGCCAGAGCCGTCAGAGCGCCATGAGCAGCCAGAGCCGTCAGAGCGCCATGAGCAGCCAGAGCCGTCAGAGCGCCATGAGCAGCCAGAGCCGTCAGAGCGCCATGAGCAGCCAGAGCCGTCAGAGCGCCATGAGCGTCGAGAGCCGTCAGCCTGCCATGAGCGTCGAGAGCCGTCAGCCTGCCATGAGCGTCGAGAGCCGTCAGCCTGCCATGAGCGTCGAGAGCCGTCAGCCTGCCATGAGCGTCGAGAGTCGTCAGTCAGCCATGAGCTGCCCTTCAGCCTGAAAAGGCTAGATACCCAGAACTGCCCATCAGTCCAGAGCTGTCTCTCTGTCCGGAGCTGCCTTTCAGTCCGGAGTTGCCCCTCTATCCTGATCTCCCTCTCTATCTTTATCTACCTCTATATTCTTATCTATCCCTCTGTCTTGGTTTATCTCTCTGTCCCGGTGTTGTCATTATTAGATATGTTATTAAGAGGATTTTGTGGGGGAAGAAAGAGGGTGGACATTCTTGGAGGGAGGAGGCTAGGATGGATTATGGTGGGGTGGGAACCGCGCCCGGAGCCTGAGCCACCACCGTGGTTAGATGCCCACCCAGACCCTCCCCTAGACTTTGTGCTGGTGCGTCCGGAGTTCGCACCTTGTGGGGGGGGTACTGTCACGTTCCTGACCTATTTATGTTAGTTTTTGTGTGTTAGTTGGTCAGGACGTGAGGTTGGGTGGGCATTCTATGTTATCTGTTTCTATGTTGGTTTTGGTTTGCCTGGTATGGCTCTTGATTAGAGGCAGGTGGTTTGCGTTTGCCTCTAATTAAGAGTCATATTTAGGTAGGGTATTCTCACTGTTTGTTTGTGGGTGATTGTCTTCCGTGTCAGTATGTTTGTTCGTACCACACTGGACTGTAGCGTTTGTTTGTTTCGTTTCGTTTCGATGTCGTCTGTTTCCTGTACGTAAGTTTATGTTTAGTTATGTAAGTTTATGTTCAGGTTGCGTCAACGTCGTTTTGTTATTTTGTAAGCTTGTTAAAGTGTTTTGTTTCGTTTCGTGTTTTGCCATCATCGTTATTAAATAAAAGATGGCTTATTTCCCAAAGCCTGCGTTTTGGTCTGAGGATCCTTCTCTCCTCACCTCATATGAGGATGAGGAGAGAGACAGCCGTTACAGGTGTAGACTATATTACATGGATTTATTGTGATGGTGTAGGCTCTATTACATGGATTTATTGGGAAGGTGTAGGCTATATTACATGGATTTATTGTGAAGGTGTAGACTATATTACATGGATTTATTGTGATGGTGTAGGCTCTATTACATGGAATTATTGTGATGGTGTAGGCTATATTACATGGATTTATTGTGAAGGTGTAGACTATATTACATGGATTTATTGTGATGTTGTAGACTATATTATATGGATTTATTGTGATGGTGTAGACTATATTACATGGATTTATTGTGAAGGTGTAGACTATATTACATGGAATTATTGTGAAGGTGTAGGCTATATTACATGGATTTATTGTGAAGGTGTAGGTAGACTATATTACATGGATTTATTGTGATGGTGTAGACTATATTACATGGATTTATTGTGAAGGTGTAGACTATATTACATGGATTTATTGTGAAGGTGTAGACTATATTACATGGATTTATTGTGACGGTGTAGACTATATTACATGGATTTATTGTGAAGGTGTAGGCTATATTACATGGATTTATTGTGAAGGTGTAGGTAGACTATATTACATGGATTTATTGTGAAGGTGTAGACTATATTACATGGATTTATTGTGAAGGTGTAGGCTATATTACATGGATTTATTGTGATGGTGTAGACTATATTACATGGATTTATTGTGATGGTGTAGACTATATTACATGTATTTATTGTGAAGGTGTAGGTAGACTATATTACATGGATTTATTGTGAAGGTGTAGACTATATTACATGGATTTATTGTGAAGGTGTAGACTATATTACATGGATTTATTGTGAAGGTGTAGACTATATTACATGGATTTATTGTGAAGGTGTAGGCTATATTACATGGATTTATTGTGAAGGTGTAGACTATATTACATGGATTTATTGTGATGGTGTAGACTATATTACATGGATTTATTGTGATGGTGTAGACTATATTACATGGATTTATTGTGATGGTGTAGGCTATATTACATGGATTTATTGTGAAGGTGTAGGCTCTTACATGGATTTATTGTGAAGGTGTAGACTATATTACATGGATTTATTGTGAAGGTGTAGGCTATATTACATGGATTTATTGTGAAGGTCTAGGCTATATTACATGGATTTATTTGACTTTTTAAAATGTAGATGCTCCAAAGGTCTGCATCGGTGGCTTGTGAGCTATGAGTAGAAGCCAGGAGATGGTAAATGTGTTTATGTTAATTAACGGTCAGTTACCATGAGACCGGCAGTTATTTGCTAGACAATCACTGGATGACACATTTTCATGAGCGCCACAGCCCCACGCCTGGCACCTACTACCATACCCCGTTCAATGGCACTGAAATCTTTTCTCTTGCACATTCACCCTCTGAATTGTACACAAACACAATCCATGTTTCAGTTGTCTCAAGGCTTAAAAATCCTTCTTTAACCTCTCCTCACCTTCATCTACACTGATTAAAGTCGATTTAACAGGTGACATCAATAAGGGATCATAGTTTTCACCTGGATTCAACTGGTCAGTCTATGTCATGGAAAGAGCAGGTGTTCTTAATGCTTTGTAGACTCAGTGTATATTTACATTTTAAATACATAATAATATTAATTTAGGGGTGTAAGGGAAATGTGTTTCTTGCATATCTCAACTTCCCCTGAGCCACCCGCAGGGAGTGGGTCACAGCCAGGGTCACCATTGTACAGCTCCCCTGGAGCAATTATGGTTAAGTGCCTTTCTCTAGGGCACAGCAACAGATTTTTTTACCTTTTCGGCTCTGGCATTCGAATCAGCGATCTTTCACTTACTGGCCCAACGCTCTAACCTTGAGGCTACCTGCCAACCCTACATAATTAAAATACCTTTTTTGGATTCAATTAAACATTTTTGAAGACATGTCTACACAAATGTATTAAATGACTAACCTCTGATCTGAAATTGTTTCGATTCTGGAGACAATTGGATCTAATTGTTTTTGACAGCATGTTAGTGAATCCCTATGGATATACCGTACAGTAGGTTGAAGACGAACAAAATGTAACAAGTCGACCGACGGACACATGATCTATTTTTTCATGTTTTTATTATGCCGACACATTTTTTAAAAACTACAGTTGTAAGTGCAACAAAAAAATCCCATCCCTAGATGTAGCCTCACTTAGCCCATAGTGTGTTACCAATAGAACTCTCAGCTCATGCATTGGGATAGTGGTGGTGGATTAAAAAACCTCCCCATGCAGGTAATCTATGAAGCATGGGTTCCAATACTGTTTGGAATCATTTCAAATACTTGTGCTGGGCTTGATTGAGCTTGCCTGCCTCAATGAATAGAATAGTCACAAAAAAAGCAAACCCAACAAACCCGCCCACCTGGCACGCCACGCAGGCAAACGCAAACACTAAACGTCTTTGAAAGATTTAATAGTATTCTAACAGTATTTGAACCCCACTTTTTTTTAAGGGGAGTGAACAACTCCCTCCCCTTTAAATCCCGTTGAAGCTGGAGAGTGCTAGGGATCAGCTCGATGGAGATTTCAGGTGAGTCCATGTGGCTGCATGGCCTGACTGGCCAGTGTGCTCCAGAAGGTTTGATGGACTTTGGACTCTTATCAGTGCCACTCAGTCCCCTACCAAACCCTATATAGAAGGACCAGAAGCACAATGGGGATCCAGGTTTCCCGGGGAGAGGCTCTCCAACTCACATGGCAAACCCAGGATGAGAGTGAGCTGCACTGGGCTTTAGTCAACACCACCATCATTATCACCATCACTACCACCACTACTACTACCAACACTAACACTATCAACACCACCACCACTACTCTCCCCGAGTCTTTTCCAGATACGCCCTGCCTGGGTCGGACACATGGAAGCATCTGGAGCCTCCTGCTCACTAATTCCAGAGTAAAGCCATGTGCTGTGACTGAGGGCAAATCAACCTACCCAGTTATACCCATCTCAGGTGCTGCTGTTTGGTGCTGATTTGTTGTGGTTGTTTTTTAACTACACATAGCAATGCATTCATTGTGGAATTTGTGATTTACACTACATATACAAAAGTATGTGGACACGCCTTCAAATTAGTGGATTCGGCTGTTTCAGCAACACCTTTTGCTGACAGGTGTATCAATCGGGCACACAGCCATGCAATCTCCATCAACAAATATTGTCAGTAGAATGGCCTTACTGAGGAGCTCAGTGACTTTCAACGTGGCACTGTCGTAGGATGCCACCTTTCCAACAAGTCAGTTCGACAAATTTCTGCCCTGTTAGAGCTGCCCCAGTCAACTGTAAGTGCTGTTATTGTGAAGTGTAAAAGTCTAAGAGCAACAATGGGGAAGTGGTAGGCCACACAAGCTCACAGAACAGGACCGCAGAGTGCTGAAGCGCGTGGTGCGTAAAAATTGTCTGTCCTTGGTTGCAACACTCACTACCGAGTTCCAAACTGCCTCTGGAAGCAACGTCAGTACAAGAACTGTTCGTCAGGGGGCTTCATGAAATGAGTTTCCATGGCTGAGCAGTCGCACATGAGCTTAAGCTCACCATATGCATTACCAAGCATTGGCAGGAGTGGTGTAAAGCTCACTGCCATTGGACTCTGGAGCAGTAGAAAAGCTATTCTCTGGAGTGATGAATCATGCTTCACCATCCGGCAGTCCGACTGACGGACCTGGGTTTGGTGGATGCCAGGAGAACGCTGCCTGCCCGAATGCATAGAGCCAACTGTAAAGTTTGGTGGAAGGACTATTTCTCATGGTTCGGGCTAGGCCCCTTAGTTCCAGTGGAGGGAAATCTTAATGCTACAGCATACAAGACATTCTAGACGAGTCTGTGCTTCCAACTTTGTGGCAACAGTTTGGGGAAGGCCCTTTACTGTTTCATCATGACAATGCCTCCGTGAACAAAGCAAGGTCCATACAGAAATGGTTTGTGGAGATCGGTGTGGAAGAACTTGACTAGCCTGCACAGATCCCTGACCTCATCCCCATCGAACACCTTTGGGATGAATTGGAACGCCGACTGCGAGCCAGGCCTAATTGCCCAACATCAGTGCCCGACCTCACTAATGCTCTTTTGGCTGAATGGAAGCAAATCCCCGCAGCAATGTTCTAGTGGAAAGCATTCCCAGAAGAGTGGAGGCTGTTATAGCAGCAAAGGGGGTACCAACTCCATATTAATGTCCATGATTTTGGAATGAGATGTTTGACGAGCAGGTGTCCACATACTTTTGGTCATGTAGTATAATTGTGAATTGTTAACTTTTTTTGCATGGATTTTGTTTTGAGATCAAAGACATTATACAACTGTCAAACTGGTATAGAAGTATTGAAACAAGATATCATGTTTTGTTAAACTGAATCCCCTGGATTGCCAGGTTTTCTGAACAAAAGTAAGGCTGAGGGTCATTCAAAATGTGTCTTGGTCAGAGTCGAAAATAAACACTTGCTAGTTATCATCTCTCCTCTGGTCTATCAAATATAGTTGATTCATCAGAATGTATAACAATACTATATCTATGAAATATTACATACCTCAATGACAAATATTGGCATTGATGGCACCGAGGTATCGACAGATCCATTTTTATCTGTGGCTCAAAGATCAGTCAATGCTGATTCGGTATGGAAATAAAGTCCTGAGCCGAGATAACTGTTCAAAATGGGAAGATTGAGTCATTTAAATCAAATCAATCAAGATACCTCTCTCTTTAATCACAAGTGTTAAAAAAATAATCTCTCTCTCTCTCTCTCTCTCTCTCTCTCTCTCTCTCTCTCTGTGCTTGATTTATGATGGGTATAATGAGATTTGGTGAGGGATGTCTTCCTCGAGTGGCATAAACTCACATTCCAAGAAGAGAAAGTGTATGTGAGGGGGGCTCAACTGCTCTGCGACTTGTGCTGATTGAAATTGACCCGGAGTCTACCGTTAAGATCTCCTCGGTCCAAAAGAAAACTGAGAGCCATCGTCAGGTTTTAATTCAAGTGGCTGTCATGTGGTTATCAGGGGTGAAATTCGACACTGAACATTCCAAATTTCATCGAGATAAACGATTGAGGAGGCACAGAAATGTGCCTGTCAATCAACAGGGCAGAAAGGGGGTAAAGGTGGGCAATTATGTTCTGGAATTGAATTAATGCGTTTGCATTTCCTATTTGAGTTGAGGCTGTTAAAAATGTTGCATACGTGTGCTGACAAGACAAAATGTTTGCTTAAGTGATGACACTGCACCCCACAAGCTTAAACTAGGGTAAAAAAAGCGAAAAATACATACAGAAATTGGCTCCGTTGTTGCCTGGCCTTATACACTCTGTATTTAATCCCTGACTACTCATAGTCACAGATTTATAATGAACTTTCAGTTGGAATGCAGGAACCCGACTACTCATAGTCACAGATTTATAATGAACGTTCAGTTGAAATGCAGGAACCCGACTACTCATAGTCACAGATTTATAATGAACGTTCAGTTGGAATGCAGGAACCCGACTACTCATAGTCACAGATTTATAATGAACTTTCAGTTGAAATGCAGGAACCCGACTACTCATAGTCACAGATTTCTAATGAACGTTCAGCTGGAATGCAGGAACCCGACTACTCATAGTCACAGATTTATAATGAACGTTCAGCTGGAATGCAGGAACCCGACTACTCATAGTCACAGATTTATAATGAACGTTCAGCTGGAATGCAGGAACCAGACTACTCATAGTCACAGATTTATAATGAACGTTCAGTTGGAATGCAGGAACCCGACTACTCATAGTCACAGATTTATAATGAACGTTCAGCTGGAATGCAGGAACCCGACTACTCATAGTCACAGATTTATAATGAACGTTCAGCTGGAATGCAGGAACCCGACTACTCATAGTCACAGATTTATAATGAACGTTCAGTTGGAATGCAGGAACCCGACTACTCATAGTCACAGATTTATAATGAACGTTCAGTTGGAATGCAGGAACCCGACTACTCATAGTCACAGATTTCTAATGAACGTTCAGCTGGAATGCAGGAACCCGACTTCTCATAGTCACAGATTTATAATGAACGTTCAGCTGGAATGCAGGAACCCGACTACTCATAGTCACAGATTTATAATGAACGTTCAGTTGGAATGCAGGAACCCGACTACTCATAGTCACAGATTTATAATGAACGTTCAGTTAGAATTCAGGGAAAGATACATAGGCACATAAAGATTAGAAAATAAACTTAAAAAATGTAGGAAAGTAAAGCATGCTATTGTGAACAAAACCACCTGCACAAACCCACCTGCAGAAATGCTAATGTCATCTTCATCGTACTGGTAAAGTTCAACACCTGCACCTAATTAAAGATAAACAAAAAAGTATAATTATTAGTAACACTAGGACTACATTTCTAATGTGAATTCAATTAGATAAAGCACATCACCTGGACAATAGATTTGTTGCCTTTTCATTCTAACCTAAAATATTTGCCAAGCACGCATATGGCTTTCCCTAATGTATCCAATCAGAATAGAGTTGGAGAAAGATAGTGAATAATGAGATGAGCTTCATGATTGACATAAATTCACTGAAAACCCACACTGACACACAGTTGTAATAACAGTATTGCAATTTTCATGTAACCGAAATTTGGCCAGGTAATAGTCTAGCCTCTGATCAAGCAACATTATGGACTAAACACTCACGTCCTGTTGCTGAGACAATACTGGTCATAGTAAGATCCTATATCTGTACTGTACAAATGTATGCCGTGCTTAGGGGGAAATGTTTTACATAGTAATGGGGATTCCGTGTTGCTTTTGTCTTTCTTTGTGTGATTGTCGCCCCTGTCTTCCTTTCTAATGTTCCACCCCTTTGATTTCTATGCACATTTTCATTTATTTAACTAGGCAAGTCAGTTAAGAACAAATTCTTATTTACAATGACGTCCTTCCCCTAACCCGGACGACGCTGAGCCCATTGCGCGCCGCCCTATGGTACTCCCAATCACGGCCTGTTGTGATACAGCCTGGAATTGAACCAGGGTCTGTAGTGACACGTCTAACACTGAGATACAGTGTCTTAGAACACTGCACCACTTGGGAACCCCCATACAGTAGATACACATGGTTGTCATAGATACACATGTAATTGTTTTCTATGCTAATGGTTGTCATAGATACACATGTAATTGTTTTCCATCCTGATGGTTTTCATAGATACACATGTAATTGTTTTCTATGCTAATGGTTTTCATGGATACACATGCCATTATTTTCTATGATAATGGTTTTCATAGATACACATGTAATTGTTTTCTATGCTAATGGTTTTCATAGATACACATGTAATTGTTTTCTATGCTAATGGGTTTCATAGATACACATGTAATTGTTTTCTATGCTAATGGATTTCATAGATACACATGTAATTGTTTTCTATGCTAATGGTTTTCATGGATACACATGCCATTATTTTCTATGATAATGGTTTTCATAGATACACATGTAATTGTTTTCTATGCTAATGGGTTTCATAGATACACATGTAATTGCCAAAACAAACACTTTCAGAAACGGCACAAGTCACGCACACAGCCCACTCTGCCACACTTCAATATCTTCCCAAACAAAAGGTGACGTTATGCCTCATCGGATGAATGCCCGGTTCCTCTCTTCCTTACAAATGAACCATAGAAACAATCACTTAGCAACTGTACATATTCCTTGTTTTTTTACGCAACCAAATGAAGTAATTAAAAACACATGAAAAGCCTTAGTAGGGCAGTGCTCCATTTGTCAGGGGCTATGAAGTGCCCTCTTCCCCATCACATTGTGTGTGTGTGTGTGTGTGTGTGTGTGTGTGTGTGTGTGTGTGTGTGTGTGTGTGTGTGTGTGTGTGTGTGTGTGTGTGTGTGTGTGTGATGAAGAGGACAGAGTGGGTGAAAATTTGAACGCAAGACAAAACACGTTCATCATTTATACTGTATATCCTATTGTGTAAATATCAGTTTTATTACTATGTATACTACTTTCTTCTACCTGTTGTTATTTTATTTTTGATTATCATTGATGTTAATATTGTACTGCACTGTTGAGGGAGCTTGCAAGTAAGCATTTCACTGCACCGTTTGTACCTGCTGTAAACTGTGTACGTGACGAATAAACATCAATGATTTGACAAACTGTGTTGCAAAGAACTACCTTTGACAATAACTAACACATTTTTAATCACTGCCAATAGGGATGATTGGCACCTTTCATTTCTTGTGAGGCACAGACAAGGTCTGAGTCCCAAATGGCATCTTGTATGGTGCACTCATGTTGACCAGGGCCCATAGTGATCCGTGTAGGGAAGAGTTGTAGGGACTATGGTGCCGTTAGGGATGCGCCCAGATTAGATTATCTCAAAATGGATTCCTCCAAAATGTCTAGAGTTCCTTTCCCTAGTGTGTAGAGATGGGCCTGGAAATATTTTGATTCTACACAGACTGTCTAGAGTTCCTTCCCCTAGTGTGTAGAGATGGGCCTGGAAATATTTTGATTCTACACAGACTGTCTAGAGTTCCTTTCCCTAGTGTGTAGAGATGGGCCTGGAAATATTTTGATTCTACACAGACTGTCTAGAGTGCCTTCCCCTAGTGTAGTGTGTAGAGATGGGCCTGGAAATATTTTGATTCGACACAGACTGTCTAGAGTTCCTTTCCCTAGTGTGTAGAGATGGGCCTGGAAATATTTTGATTCGACACAGAATGTGTTCTTAATTTTCTCTCCTCAATATTGTTTCTTAAATAATGTAACAGGCAGTGTGTTATCACCTGTCATGGGAATTTGCCATAACCAGAGTTTTCTATTCTCAGATAACAATTGCAAAGGGATTCACACTTTTCTTTCACAAGCTATTTGTCCTTCACAGAAAGATACTTCTTAATTTGTCTTTATTGAGACTATTCTATGACAGATCTCTTTGTATTTTTGAACCTACATTACTCACAGAGCTTTAATATTCTAAAGCTTAACCACTAAAAGAAGCAGAACATCACAATGCTATTTTATGAGATTTGCAGTAGGAGATATTTGGGCAGTATGATTTTATAAATATAATTGTATTTGTTATATGAGGTTGTTTGTTTTGTGCCAGGGAGCTACAGTATACCTTTTCCTTTGGGAAGCAGGCCCTCACACTTCACTATCTCCATTCTCTCACGCAACTCCCTGGAACATCTCCAATGGAAACATCTCCAATGGGAACATCTCCAATGGGAACATCTCCAATGGGAACATCTCCAATGGGAACATCTCCAATGGGAACATCTCCAATGGGAAC
Source organism: Salvelinus fontinalis (assembly GCF_029448725.1). NCBI lineage: Eukaryota > Metazoa > Chordata > Actinopteri > Salmoniformes > Salmonidae > Salvelinus > Salvelinus fontinalis. The sequence goes on from NC_074682.1 coordinate 49,924,959, forward strand.
ATCTCCAATGGGAATATCTTCAAAAGGAACATCTCCAATGGGAACATCTCCAATGGGAACATCTCCAATGTGAACATCTTCAAAAGGAACATCTCCAATGGGAAAATCTCCAATGGGAACATCTCCAATGGGAACATCTCCAATGTGAACATCTTCAAAAGGAACATCTCCAATGGGAACATCTCCAATGGGAACATCTTCAATGTCCTAACATAGACCAATCCTAACACTAATGCAGCAAATCTGGAGCAGCACTCGAGCTAGTAGCCAGGTTTCCATCAGTATGTTGAAAGATTTTCAAGCAAATATTTGAATATATACACAGAGATATCTGTGCATTACTAGGAGTGGTGTGTTTACATCAAATTAGCTTGTTGTGAATTAATAGCAGTACATAATGGCGTGAATACAATTGGCTCCTTCATCCCCCTCCTCTCCCCTGTAACTATTCCCCAGGTCGTTGCTGTAAATGAGAACGTGTTCTCAGTCAACTTACCTGGTAAAATAACAGTAAAAATAAAACATTGAAATTAAACAGGAAATCCATAATCCTCCAACCAGGATTTATGGAAAAACTGGGAATTTGGGGAATTTATTCGGCTCAGACAATCAAATCAAATCAAATTGTATTGGTCACATACACGTGTTCAGCAGATGTTATTGCTGGTGTAGCGAAATGCTTGTGTTTCTAGCTCCAACAGTGCAGTATTATCTAACAATTTCACAACAATACACAAAAATCCAAAGTAAAGGAATGAAATTAAGAATATATAAATATTTGGATGAGCAATGTCGGAGCGGCATAGACTAAGATACAGTAGAATAGAGTACAGTACATACGTATGAGATGAGTAATGCAAAATATGTTAACATAATTAATGTGACCAGTGTTCCGTTATTAAAGTGGCCAGTGATTTCAAGTCTATGTACATAGGGCAGCAGCCTCTAAGGTGCTACTGATGGCTATTTAACAGTCTGATGGCCTTGAGATAGCTGCTGTTTTTTCAGACTCTCGGTCCCAGCTTTGATGCACCTGTATTGACCTCGCCTTCTGGATAATAGGGTGCTGAACAGGCAGTGGCTTGGGTGGTTGTTGTCCTTGATTATCTTTTTGGCCTTCGACACTGACAGGATCTGTCACACCCTAATCTGTTTCACCTGTCTTTGTGCTTGTCTCTACCCCCCTCCAGGTGTCGTCCATCTTCCCCATTAACCCCGGTGCATTTATACCTGTGTTCTATGTTTGACTGTTGCCAGTTCATCTTGTCTCGTCAAGCCTACCAGTTTTCCCATACTCCCGTTTCTTGTTAGTTCCTGTTTTCTAGTTCTTCCGGTTTTGACCATTCTGCCCGCCCTGACCCTGCCTGCCGTTCTGTACCTTACAGACTCTGCCCTGGATTACTGACCTCTGCCTGCCCTTGATCTGTCATTTGCCTGCCCCCTGTTTCGTAAATAAACATTTGTTATTTCGAAGTGTCTGCATCTGGGTCTTATCCTGAGGTCTGATAGATCAGGTGACTTAGGAGTAGAAAAAGTGACCAACTCTCAACACATAAGGAAACATCTTTATTGGTGGCGTTGATAACCTTCACTTTAATGATCTCGACAAGTCATTCAAATGATGGCACCGGCCAAAGAAATTAGAATGAATGGAGATATAATCCTAAACAGCAAAGACTTCATCACTGAGGGGCAAGCAATATATCTCTTTTAAAGGCCTTTATGTGAGGAGGAGGGAGCTTTCCAATGACAAACGTATTATCTGTCACTCACTATGCAAGGTTGAAGGGAGATATCCATGAGAAGCGGAATTGGAAACAAGGGCATTTTCATATAGGAAGGGCTTTTTTATAATAGATGATCAGTGTCATTATGAGTGATGAGGTCCCACTGTCGTTATTCAAAACGCTAGTAAGAGCTGAGAACGACTTTCATTTCCAGGGAAAGATACCATCTTTTCCATAGCTTGCACATGTAGATGAGTTGGCCAGGACACTTTAGAAATAGGTGACTCATGGCCAAAAGTTATATTGGTTTACAGGTTGTTAGGGAGTATGCAGAACGTAGGCTGTGCCTGTGGTTATGAGATCCTAAAGAACCTTGGGTTTCGACATAGGCATACATATTTTGTAAGTCACAATTATGTCATCACTGCCAATAGCTTGTTTAACTCGGCAGCATGCAGTCATACGTTCTTGTATACAGCAGTGTTTATGCTTATATAACTCCCTATCTCAGAGACTGGGAGTCTCATGGAGCTGAATGCATGGCCCTGATCAGAATGTCTTTTGCTTGGATTTTTGTATGTTTGTCTACATTGCAGTATATTTCCAGTTCAGCCTTAACCACGTGACAACAACAAGACTGTCAAAGTCAAATCATGTCCAAAATGGCCCTGGAGGATCAACAAGCCTTCTTAGGGTGGTTGGTCATATGTCCTTGCATTGGAGTATCTCCACTGTGTGTGAGAGCAACCTCAGACGGTAGATAGTTAACTTTGAGAAAAAGACAGTGATTAATGGATGCTTGGGAAAGATGGCTGTAGGCGTTTGCTCTCCATAATCCACGAAGTTCCCAACGTTAGGCTACATTCTTCGGAGAGACCAAAGGGGTATAATAAAAAGCAGGATCAATGAGTTTAGTTTTTAGAAAGATAAGCTTGAAATGAACACGGTCTAATTCAATCAATAACCAAAAACACATATCTAACTTTATCTTTCATATTAATGACCAGAAAATCAATAGTTATTTCTGGTTGTTTATCAAAGTTAGCTGGCTTATTCATTGATCCCGCTTTGTATACCTGTCAGGGTCAATATTCATGAAGCATTTCAGGTGTTCTGATCTTGGTAAAATGTTGCTTTTTCGATAATAAAGAATGGGCAAGGGGGACTCTTTGTGAATACAGGCCCTGATGGCTTAAATGCTGAGAGATCAGTGGAGGCTGGTAGGAGGAGTTAAAGGAGGACTGGCTCATTGTAATGGCTGGAATGGAATGGAGTCAAACATGTATACAAAAGTATGTGGACACCTCTTCAAATTACTGGATTCAGCTATTTCAGTCACACGCGTTGTTGACAGGTGTATAAAATCGAGCACACAGCCATGCAACCTTCATAGACAAACATTGGCAGTAGAATGGCCTTACTGTAGAGCTCAGTGACTTTCAACGTGGCACCATCATAGGATGCCCCATAAACAAGTCAGTTCGTCAAATTTCTGCCCTGCTAGAGTGGCCACGGTCAACTTTAAATACTGTTATTTTGAAGTGGCAACGTCTAGGAGCAACATTGGCTCAGCCGCGAAGTGGTAGCGGGACCGGCGAGAATTGAAGCTCGTAGACGGTTAAAAACATTTGTCCTCGGTTGCAACATTCACCACCGAGTTCCAAACTGCCTCTGGAAGCAACGGCAGCACAAGAACTGTTCGTCGGGATCTTCATGAAATGGGTTTCCATGGTCGAGCCCACAAACTTTTGGTAATTTAGTGTAGCTGTGTGGTGTGGCAAGGCTGAAAAAAATAAACAGGATAAACAAAACAAAATGGCCTCCTTGGGTTGATCTCTTTAGAAATTGTACCTATTGTGTGGCAGATAAAGAAAAATCTCATTCTCTCTGTCAATGTTGTGACAACATGTTTCATGAATTGGCTTGAAAGAGCAATTGTTACTGAACATGTGAGGTTAAAGGTCAATGTTGAATGCATTGTTGTGATTACTGTATAATAAACAAACCATTCTCTCTAAATAAATCAAATTGATAATACATATAAAAGGTTATACTTCATAATTTGAAGCCTATTGTAGCATTTATTTTGTATATTTTTGTAGTCTTTCCACTTATATAGACTATGTAGTCTATACTCTATACATTGCAATTCAGCTTTTAGAAGCAACATTTTACCTTTGCGGTTTCCATGTTAGGACAGCCTCAATCTCAGCAGGTCTGAACAAACCATAATCTTTTTTTTTTTTTTTATTCAGTCTATAAGAGAATTTCATGGCCTAATTCCCCTGCAAGCCCTTCATTCAACCCATATTTTTCCACTCCACCCGTTCTTTTACCAGTCAGTGAATACTCCACCGCAGCCAGACAGCGAGAGGAAACTATCTGCCACTTAATTGGACTTCCTTTGCGAGTGGGGACTGGAAATGAAAATTAAATCAAGACTAATGAGCAATGAACAGTAAAAGAGGAAGATAAATGGTTTGATGGCAGCGAGACAGGCAAGGTTGAGAGAGTCAAATAACTTTCTCCCTTCCTAATTTCTCCATTCAAATGGGAGCTGAAGCAATCATATGCTTTCAGGGTAACGCAGGTCTTTGTTCCTCTAGAACAGGATCGACAACAGGCGTCTCGCGGGCCAAACCCATCTAGTGAGTGATTTTTGTGTGTACTTTTTGTTAAAACAAAACAACAACAAAATTGTAAAATCACCAGGAATTCAGCTAAAATATATATAATTGAGTAAATCTGTTCCTAACTATTCCCACAAACATAAAAAGAGACACGTGATCATGCCTCAATGTAATCAATGTATGAAATTATTGTTATTTTTAAATACAATCTGTTTTTGTGCTTAGTTGTGGTCAATTTGCAGTGTACAAATTATTATAGTTATGTTTCGTCCCCCGGCCATCCGCTCCAACAAAAATCAGCCCTTGACTGAATCTATTTGAATTTACAAGACCTTTAAATAAGCAATACTTATCAAATCAGATCCAGTAATAATATTGCATTGCATAAGGAAACTGTAAGATTGCCAAAGAAACATGTCTTGTATAGGTGATATTCACAAGTGTTATTAGTAAAGCTTTTGTTTTGAAGAGTGTTGAAAAAGAAAAAAGCAATTGTGTCTGTTTACTCGTCCAAATAAAGTAGCTGAGAAAAAAAAGGTTTTAATTTCCTGATATCTTCAAGCTTGGCTGTGTGGCCGCTTCAGGGTATAGGAGATGTGGTTAAGCTGTTTTATAAGAATCCTCTCATGCTGTTTGAATAGATTTTTAAGCAGAGTCTAATAGGATAGTAGCAGCTTAATCTGCAGGCAATAGAGAACAATTACTTTTCTGCTTCGGTGGTCATAGCCTGGCCCTATGTCAGTGTGTCTAATGTGTTGTTTATACATAAGATGTTAAAGATATCATTTCGCACATACAACCTTGACATTGCCACTGACATCAAAGTTATACAGGAGTTGAATCCGTGTACAGCCTTGTACAGGATGGATAGTTTTAATTGTATAAATACAATGTGCATGACCGTGCTTCTGTGAAACACTTTGTAGAGAACCTCTTTGCAATCACAGCCAAAGTGTTGGTTGATAGCATTGAGGCTTCTGTACAGGTTGTCCAAACTCTCCATTTGATTAGTCAAATGTAAGTGTAAGTGGACGCTTTAATTTCATACCTTGCGTAGCTAGCTACTGTAGCAACCTAGTACAAGGTGGTAATGTAATGTAATAATACTTCTGCATGTTCTGATGAGAACATTAGATTTGTGCTTGGACAATTAGATTTTGATTGGCATAATTCATCATTACTATTAACACATGCATACAACACATTGTGGTTGTTCAGTGATTCAGGCCCATGATTCATTTGTTTGCAGAACAAACAGAATAAACAGATAAAAAGAAAAGAACACAAGAAAACATCTGATTTGTTCTTAATCCTCATGGTCCAAGAATACACAATGGTGTGTCATCATAATCATAAACAACAGCCATAAAGCCAAGAAATACAGATTTAAATAGCCATATCATTCCAAACTCAATAGATAATGTGCAAGTAATGTCAAGCTCAATGTCACAAATATAGGATCCAAATCTACCACATAATGAGGTCATGAGGCTATTAGTGAAGTCTGAATGTCCGTCTGTTATACTGCAGTTCAAACAAATGTTTTAAGGAAGAATGTGGCTTTATGTAAAAAAAATTAATAAAGTGACTGTGGGAATGCTGGTGTGAAAGTGTCAAATTGGTGTCCACTGGGAAACAATATGGAGCACCTTGCATATACAGTTATATATGTTTATCAACCAGGTAGTTTGGATCATGCATGAGGATTGGTTAAAACAGCATCCCCCTTGCTGCTAGCCTAGCATTTGGTTTGGAGGAATGTAGGTTTATATAAATATTGCTGTCTGCCTCTCGACAACAATGACCTTTGCAAAAACATTTCAATGTAGAAATGCGATCTTCCCTGTAGCCTTTATTGAATGTTGTCTTGATGAGAAAACAACATTTCTGACCAGACCCAGACAAAATAATGCATCATCATCAATATTATTTATATATATTTTTTTTAAAGTCCAGATAAAACAGCTAAAACAAACTAAAATGAAGCTAGTTTGCTGTCAGTTTAGCTGCAGAGGCTAGCTAGCAAGTCGAGGCCTAGCTTGCAAGTGACAAGAATGTTAGTCCACAGATTAACGGTTAGTCAGCCTGCATAGCAACCACTCTTTGATTGCATATCAACAATGTTTTTGTCTTTACTATTTCCTCTGGTGGAAGATGAAATATTATTAATTCATTTATCAAAATAACGTTTTTTACTGAAATCATGTTAGTCATTGTTTTATTTGTTTTATTTAATATGTTGGTAACCATTTTTTTAAAGAGATAAGGCATCTCAGGGGTTTGCAGTATATGACCAATATACTAGGCTTGGGCGGTATCCAGATTGTCATCCCAACCTTGTGCTATCCCTGGATATTCAATAATACCGGCACTGAACACAAAGGGCACTATTTTCTAACCCCACAGCATCTGTAATCCAAGGTTAGCAATGCTAACAATTACATGTAAAATCCCATAAAGAATGTTAACTAAATGCTAACGAGCGCATTGCAAACATGTTATACAGTCTTTGACAAACTATTTTCAGTACAGACAACCCAGCTCATTGTAACGGCTGATTTCCTCCTCTTCGTCTGAAGAGGAGGTGTAGCAGGGTTTGGACCAAGACGCAGAGTGGTAAGTGTCCATGTTTTAATATAATCCACTGAACACGACAAAAAATACAAAATAACAAAGTAACCTAACCGAAACAGTCCCGTGTGGCATGAACACAGACACAGGAAACAAACACCCACAAACCAACAGTGAAAACAGGCAACCTAAATATGGTTCCCAATCAGAGACAATGCAAAACACCTGTCTCTGATTGAGAACCATATCAGGCCAATTGACAAACCTAAACATAGAAACACATAACATAGACTGCCCACCCCAACTCACGCCCTGACCATACTAACTAAAGACAAAACAAAGGAAAATGAAGGTCAGAACTTGACACTCATAAAGTTATACAAATAACTCAAAAATGATACTCACAGTTTGCTGCAAGCACAAAACAAATATTAGAACGCAAGGCTCTTGATCCATGAGGGGATTTCCTGCTTTTACAAAGTGAAGCTAACCACTTAGCTAGATAGCTAACTAGCTATTAAAACATTTAGTTGTGAATTCCATACTAGCGTGTGCTGCACCACAGTGAGTGACTCACAAGGCTCCGGTCTCTCGTTGTCCTGTGCTTGTAAACAAACACCACTTAACTGGGACTACCGGTAAAGCTTCATAATGAAAAATTATTTGACAGCTGAAATGAAGAACGAGATCTTCCTAATCTCATAATGTATTGCACAAGTCTGCTAAATGACTTAAATGTATTGACAGTATTGTAAAACCATCCCGTGGCTATTTCCAAATACCCCGGTATACTGCCCAGGCCTACAATATCTCACAGCTAAGGGCTGTATCCAGGCACTCCACTTTGCGTTGTGCATAAGACCAGCCCTTAGCCGTTGTATATTGGCACTATACCACACCCCCTCGGGCCTTATTGCTTAAATAACATTTAAACATGTTTCTGCCTTCATAAGAAGGATAATAAGAATGGACGTGAAAATATTTCAGAAAGGATTTCTATAGGCTAATGGGAAGTCATCAGTGTGTGTGTGATATTGCATGCTCTGCCTATACAGTATCAAATCAAATTGTATGTGTCACATGCGCCGAATACAACAGTTGCAGATGCTACATTGAAATGCTAACTTACAAGCCATTAACCAACAATGCAGTTTTAAGAAAATACCCTAAAAATTCCTGAGGGGGAATAGGTTTTGTCGTACCCTCTTTATGACAGTCTTGTTGTGTTAGGACCATGTTAGTTTGTTGGTGATGTGGACGCCAAGGAACTTGAAGCTCTCAAACTGCTCCACCACAGCCCCGTCGATGAGAATGGGGGCGTGCTCTGTCCTCATTTTTCTGAGGTACACAATAATCTCCTTTGTCTTGATCACGTTGAGGGAGAGGTTGTTGCCCTTGCACCACACGGTCAGGTCACTGACCTCCTCCTTATAGCCTGGTGTTGAAGTCGTGCCTGGCCGTGCAGTCATGAGTGAGCAGGGAGTAAAGGAGGGGACTGAGCACGCACCCCTGAGGGGCCCCCGTGTTGAGGATCAGCGTGGCGGATATGTTGTTACCTACCCTTACCTCCTGGGGGCAGCCTGTCAGGAAGTCCAGGATCCAGTTGCAGAGGGAGGCGTTTAGTCCCAGTGTCCTTAGCTTATTGATGAGCTTTGAGGGCACTATGGTGAACGCTGAGCTGTAGTCAATGAATAGCATTCTCACATGGGTTTTCCTTTTGTCCAGGTGTGAAAAGGAAGTGTGGAGTGCAATCTATTAAATCTATTCAATCTATGCAATCTATTCTACCACACCCAGAAATCTGCTCCTTTTATTCTCTGTACTCAGCACACTAGACGACCAGTTTTGATAGCCTTTAGCTGTACCCTCATCCTACACCTCCTCTGTTCCTCGGGTGATGTGGAGCTTAACCCAGGCCCTGCGTGCCCCCAGGCACTCTCATTTGTTGACTTCTGCAACTGAAAAAGCCTTGGTTTCATGCACGTTAACATCAGAAGCCTCCTCCCTAAGTTTGTTTTACTCACTGCATTAGCACACTCTGCCAACCCTGATGTCCTTGCCGTGTCTGAATCCTGATTTAGGAAGGCCACCAAAAATTCTGAGATTTCCATACGCAACTACAACATTTTCCGTCAAGATAGAACTGCCAAAATGGGGAGGAGTTGCAATCTACTCGAGAGATAGCCTGCAAAGTTCTGTCACACTTTCCAGGTCTATGCCCAAACAATTCTAGCTTCTAATTTTTTAAATTAATCTCTCCAGAAATAAGTCTCTCACTGCTGTGCCCTGGACACCATATGTGAATTGATTGAACCCCCATCTATCTTCAGAGTTCCTTCTGTTAGGTGACCTAAACTGGGATATGCTTTTTCACCCCGGCAGTACTACAATCTAAGGAAGGAAGATGCCCTCAATCTCACACAAACGATCAAGGAATCCACCAGGTACAACCATAAATCTGTAAACATGGGCACCCTCATAGACATTATCCTGACCAACTTGCCCTCCAAATACACCTCTGCTGTTTTCATTCAGGATCTCAGCGATCACTGCCTCATTGCCTGCATCCGCTATGGGTCCGCGGTCAAACGACCACCCCTCATCACTGTCAAACGCTCCCTAAAACACTTCTGCGAGCAGGCCTTTCTAATCAACCTGGCCCGGGTATCCTGGAAGGATATTGACCTCATCCCGTCAGTCGAGGATGCCTGGCCATTCTTTAAAAGCAATTTCCTCACCATCTTAAATAAGCATGCCCCTTTCAAAAAATGTAGAATTAAGAACAGATATAGCCATTGGTTCACTCCAGACCTGACTGCCCTCGACCAGCACAAAAACATCCTGTGGCGGACTGCACTAGCAACGAATAGTCCCTGTGATATGCAACTTTTCACGGAAGTCAGGAACCAATACACACAATCAGTCAGGAAAGCAAAGACTAGCTTTATCAAACAGAAATTTGCATCCTGTAGCTCTAACTCCAAAACGTTTTGGGACACTGTAAAGTCCATGGAGAATAAGAGCACCTCCTCCCAGCTGCCCACTGCATTGATGCTGGGTAACACTGTCACCACTGATAAATCCACGATAATTGCGAATTTCAATAAGCATTTCTCTACGGCTGGCCATGCTTTCCTCCTGGCTACCCCAACCCCGGCCAACAGCGTGGCACCCCCCGCAGCTACTTGCCAAAGCCTCCCCAGCTTCTCTTTCACCCAAATCCAGATAGCAGATGTTCTGAGAGAGCTGCAAAACCTGGACCCGTACAAATCGGCTGGGCTAGACAATCTGGACCCTCTCTTTCTAAAATTATCCACAGCCATTGTTGCAACCCCTATCACCAGTCTGTTCACCTCTCTTTCGTCCGAGATCCCTAAAGATTGGAAAGCTGCCGCGGTCATCCCCCTCTTCAAAGGGGGTGACACTCTAGACCCAAACTGTTATAGACCTATATCCATCCTGCCCTGCCTTCCTAAAGTCTTCGAAAGCCAAGTTAATAAACAGATCACTGACCATTTCAAATCCCACCGTACCTTCTACGCTGTGCCATTCAGTTTCCGAGCTGGTCACGGGTGCACCTCAGCCACGCTCAAGGTACTAAACGATATCATAACCGCCATTGATAAAATATAGTACTGTGCAGCCATCTTCATCGACCTGGCCAAAGCTTTCGACTCTGTCAATCACCATATTCTTATCGGCAGACTCAACAGCCTTAGTTTCTCAAATGACTGCCTCGCCTGGTTCACCAAATACTTCTCAGACAGAGTTCAGTGTGTCAAATCGGAGGGCCTGTTGTCCGGACCTCTGGCAGTCTCTATGGGGGTACCATAGGGTTCAATTCTCGGGCCGACTCTTTTCTCTGTATGTATCAACAATGTCGCTCTTGCTGCTGGTGATTCCCTGATCCACCTCTATGCAGACGACACCATTCTGTATACATCTGGCCCTTCTTTAGATACTGTGTTAACTAACCTCCAAACGAGCTTCAATGCCATACAACGCTACTTCCGTGGCATCCAACTGCTCTTAAACACTGGTAAAATCAAATGCATGCATTTCAACCGTGCGCTGCCCGCACCCGCCAGCCCAACTAGCATCACTACTTTGGACGGTTCTGACTTAGTATATGTGGACAACTACAAATACCTAGGTGTCTGGCTAGAATGTAAACTCTCCTTCTAGACTCATATTAAACATCTCCAATTCCAAATTAAATCTAGAATCGGCTTCAGCAGGTATATATCACTGGTCATCCCCAAAGCCAACACCTCTTTGGCCGCCTTTCCTTCCAGTTCTCTGCTGTCAATGACTGGAACGAATTGCAAAAATCACTGAAGCTGGAGACTTATATTTCTCCCACTAACTTTAAACATCAGCTATCTGAGCAGCTAACCGATCGCTGCAGCTGTACATAGCCCGTCTGTAAATAGCCCACCCAATCTACCTATCTCATCCCCATATACACCAGTATCACTACTTGCACATCACCATCTGCTCGTCTATCACTCCAGTGTTAATTTGCTAAATTGCAATTACTTCGCTACTATGGTCTATTTATTGCCTTACCTCGTCACGCCATTTGCACACACTGTATATAGACTTTCTTTTTCTATTGTGTTATTGACTGTACTCTCTTTTATTCCATGTGTAACTCTGTGTTGTTTGTGTCACACTACTTTGCTTTATCTTGGCCAGGTCGCAGTTGTAAATGAGAACTTGTTCTCAACTAGCTTACCTGGTTAACCTGTCTGGCTCTGGCATTCCGCTAGCGGAACTCCTCCCACATTCCACTGAAAAGGCAGAGCGCGAAATTCAAAAGATATTTAACTTTCACACATTAACAAGTCCAATACAGCAAATGAAAGATACACATCTTGTGAATCCAGTCAACATGTCCGATTTTTTAAAAATGTTTTACAGCGAAAACACCACATATATTTATGTTAGCTCACCACCAAATACAAAAAAGGACAGACATTTTTCACAGCACAGGTAGCATGCACAAAGCCAACCTAACTAACCAAGAACCAACCAAACTAACCAAGAAACAACTTCATCAGATGACAGTCTTATAACATGTTATACATGTTATACATGTTATACAACATGTTATACAAATCTATGTTTTGTTCGAAAAATGTGCATATTTGAGGTATAAATCAGTTTTACATTGCAGCTACAATCACAGCTACCGTCAGAAATAGAACCGAAGCAGCCAGAGTAATTACAGACACCAACGTCAAATACCTAAATACTCATCATAAAACATTTCTGAAAAATCGATGGTGTACAGCAAATTAAAGACAAACATCTTGTGAATCCAGCCAATATTTCCGATTTTTTAAGTGTTTTACAGCGAAAACACAATATAGCATTATATTTGCTTACTACAATAGCCTACCACACTATCGCATTCATTCATCAAGGCACGTTAGCGATAGCAATAGGCACGTTAGCGATAGACCAGCAATAAACCAGCAAGATATATAATTTTTGACTAACCTTGATAAGCTTCATCAGATGACAGTCCTATAACATCAGGTTATACATACACTTATGTTTTGTTCAGAAATGTGCATATTTAGAGCTGAAATCAGTGGTTATACATTGTGCTAACGTATCATCTTTTTCCCACAACGTCCGGATATTTTTCTGACACTTTTTCTACACACATATTCTGACCAAATAACTATTCATAAACATAACTAAAAAATACATGTTGTATAGGAAATGATAGATACACTAGTTCTTATTGCAATCGCCGTGTTATAATTCTAAAAATAACTTCATTACGATATGCAGTTTACGTTATGGTGAGAGCGTGCCCAAAACCTGGCCGCAAACTACTAGTTCACATGTACGACAGATATATGAAATAACATCATAAAATGGGTCCTACTTTTGCTGATCTTCCATCAGAATGTTGTACAAGGGGTCCTTTGTCCAGAACAATCGTTGTTTGGTTTTAGAACGGCCTTTTTCCCTCTCGATTTAGCAAGCGCACTTGCCAAATGGCGCAAATCTCTCCCTCGTCAACAAACTCAGAGAACGGAACACGGCAAAACTCCCGAAAAAAATTCAATAATCTGATTAAACTATATTGAAAAAACATACTTTACGATGATATTGTCACATGTATCAAATAAAATCAAAGCCGGAGATATTAGTCGTCCATAACGACAGCTTATCAGAAGGCAAATCCAGGTCCCTTCACGCGCTCTCCAGAAAACAGGAAACTGGTGACACGTCATGCCGAGAGCTATTATTCGACCCCAGATCAAGTTACACACTCCATTTCTTCTCTCACTGCCTGTCGACATCTAGTGGAAGACGTATGAAGTGCATCTAAACTAATAAATATCAAGGACTTTAATAGGCAGGCCCTAGAACAGTGCATCGATTTCAGATTTTCCACTTCCTGTCTGGAAGTTTGCTGCAAAAGGTGTTCTGTTTTACTCACAGATATAATTCAAACGGTTTTAGAAACTAGAGAGTGTTTTCTATCCAATAGTACAACAGCAAAGCATCAATGGGTATACTGTATATTATTAATTTAAACATTCAACAATGAATGTACTAATCACAGATTGCTCCTTTAAACATTTTGGAAAGCCTGCTTTCTAAAGCATTAGGGGACTTCTCATCCAAAATCTGGGGCCCAGAGAGAGGGAAAGTTTGGATCAGTACAAGGCACGGTTAAAAGATAAGATATCTGGGCACCCCCGTTGTGTCTTGAACAATATACTGTAATAGAGCGGAACAACTAAAGGCACTTCCTGATTACTTTGCCTAAATTCTCTTTTTGGTTATCCTTGACATCTCAATAAAATGTAATTGGATGAAGTGACTGAGAAATAATGTACTTCGCACAAAGCAATCTACGGGCTTGCAGATACCTTCCACGAGGATTAATGTTATTATTACAGTTCAGCCGCCACACAATCAACAACGGGGAATTGACTGCTCTCCTTCGTTCCGACCGCAATACCAGCCAGATATATTTCCAAATGCCAAACATTCATTTTTGTTAAGAGGCTAGATAATTAGGATTCTGAGTGGGACAATCATGCTGGAACTCTGCCACCTTGCTTCCCTGAAGAATAACAACAAAGTTAACAGCGAGCCATTCCTTACCCGCTGTTATTATCATTGGTTTCAATCAATTTTACACCATTAGGTATCACCTAAATCAATGCATATTGGATATTCCATTATCCGAACAATCCAACATTGACTCTTGTATAGACCACCCGAGTGACTGTTGCTTGATTCCAGATCTATAACTGTCCAAGCAGTGGAGCCCACATACTTAGCCTGTTTAAATGTCTGTTTTCGCAGGGGTTTATATGATACTGTTCAAAAGGTAAACTACCTAAGGTCAATGTAAAGAGCACCACATGGGTGCAGCATAGGCACAGGCAAAACTAGGCACAGATTTTTCCCACAGGGACACCATACCATAAATCAAATGCTAACCCTTTATTTTTTACCACAATATGTTTGTGTGAGTCAGATTGTGAGCCATAGATGCTATTAAAGCTAATGAACCAGAGCCATATATCCTTATTTCATCACAAAACTCTCTCTCTCTCGAACATTAGAATGAAGACAGTGGAGCTTCACAGCTGAAGCAGAATGTATAAAAGGTATAATTTACCATTTAAATACAGTGGGAAACCAGTCTTAATTGCTATCACGGATTACTCCTAAACCAGTCAAATGACAGGTAGTGTTGACTGAGATAAGAAAGTCTCTCCACTCTCAAATTATCAGGCCCATCAAGATAGGAGAGCAATTTCCAGGCTCTCATTTTATTAGTCATGCATATCAATGCTACATTAATCAAATCCCAAACCAACCCCAAAACCCAACCCCTTCACCTGCCCAGTTCATTTTAATGGCACTATCTTAAGAGGTTCTACTTCCCAGCTGAGTGACCTGATAGATAGATTCCCATTGGAGGGACTAGATAGATAGATTCCCATTGGAGGGACTAGATAGATAGATTCCCATTGGAGGGACTATATAGATAGATTCCAATTGGAGGGACTAGATAGATAGATTCCAATTGGAGGGACTAGATAGATAGATTCCAATTGGAGGGACTAGATAGATAGATAGATAGATTGATTGATTGATTGATTGATTGATTACCGGTCAAAAGTTTTAGAACACCTACTCATTATGCTGAGCACTTGTTGGCTGCTTTTCCTTCACTCTGCAGTCCGACTCATCTCGAACCATCTCAATTTGGTTGAGGTAAGGGGATTGTGGAGGCCAGGTCATCTGATGTAGCACTCCAATTTTTTAAATTTTATTTCACCTTTATTTTACCAGGTAAGCTAGTTGAGAACAAGTTCTCATTTACAACTGCGACCTGGCCAAGATAAAGCAAAGGAGTGCGACACAAACAACAACACAGAGTTACACATGGAATAAACACACGTACAGTCAATAACACAATAGAAAAATAAAGAAAATCTATATACAGTGTGTGCAAATGGCGTGAGGAGGTAAGGCAATAAATAGGCCATAGTGGCGAAGTAATTACAATTTAGCAGATTAACACTGGAGTGATAGATGAGCATATGATGATGTGTAATTAGTGATACTGGTGTGCAAAAGAGCATAAAACTAAATGAAAACAATATGGGGATGAGGTAGGTAGATTGGGTGGGATATTTACAGATGGACTATGTACACCTGCAGGGATTGGTTAGCAGCTCAGATAGCTGATGGTTAAAGTTAGGGAAGGAAATATAAGTCTCCAGCTTCAGCAATTTTTGCAATTCGTTCCAGTCACTGGCAGCAGAGAACTGGAAGGAAAGGCGGCCAAAGGAGGTGTTGGCTTTGGGGATGACCAGTGAGATATACCTGCTGGAGCGCATGCTACGGGTGGGTGTTGTTATCGTGACCAGTGAGCTGAGATAAGGCACTCTCCTTCTTGGTAAAATAGCCCTTACACAGCCTGGAGGTGTGTTGGGTCATTGTCCTGTTGAAAACTAGGTGCAAACCAGATGGGAAACCGTATCGCTGCTGAATGCTGTGGTAGCCATGCTGGTTAAGTGTGCCTTGAATTCTAAATAAATCACAGAAAGTGTCACCAGCAAAGCACCACCACACCATAACACCTCCTCTTCCATGCTTTAAGGAGAGAAATACAAATGCGGAGATCATCCGTTCACCCACACCTTGTCTCACAAAGACACAGTGGTTGGAACCAAACAATCTCCAATTTGGACTCCAGGCCAAAAGACTAATTTCCACCAGTCTAATGTCCATTGTTTGTGTTTCTTGTCCCAAGCAAGTCTCTTCTAATTGGTGTCCTTTAGTAGTGGTTTCTTTGAAGCAATTTGAACACGAAGGCCTAATTCACAGTCTCCTCTGAACAGTTGATGTTGAGATGTGTCTGTTACTTGAACTCTGTGAAGTATTTATTTGGCCTGCAATTTCTGAGGCTGGTAACTCTAATGAACTTATCCTCTGCAGCAGAGGAAACTCTGGGTCTTCCATTCCTGTGGCGATCCTCATGAGAGCTAGTTTCATCATAGCGCTTGATGGTTTTTGGGACGGCACTTGAAGAAGCGTTGACATTTTGCGTATTGACTTACCTTCGTGTCTTAAAGTAATGATGGACTGTCATTTCTCTTTGCTTATTTGAGCTGTTCTTGCCATAATATGGACTTGGTATTTTACCAAATTGTGCTATCTTCTGTATACCCCCCTACCTTGACACAACACAAATGATTGGCTCAAACGCATTAAGAAGGAAAGAAATTCCGTAAATGAACTTTTAGGAAGCCACACCTGTTAATTGAAATGCATTCCAGGTGACTACCTCATGAAGCTGGTGGAGGTAATGCCAAGAGTGTCCAAAGCTGTCATCAAGGCAAAGGGTTGCTATTTGAAGAATCTCAAATATAAAATATATTTTGATTTGTTTAACACTTTTTGGTTACTACATGATTCCATATGTGTTTCTTCATAGTTTTGATGTCTTCACTATTATTCTACAATGTAGAAAATAGTAAAAAAAATATATATATATATACATTAAATGACTAGGTGTTCTTAAACCTTTGACTGGTAGTGTAGATGCAGACAGAGACAGCTTCGCATGAATAAGTCAAAATAAAAGTATAAGACTTTTTTGGAGAAAATGTACTCGATACAGTAATATTAACTACGTTTGTGTGTTTTGGATGGAACTCCTTGAATAGATTTCTTCAGATTAATATTGTAAACCTCATTGAGTTTTCAGTGTTATTTTTCCATTCGCCACTACCAGTGTGAGTCAACAATTACTTTTTGAAACTGAATGATGAAACGGCACAAGATGAAGATTGACAGAATGTAAATTGCTCAACAGTTTTCCATCATCGGTGACTGTAAAAAATGGTTGAGGGGGGTGCTTTGGTGGGAAAAACCCTGAATACTATCCTTCTCATCTGTTACACAGCTGAGAAGCATGACAGTGTGATTGATTGCTACTTTTGTTAAACAAAGCAATTAAGTCAGAGGCTACATCTCAGAGGCTACATCTCCAATGGTACCCTATTCCCTATGTAGTGCACTACTTTTGACCAGGGTCTAAGTCAAAAGTAGTGCACTAAATAAGGGATAGGGTGCCATTTGGGATGCAGACAGAGAGTAGTTGTTGTTGTGATGAGGGAATCTGTGGTGTCTTAAAGAGCGATTGCCCATAAAAAATGTACTTCTAGTTTTGAAAATGGCCTGTGTGGCATCAATTTAAGTCAGAAACATTTCTTCTAGTGTCAAAATTGACTGCAAGCTAAAAACAGGATAATTCCTGTCATAAAGTCAGTCTTGTCCAAAACAGATATTTGCGAGACGATAGGAAAAAAATTGCATGTCACGGAATGAAGTCTACCATAACATGCCCACAGCTGGCAGCACCCAAGTAATGATCAATTCAGAGCACAGCTGCATACCACCTGATCATAATGCCTATAGTCACTTTGGTTTGACATACTGTACGATATCCATATGAGGCTAGTTATGAAGCATCAAAATATGGGATATTATTTTAAAATGTCAGGGCTCTGTCATAGTCATAGTCATAACTGTAGAAATGTATATAGAAATATTGAACGCATTTAATGAGAGAACCAAAACATGTGCAACATTAAAATATTGTCCCATTTACCTTGTGTAATTTATTGAAGGTCCCTAACTAGCCCCAAAGATAGGCTATCCAAAGTCAAACTAATTTTGCCACGGTAGCACACCAGCCAGCTGAAGCTAATTGGCTAAATTATTTTGCTAACTCTTCCCACCTGCGAACACACACAAGAGACATCCACATCAAACCACACCCCGAAACCAACTCACGATGTAATTCAGTCACGGCCGCTAGCATTTCTTAATGAACCAAATCTAAAACGAGGCCAAATCAGGAAGTGCAGTCACCCTTTAAATTACACTAACCAATGGAGAAAGACCTGAAATACATTACTAATTAAAATGGATGATTTAAGGATGAGAAGCATGAGTGCTTTCACACTATAGTAATATTCAAATGAGAGGAGTATGCATAATCAAAACCTACAGAGGGATGAAGGCAGTCTTTTTGGATGAACAGTATCTTTGTAATCGAAGATACAGAAATCGTGCTGCAAATGAAAGCCGTTGGCCAGGTCATCGGGCCTGTTGGCGTGATACAGTGTTTGAAGCCACAAAGCAAAGCGGTCTATTGTGAAAGACATTCATGACTCGATAACAGCTAATTCATTAAATTAGGTTCATAAATATGTACAGTGCCTTCAGAAAGTATTCACACACTTTACTTTTTCCACATTAAAATTAAATGAAATGTTTTAAGTCAATAAGAATTCCACCCCTATGTTATGGCACGCCTAAATAAGTTCAGGAATTCAAATGTGTTTAACAAGTCACATAATAAGTTGCATGGACTCAATCTGTGTGCAATAATAGTGTTTAACATAATTTTTGAACGAGTACCTCATCTCCGTACCCCACACATACAATTATCTGTAAGGTCCCTCTATCGAGTAGGGAATTTCAACCATAAAAACCAGGGAGGTTTTTCAATGCCTCACAAAGAAGGGCACCTATTGGTAGATTGGTAAAAATAAAAAAGCATACATTGAATATCCCTTTGAGCATGGTGAAGTTATGAATTTTTCCCAGTTTCCCATAATGACAAAGCGAAAACAGGCTAAGATTTTTTTGCACATTTATACAAATAAAAAAAAGAAATATCTTATTTACATAAGTATTCAGACCCTTTGATATGACACTCCGAACTGAGCTCAGGTGCATCCTGTTTCCATTGATCATCCTTGAGATGTTTCTACAAATTGATTGGAGTCCACCTGTGATAAATTCAATTGATTGGACATGATTTGGAAAGGCACACCACTGTCTATATTAAGTCCCACAGTTGACAGTTCATGTCAGAGCAAAAACAAACCCATGAGGTCGAAGGAATTGTCCTTAGAGCTCCGAGACAGAATTGTGCCGAGCAGCACTTCACCAATCAGGCCTTTATGGTAGAGTGGCCAGACGGAAGCAACACCTCAGTAAATGGCACATGACAGCCCGCTTGGAGTTTGCCAAAAGGCACCTAAAGACTCTCAGACCAAGAGAAACAAGATTCTCTGGTCTGATGAAACCAAGATGGAACTCTTTGGCCTGAATGCCAAGCGTCACGTCTGGAAGAAACCTGGCACAATCCCTACGGTGAAGGATGGTGGAGGCAACATCATGCTGTGGGGATGTTTTTCAGCGACAGGTACTGGGAGACTAGTCAGGATCGAGGCAAAGATGAATGGAGCAAAGTACAGAGAGATCCTTGATGAAAACCTGCTCCATAGCGCTCAGTAACTCAGACTGGGGTGAAGGTTCACCTTCCAACAGGACAACAACCCTGAGCACACAGCCAAGGCAATGCAGGAGTGGCTTCGGGGCAAGTCACTGAATGACTTTGAGTGGCCCAGCCAGAGCCCGGACTTGAACTCAATCGAACATCTCTGGAGAGACCTGAAAATAGCTGTGCTGCGACGCTCCCCATCCAACCTGACAGAGCTTGAGAGGATCTGCAGAGAGGAAAGGTTGAATAACTCCCCAAATACAGGTGTGCCAGGCTTGTAAGCATCATACCCAAGAAGACTCAAGGCTGAAATCGCTGCCGAAGGTGCTTCAACAAAGTACAGAGTAATGGGTCTGAATACTTGTGTAAATGTGATATTTCGTTTTTTTTTATTAGCAAACATTTCTAAAAACCTGTTTTTGCTTTGTCATTATGGGGTATTGTGTGTAGATTTAATCCATTTTGGAATAAGGCTGTAACCTAGCAAAATTTGGAAAAGGTCAAGGGGTCTGAATACTCTCCGAAGGCACTATAAATCATTAACCCAGTTACTACAAAGATACAGGCATCCTTCCTAACTCAGTTGCCGGAGAGGAAGGAAGCCGCTCAGTAATTTCATCATGAGGCCAATGGTGACCTAAAACAGTTACAGTTATAGGAGAAAACTGAGGATGGATGAACAACATTGTAGTTACTCCACAATACTAACCTAAATGACAGAGTAAAAAGAAGGAAGCCTGTACAGAATAAAAATATTCCAAAACATGCATCCTGTTTGCAACAGTGCACTAAAGTAATACTGTAAATAACGTGGCAAAGCAATTCACTTTTTGTCCTCAATACAGTGTTATGTTATGTTTGGTGCAAATCCAATACAACACATGTCTGAGTACCACGCTCCGTATTTTCAAGCATAGTGGAGGCTGTATCATGTCATGAGTATGCTTGTAATCGTTAAGGACTGGGGAGTTGTTCAGGGTTAAAAAGAAATGGAATGGAGCTAAGCACAGGCATCCTAGAGGAAAATCTGGTTCAGTCTGCTTCCCACCAGACACTGGGAGATGATTCCACCTTTCAGCAGGACAATAACCTAAAATACAAGGCCAATTCTACACTGGAGTTGCTTACCAAGAAGACAGTGAACGCTCTTTCGAAAAAGTTCTCAACCTTTATTCGTTTTACGGGCACAGTATGTTTTACATTAGTTATTTTGTTGTTATTAGTTGTTATTTGTCCCAACCTTCTGCTCCATTCAACCAAATAAAACCGAATACTGTTTTTCTCACTAATTTAAACAACTGTTGCTAGGTGTAGGCAAGGCCATTAGCAAATAGGTAAACTGGGATATGACTAAAGAGTCAATCGGGGTGATTTTTCCACAAATAGAAAGGTATTTGCCTTTCCATGGTAGCAAGATCTTATCTATTTTTGCTAACTTTCTTTTAAAATGTATTGTAATGAGATCCTTTCTTTTGGGACATGTATATCCACATCACCATCAGATCATTTTATTGGTAAACTACATGGTAATGTAAAATTATTTTTTAGTGATCCGATACATAATATACAAGTACACGTATAATCATTTGGTTGTAATCCGGAGAGGTTATAAATAATTTTTCTATCTTCTATCAGGGGTATGAATACTTTCTGAAGGCACTGTATTAATGAGTCGCGGGCTCTACTGGGTCTCAATGGCTGTGGAGTCTAAATAGAACTTTAAGGTGTTGACTGACCGCTGCAAGGTCATGGCCAAATTCGTTCTCACCAGATGATCAGTTGTCGAAGCGCGTACATTCGTCGAAGATCAAACATCTCTTAACCAAACTGGACAGATATTTTCTTGGACCGACCTCTCTTGTCCCTTCCTCTCCTTCAAACCACTTCATGGGATCAAAGTGCAGCTAAATAACTGACCAGGCGAATTAAAGAATCGAGTAGTGAACAGCAGCTTTCGAATTGTATCAATTCCGCCTTTCTACTTTTATTAACGACAACCTTCACACAGGACACGTAACTAGAGTATACAAACAGTTGGAAGTCCCCTTAATCAGGAGAAGACAACCAACCTAATAAGGCCTTGTTTGTCCCAGAATCAATTCCTGTGACAGGAGCACATTGACCAAGCCTACACCTTACAACATGCCATTTTACTCAACAAATAACATATTATGTCAGTATGCAAAGTACAAAAGACATGCCCGCCACCCCACTATCTTTTCACTTAACCAGAGTTTCACGTACCTGACCTGTTGTCTGTTATTTTTGTATGTGTTTAGTTGGTCAGGGCGTGAGTTGGGGTGGGCATTCTATGTTTTGTGTTTCTATGTTTAGGTCATTGGTATTAGCCTTATATGGTTCTCAATCAGAGACAGGTGTTTGACGTTTCCTCTGATTGGGAACCATATAAAGGTAGGGTGTTCACACTGTTTGTTTGTGGGTGGTTGTCTTCTGTGTCTGTATGCTTGTTCGTTTGGTCTGATCACTACTCCTCCTCTTTGGATGAAGAGGAGGAGGAAAACAGTTACACAGAGTGGATAATATCAATTGTCTGAGCCAATGATGGCTAGCGGGAAGGTTCCTGTCCGTGGCTAAACCAACTAGGCTCGTAATTTTATAATTGTATTGTTATTTACAGATAGCATACACGTTTGTTATTAAGTCGCATTGAAAGTTCACATGTCCCAGAAGGCATTTCTGCCAAAAAACAGATTTTGATAAAGAATTCATTCCAATGCCACTCCAGTGAAGTAGAGACATGCGACGTTCCCTGAAACGAGTCATATATACAGTACTGTACATCAATTCGACGACATACGTGAACCAATCCACCGGTCATGGCTTTGCAATCGAGGCAATAGAGTTAAACTGACAAGCCTGGTTTTCAAATTGTTTCCACCTCATAAATTACCTGCACAATACTATGAAGAAGTTCAGCTACAATGAGAAGAATGTTACACTGTGTAATGATGTTAGACTGTGTAATGAATTTAGATGGTGTAATGAAGTTAGACTGTGTAATGATGTCAGACTGTGTAATGATGTTAGACTGTGTAATGATATACTGTGTAATGATGTTAGACAGTGTAATAATGTCAGACTGTGTAATGATGTCAGACTGTGTAATGATGTTAGACTGTGTAATGATATACTGTGTAATGATGTTAGACAGTGTAATAATGTCAGACTGTGTAATGATGTCAGACTGTGTAATGATGTTAGACTGTGTAATGATGTCAGACTGTGTAATGATGTTAGACTGTGTAATGATGTTAGACTGTGTAATGATGTTAGACTGTGTAATGATGTTAGACGGTGTAATGATGTTAGATGGTGTAATGATGTCAGATGGTGTAATGATGTTAGATGGTGTAATGATGTTACACGTGTAATGATGTCAGACGGTGTAATGATGTCAGACGGTGTAATGATGTTAGACGGTGTAATGATGTCAGACGGTGTAATGATGTTAGATGGTGTAATGATGTCAGATGGTGTAATGATGTTAGATGGTGTAAGGATGTTAGACGGTGTAATGACGTTAGACTTTGTAATGATGTTACACGTGTAACGATGTTACACGTGTAATGATGTTAGACGGTGTAATGATGTCAGATGGTGTAATGATGTTACACTTTGTAATGGTGTTAGACGGTGTAATGATGTTAGAAGGTGTAATGATGTGAGACGGTGTAATGATGTTAGACGGTGTAATGATGTTAGATGGTGTAATGATGTTAGACGGTGTAATGATGTTAGATGGTGTAATGATGTTAGACGGTGTAATGATGTTAGACGGTGTAATGATGTCAGATGGTGTAATGATGTTAGACGGTGTAATGATGTCAGATGGTGTAATGATGTTAGACGGTGTAATGTTGTTAAACGGTGTAATGATGTCAGATGGTGTAATGATGTTAGACTTTGTAATGATGTTAGACGGTGTAATGATGTCAGATGGTGTAATGACCTTAAACAGTGTAATGACCTTAGACAGTGTCATGACCTTAGACCGTTTAATGATGATAGACTTTGTAATGATGTTAGATTGTGTAATGATGTTAGACTGTGTAATGATGTTACACGGTGTAATGATGTTAGATGGTGTAATGATGTCAGATGGTGTAATGATGTTAGACGGTGTAATGATGTTAGACGGTGTAATGATGTTAGACGGTATAATGATGATAGACTTTGTAATGATGTCAGATGGTGTAATGACCTTAAACAGTGTCATGACCTTGGACCGTTTAATGATGATAGACTTTGTAATGATGTTAGATTGTGTACTGATGTTAGACTGTGTAATGGTGTCAGACTGTGTAATGGTGTCAGACTGTGTAATGATGTCAGACTGTGTAACGATGTTACACTTTGTAATGATGTTAGACGGTGTAATGATGTTAGAAGGTGTAATGATGTTAGATGGTGTAATGATGTTAGAAGGTGTAATGATGTTAGACGGTGTAATGATGTTAGATGGTGTAATGATGTTAGACAGTGTAATGATGTTAGATGGTGTAATGATGTTAGACGGTGTAATGATGTTAGAAGGTGTAATGATGTTAGACGGTGTAATGATGTTAGACGGTGTAATGATGTTAGATGGTGTAATGATGTTAGACGGTGTAATGATGTTAGATGGTGTAATGATGTTAGACGGTGTAATGATGTTAGACTTTGTAATGATGTCAGATGGTGTAATGCTGTTACACGTGTAATGATGTTAGATGGTGTAATGATGTCAGATGGTGTAATGATGTTAGATGGTGTAATGATGTCAGACGGTGTAATGATGTTAGATGGTGTAATGATGTCAGATGGTGTAATGATGTTAGATGGTGTAATGATGTTACACGTGTAATGATGTCAGACGGTGTAATGATGTCAGACGGTGTAATGATGTTAGACGGTGTAATGATGTCAGACGGTGTAATGATGGTAGACGGTGTAATAATGTTAGACAGTGTAATGATGTTAGATGGTGTAATGATGTTAGACGGTGTAATGATGTTAGATGGTGTAATGATGTTAGACTTTGTAATGATGTTACACGTGTAATGATGTTGCACGTGTAATGATGTTAGACTGTGTAATGATGTCAGACTGTGTAATGATGTTAGACTGTGTAATGATGTTAGACTGTGTAATGATGTTAGACTGTGTAATGATGTTAGACGGTGTAATGATGTTAGATGGTGTAATGATGTCAGATGGTGTAATGATGTTAGATGGTGTAATGATGTTACACGTGTAATGATGTCAGACGGTGTAATGATGTCAGACGGTGTAATGATGTTAGACGGTGTAATGATGTCAGACGGTGTAATGATGTTAGATGGTGTAATGATGTCAGATGGTGTAATGATGTTAGATGGTGTAAGGATGTTAGACGGTGTAATGACGTTAGACTTTGTAATGATGTTACACGTGTAATGATGTTACACGTGTAATGATGTTAGACGGTGTAATGATGTCAGATGTTGTAATGATGTTAGACTTTGTAATAATGTTAGACGGTGTAATGATGTCAGATGGTGTAATGGTGTTAGATGGTGTAATGATGTTAGACGGTGTAATGATGTCAGACTGTGTAATGATGTTAGATGGTGTAATGATGTTAGACTTTGTAATGATGTTACATGTGTAATGATGTTAGACGGTGTAATGATGTCAGATGGTGTAATGATGTTAGACTTTGTAATAATGTTAGACGGTGTAATGATGTCAGATGGTGTAATGGTGTTAGATGGTGTAATGATGTTAGACGGTGTAATGATGTTAGACAGTGTAATGATGTCAAATGGTGTAATGATGTTAGTCGGTGTAATGATGTTAGACGGAGTAATGATGTTAGACGGTGTAATGATGTTAGACTTTGTAATGATGTTAGACGGTGTAATGATGTTAGACGGTGTAATGATGTTAGACGGTGTAATGATGTTAGACTGTGAAATAGATACAGTAGGCTACCATGATGGAGTGATTTCTTCAGGCATACATTGTTTGAGGCAGCTTTTATGATATACAAACAACATTTTGATTATGCATTACTACAGATTTATTTATACTCTCTTCCTGGTTTGTATAAGAGTGTGTGCTATTTAAGTGATAATGCCCTCGAAGCCGGTGTTGTTCTGTCGAGGGCTGGCAAACAGTTCCAATATATCCTCAAAACACTGGCTTTGAGGGCATTATCACTTTGATATAACGGGTTACTAACATATTCAAATAAAGATTTACATATTTTCATTAAAAATATTATTTTTATGAATCGTATCATAGTAATTCATCCTTCCACGAGACTTAGTCCTGACAGAAATCTAGGGTTGCTACTCAAGCCGGCTGGTATTTCATTCTATCGGTTTGGTTGCCGGAGACGAGACCCAGTTGTTAAGTCTTTTTGTTTTGTATCTATGGACGCGACCCAGTCATTCGTTCTAAATGTTCTATTGCCATTCTAGCTGGCAACAAGCTATTCCTAGCTTGCTAGCTAACCAACTATGGCTAACTTACAGTCAAGCAGTGCAGCCAGAATAAGTACCTACATTTGCATTTGTTTAAGCCGTTTTCTAGTGACATTTATTTGGATACATTCCTAACAATGAGCTAATGATGCACTATTTCACCTGGCACAGAAAATATGCTCTCTTGTCAGGACACTGTTGTTCAGAGGAGCTGAACAACAACGCAATTGCCTCAAACTGAAGCTGGAAAGACTGCAAACTAGCTGCATTTCTTTTTGTTTGACCTGTTTTCTATTGACATTTCTTTGTATTTATCCATAACAATTATGCTGGTTAATGATTTCGACAGGCTGAGAAAAGTTGCCTGTCTGTCTGTCTCATCCGGACTCCCGACCCCCACACGTTCATTACTATAGGACAGCTGGAGATCTAATTTTAATATTGAAGCCATGTTGCAAATGTCAGAGAGACAGACAGCAAGGTTTATACAAATCTCTGCTATTGAAAACCAATTGCTAGTCTAAAAGAAATGGGAGATAATGTCTAGATGCTTTTTACAGTGGAGATCAAATTTATAAATTGTCCGGCTGGGCTGATGAGACAGTGGATTGTGCAGTGAGATGGAACAGAGTACATAGGCATTTTAACATCATAGATTTAGCCGTGGTAACTTGTGGAATAGACACTGGCTGGAATGCTGTTTTAATCAGTCAGCGTCCACGATTACACCCCCGTTGTATAAACTACAGTAATATGTGATACTGTATAAACCTCATGTTGCTTAATGCATTCGATACAGATAAACACTGGATTGCTTTCTAGTCTACGTCTCTATATGAGAGGTGAACGTCATTACAATGCTGCCTAGGTGATCTCTTTAGACACATCACCTTCAAAGACTGCTTTAAGCGTGTGAAGACAAAAACTGAAAACTCTATTCTACGATCAACTGGAAGACATCTGGTAGGACATTGTAAACCTGTGCAGCAATACCAGGGATTACTAAAGAGAAAGAACATGACAGTACACAAACCTTGTTAGCTTCCCTTGCCTGAAGGTATTGATTTCATTATCCTCTGGGTTCTCCCACTTCTCAAACAGCACTGATGGAGCTCTCGTATTAAGTGATGTAAAAATGGTTTAATAGGGAAACTTAATGAAGGTGCCCCTTTGGGGGTTTTCAAGCTAACATCGCTTAATGAAACAACCAGGGTCAGAGATTCCATTGAGACCCGACAATAAGAGCCAATAAAGATGACAAACGGCGAGGGGCAAGAACAGGAAATGCAATACTCCTTTGAACGAATACAGAGTTGAATAGTTCATGCTCTATTGTGAATTGACTTGCGTTTTTTTCATGCAAAACTTGTTTATGTATAGCGTATGGACATCTATTGTAGTTTTTTTCCCCTTCCGTTTCGTTAACTCAGAACATTTTAAGAAAAGTTACTGAACAATTTTCTGAATGGGTCTGAATACAACTCACCAATTAAGTTAAGGCAAAAAAAACATTTTACTTTAAGAAAGTGCTGAGGACCTATCCAGGATAGGAAATTAACTGTATTTATGCTGGTAATTGGAGTTTCCTATTGACTTTAGTGAAGTAGTGGGAGGGAGAGATTATAGGCTTAGCTAGGTTCCAAACCTTTTCCAAAGCAGAGAGATTATGATGCAAGTAATCAGTCTTGTCTGAAATGGAGAGAAAAAAATCACCATGTTTACGTCCCATTTTTACATTCTTGTGTTATTAAACAGCACCAAATATCATCGACTTGAAAAGGTTCTTAGAATAGTAATATCTAGAATTGGAAAAATATTAATCTTTAACTTTAACAATATGTGGATACTATGCGATTTGGTTAAAAATCCATATAAGACATCACAGCACAGTTGAAAAATCTATGTCACAGTATAAATCAAAAGAGAATGGTCTACAGAGATAGGAGGGATGGGCAAAGAGTAGCTGAGGTGTGGGATGATCATGATCGGTAATAGTTATTTCTGAAAACACTATATAGATGTCTGACGTAACACGTAACGTGTATTATACAAAAAACAATATCTTTGTTATGTAACTACTGTGTGGAAAAGTTTAATTTACTGTATTTAGTTTAGTTAATTAGGATCCCTATTAGCTACTGGAACATGCAGCATGTCACGCCCTGGCCTTAGTATTCTTTGTTTTCTTTATTATTTTAGTTAGGTCAGGGTGTGACATGGGGAATGTTTGTGTTTTGTTGGTTTTGGGTGTTTCTATGGTAAAGGGGTTGTTGGGTGTAGTATATGGGTTTGTGTTGAGTTCATGTGTCTAGCGTTGTCTATGTATGTTTAGTTGTCTAGGAGAGTCTATGGTTACCTGAATGAGTTCCCAATTAGAGACAGCTGATTTCGGTTGTCTCTGATTGGGAGCCTTATTTAGGGTAGCCATAGGCTTTCATTTGTTGTGAGTAGTTGTCTATGTTATACGTTTGTAGCCTGTATGTGCACATCGTTGTTTAGCTTCACGATCGTTTTCTTGTTTTGTTTAGTGTTTAAGTGTTTTTGTTTCGTTTGCCTTCTTCGTTAAATAAAAAGGAGATGGCTTATTTTCCTAAAGCTGCGTTTTGGTCCGTCAATCCTCCACACGATCGTGACAGAACTACTCACCATTACAGGACCAAGCGGCATGGAAAGCGGCAACAGGACCCACCTACACAGGATTCGTGGACATGGGAGGAGATACTGGATGGTAAGGGGCCGTGGGCACAACCGGGAGAATATCGCCTTCCTCGTGAAGAGCTGGAGGCAGCTAAAGCCGAGAGGAGGCGATATGAGGAGGCAGCACGGAGACAAGGCTGGAAGCCCGTGAGTACAACCCAAAAATTTCTTGGGGGGGGCCTTAAAGGGAGTGTGGCGAAGTCAGGTAGGAAACCTGCGCCTACTCCCTGTACTTACCGTGGAGAGCGAGAGTACGGGCAGACACCGTGTTACGCACGGTGTCTCCTGTACGCGTGCATAGCCCGGTTCGGTACATTTCAGCTCCACGTATCGGCCGGGCTAGACTGAGCGTTGAGCCGTATGTCATGAAGCCGGCCCAACGCATCTGGTCACCAGTGCGTCTCCTCGGGCCGGCGTACATGGAACCAGCCTTACGCATGGTGTCCCCGGTTCGCCTACATAGGCCGGTTATTCCACCTCCCCGCACTGGTCAGGCGACGGGGAGCATACAACCAGGTAAGGTTGGGCAGGCTCGGCGTTCAAGGGAGCCAGTACGCCTGCACGGTCCGGTATTTCCGGCGCCACCTCCCCGCCCCAACCCAGTACCACCAGTGCCTCCTCCACGCACTAGCTATATGGTGCGTGTCTCCAGCCCTTTACCACCAGTGCCTAAACCACGCACCAAGCCTCCTGTGTTTCCCCAGAGTCCTGTGCGTCCTGTTGCTGCTCCCCGCACTAGCCCTGAGATGCGTGTCCCCAGCCCGGTGCCACCAGTCCCGGCACCACGCACCAGGCCTACAGTGCGCCTCAGCCGGCAGGAGTCTGCCGTCTGCACAGCGATGCCTGAACTGCCCGTCTGCCAAGCGCCATCTGAGCCATCCGTTTCCCCAGCGCCATCTGAGCCATCCGTCTCCCCAGCGCCATCTGAGCCATCCGTCTCCCCAGCGCCGTCTGAGCCGCCCGTCTGCCATGAGCCTGCAAAGCCGCCCGTCTGCCATGAGCCTGCAAAGCCGCCCGTCTGCCATGAGCCTACAGAGCCGTCCGCCAGACAGGAGCCGCTAGAGCCATCCGCCAGACAGGAGCCGCTAGAGCCGCCCGCCAGACAGGAGCCGCCCGCCAGACAGGATCTGCCAGAGCCGCCCGCCAGACAGGATCTGCCAGAGCCGCCCGCCAGACAGGATCT
Organism: Salvelinus fontinalis; assembly: GCF_029448725.1. Lineage (NCBI taxonomy): Eukaryota > Metazoa > Chordata > Actinopteri > Salmoniformes > Salmonidae > Salvelinus > Salvelinus fontinalis. The sequence continues at coordinate 49,955,090 of NC_074682.1, forward strand.
GCCAGAGCCGCCAACCAGACAGGATCTGCCAGAGCCGCCAACCAGACAGGATCTGCCAGAGCCGCCAACCAGACAGGAGCAGCCAGATCCGTCAGCCAGCCATGAGCAGCCAGATCCGTCAGCTAGCCATGAGCAGCCAGATCCGTCAGCTAGCCATGAGCAGCCAGATCCGTCAGCTAGCCATGAGCAGCCAGATCCGTCAGCTAGCCATGAGCAGCCAGATCCGTCAGCTAGCCATGAGCAGCCAGATCCGTCAGCCAGCCATGAGCAGCCAGATCCGTCAGCCAGCCATGGGCCGTCCCTCAGTCCGGAGCTGCAGTCCCTCAGTCCGGAGCTGCAGTCCCTCAGCCTGGTGCTGCCCCTTATCCTGGTGCTGTCCCTTACCCTGGTACTGCCCCTTAGTTCGGAGCTGCCCCTGACCCTGGTACTGCCCCTTACCCTGGTACTGCCCCTTAGTCCGGAACTGCCCCTTAATGCAGTGGGGTTAATGTGGAGGGGGGTCATTTGGAGGAAGCTAAGGAGGCGGTTAGGGACTGTGGTGACGTGGGGACCACGACCAGAGCCGGAGCCGCCACCGTGGATGGAAGCCCACCCAGACCCTCCCCTAGACTGTGTAATGGTGCGCCCGGAGTTCGCACCTTAAGGGGGGGGGGTTATGTCACGCCCTGGCCTTAGTATTCTTTGTTTTCTTTATTATTTTAGTTAGGTCAGGGTGTGACATGGGGAATGTTTGTGTTTTGTTGGTTTTGGGTGTTTCTATGGTAAAGGGGTTGTTGGGTGTAGTATATGGGTTTGTGTTGAGTTCATGTGTCTAGCGTTGTCTATGTATGTTTAGTTGTCTAGGAGAGTCTATGGTTACCTGAATGAGTTCCCAATTAGAGACAGCTGATTTCGGTTGTCTCTGATTGGGAGCCTTATTTAGGGTAGCCATAGGCTTTCATTTGTTGTGAGTAGTTGTCTATGTTATACGTTTGTAGCCTGTATGTGCACATCGTTGTTTAGCTTCACGATCGTTTTCTTGTTTTGTTTAGTGTTTAAGTGTTTTTGTTTCGTTTGCCTTCTTCGTTAAATAAAAAGGAGATGGCTTATTTTCCTAAAGCTGCGTTTTGGTCCGTCAATCCTCCACACGATCGTGACACAGCAACTCCTCTTCCATACAAAACATACAAATACATGACAAAGTACAGAATAGTTATAACACAAGAACAACACAAGATATTACATTAAATTCAAAATAAAAAAATAAGAGTTATTTATTGGAAAGACACCAAGAGACAACAAAAATACTATTTACACACTATTCATATATATATATTTGTTAATATTTGTATATACAGTACAGTTAAACTAGATCCTTAGAAAGAGGAAAAGCTTTGATACAATACTTTTTTAAATCTGTTTTTTCAACCTAAACTTGCTTTTTGCCTGAGTAACCTCTGGTGGCAGAGCATTCCATAAAGACATGGCTCAATACATAACTGACCTATGCATTAAATCTGTTTTTCGTTTGGGTAAAGTGAAGAAACCCATAGTGGCGAGTCTGGTGGGGTATGTATGTCTGTTTGAAGTGTATGCAAATAGATTATACAAGTGGTTTGAAAATTTCAGACTAGAATGGAAGTAGTACATTTTCTCCTCAACCTTCAACCATGAAAGTCTAACTGTGTGGGCAGTTAGACCTTGCAAGGCATGGTGCTTTGTTTTGAGCCAGCTACAGCTTTGTTCGGTCTTTGCTGCGCCTGACCATATTACCGGACAGTAATCAAGATGGGACAGGATCAGAGCCTGAACAACTACTACAGTTGATCTTTGTGTCAAAAACGCAGAACAGCTTTGTCAATATGACTTGACCATGATCACTAACCATCCAATGTTACTCCTAGGAGTTCCGATTATTCAACTCATTCAATGGTCACACCCTTTATGTACAATTCCATTTGAGGTTTAGATCTAAGAAAATGCTTTAAACCAAATACAAAGTTTTGGTTTTAGATGTTTTTAAGACCAGTTTATTCTTATTTACCCATTATGCCCCTGTAACTCCTTGCTAAGAGTGTCAGTGAGCTCACTGGCTGTAGGTGCTGATGAGTAGAGTATGCAATCATCAACATGCACAGTCAATTTAGCTTCTTCTAAGACAAGTGGCAAATCATTTGTTAAAATAGAGAAGTGTAACAGCCCAAGGCAAATACCCTGAGGGACACCGCACTGTACATATCTGGTGTTAGAGAAGCTTCCATTGAAGAACACTCTCTGGGTTCTATTGGATAAATAACTCTCCAACCATGTGATGGCAGGTGATGTAAAGCCATAGCAAGTGAGAATCTTCAATATCAGATTATGATCAATAACATCAAAGGCTGCAATGAAATCGAACAACACATCTCCAACTATCATCTTATTATCCATTTAATTTAGCCAATCATCAGTCATCTGAGTGAGTGCAGTGCAAGTTGAGTGCCCTTCCCTATATGCATGGCGAAAGTCAGTAGTTAACTTGTTCTTTGTTCAAACACAATTTTCTCCAACAGTTTACTACGAACAGGCGGCAAACTCATTGGTCAGCTGTTAGAGCCAGAAAAGAGTGTTTTACTATTGTTAGATAGTGGAATTACTTAAGCTTCCTTCCACGCCTCTGAACAAACACACAACTTATGGCTTTGATTAAAGACATGGCAAATAGGTGTGGCAATACAGTCTTCTACCATGGCTTATCATTATTGATGGTTAACAATCGTTTTTCCACCTCTTCCACATAAACCTGACTAAATTCAAAACATCCATCCTTCTCTTTCATTATCAATACACAAATATGATGGTTTACTGTTCAATATTGTCATTTCACTTCTCAGTTTGTCCACTTTACTAGTGATATAGTAATTGAAATGATTGGCTATATCAAAAGGTTTTGTTAAACGACCCATCAACTTCAACGAACGATGGAGATTAATTAGATTTTCTGCTCATAAAGGTACTCGAAAATCTTTTTAATTGTTTTTTTATGTAATTTATCTTGTTTAAGTAATTTAATTTCTTATTTTATTTGTTAAGTTCAGTAAAAAAATGTCTCAGTTTACATTATGTCAACCAATTAGCTGAGCAGCCTGAATTGTTTGCCACCTTTTTTGAATTATTAATTTGAACCACACAATTATTCGATTCATCATCGATCCAGGTGACTACCTCATGAAGCTGGTTGAGAGAATGCCAAGAGTGTACAAAGCTGTCATCAAGGCAAAGGGTGGCTACTTCTAAAATATAAAATATATTTTGATTTGTTTAACACTTTTTTGGTTACTACATGATTCCATATGTATTATTTCATAGTGTTGATGTCTTCACTATTTTCTACAATGTAGAACATAGTACAAATAAATAAAAACCCTTGAAAGAGTAGGTGTGTCCAAACTTTTGACTGGTACTGTATATCTACATAATTGTAGATACATTATGATATATTTCAAATATCAATATTTATAGTAGAGTATATTGATGTACATTGATGTATTGTCCCCTGACATTGACGCTGAGTAACAATGAAATGTAATGAACTGGACACAACCATGTTTTGTAGCTGCTCCATTTGAATTGAAAATGTATCTTCCCGAAAACAAATCATTAATACCTGTAGAGGTTATAAGCTGTCTGTTTAAGACACAATGAGTAACACACTAACTTGATGAACTTTGTCTGTGCTTTGTTACAGAACGTTCTGCTAGGTCTGCCTGTCATGGTTATCACGTGTCAGAAGAGAGAAAACTCCGGAGCCGGAATCTACTGTGTATTTGTATCTATGGTGGTTGTAATTCAAAAAATGGTTTTGTGGATAGATGTGGTTTAGTGTATCCAATGAAAATGTCCACGACATATTAATCTTTGAGTACTCAGGGACACGATAGGAAGCAGCATTGGAGGTGTGTCAGCCATAAGTCCTCTACACCACAGGTTCAGACAGTCTACAATATGTGAATGTGCTGTGCAGGCCAAGTAACCACTTTACGGCCTCTGTATAACAAGTTTGGCACAATGGTTGTGATACCACAGAACATTTTTCTGCACGCAGTTAAATACGCATGTGTTGTAGAGACATTGGACAATGGTGGTGTAAATATTTTTGTGTAGAAAAACTCAGTTCTATTACAAAAACATCAGTTATATCAGAATGATTGTGCTAAATGAGCCGTAAATCAGTTGTACAACTTGAGGTCTCTTGGTGTTGGCTGACCTGTATCAGAAGCTCATAAAATATTGCTGATTGATATTAATGGTGAAGAGAGCTGGTCAGACTCACAAATGTCAATACACTGCTGGAAAACGCTATGACCTGAGCACCTTTTCTTGTATAATTAGCCTATTAGCCTATTAATTATTCTGTTGTGGTTCAGGATGAATCTATGTGCATTGCATTTAGGCATAGGGAAAGTACAGGAGACACCTGTCTCTGAGGGCAAGAATAATTCCATAAAGGTTGCATAGAAACCACCTGCCTGGTTTAGGGGTTGAGTTACTGTCCAACTGTTCAGTTTCTGTGGGAAGCAAAGAGATGGCTTTCAACATGGTAGTTGGAGAGTGGAATGAGAACAACAGGATGCAGATAGCGGAATCGTATCTCAAGAAGGGAGATCAGAGCCAGACAGCCATCTGGCCCAGCCTGGGTCATCCTACTGAGACATTTATTTTACTGTAGATAAGACTGTGTCACTATGCAATTTAGTTAGGTGAATGAATCTAGTTTGAGCTTTTCTCTGTGTCCGTCTGGGTCTGTATCTGAGTACTGTACCTAATAAGACATACTGCAGATGGAGCTCTGATGTGTTCTGCTTTCATCACTCACCCACAACCTTTAGAAGACAACCAGGGTTTGTTCTCAAGCCAATGACTCAGGCTTGGCTACATGTCTAGCATATAATGCCCATTTAAGGAGAGTATTGTGAACTCTGTAGCATAGAAAGTATCAGTCCGAATAAAACATGTGCAGATGTCAACAGTCATTGTAATCGGATTCATTTTCTTGATAATATATATATTTCAAAGCCACAAAGCACTTTACTTCCCCTCAAGACCAGATTTAGAAGAAAAAAAAACTCCCAGGGTCAAAGACAAAAGACAGAGGTTTGTCCTCAAAGTCATTAATGACCAACGTGCATGACTGGGACCTCCCTCCCTCCATGAGCGCACTTCGCCAAGGGTTTGTCTGGAATCAAAAGCTATTACAGCTGCACAGCCTCTGTGGCTGGCGAGACTAAGGATAAGTGACAAGGTTACCCCGGGGACAGTTGACAATAGAGGACAGAGAGCGGGGCGGGAGAGAGAGAGGGCGGGAGGGCCAAAGGGATGTTACCCTGTGAATGAAACTGACTGAGAGCTATTCTCCTTTTTTGGTCTCCGTAGTTGACTATGTTAGAGAGATAATGGCTAAATTGAACAGCTATCCATGGCACGTACTGTACTCCAGAGACTGGTTGTTCCCCACAGGATTAGGTATTAGAAGAGGGGTAAATGAGAGACAGGTTCAGCTCATTAAATTTAAACCTGGATATTTGACCAAGCCCCTAAATTGCACTGCTCTAATAATTTGTAGCCTCTCCAAAAAAAATCTATATTAAACGTAATGTATTGAGCATCATTTTATATTACTCAAGGGTATGTCTAGATTGAAGTAGGCCTATGTGTATGTCCGTCTGAAATCCAATAGCAAGAAAGCTCTGATTTGATTTCAGGTGGTGTAACGTGCAGACAGAACATTCCGCAGAACATTGCTGAGCACCAAATAGAACACATTTCCCTCCTTAACTTGGATATTTGTTAGTAACTGAAGAGGCATTTGTTATTGAGTCGCGGTGTGGAATGTATTGATGTGTTTGGCAAACTGTTTTCTATTCCGGTTATTACAATGCGGTTGACTTGGGACATAACATATTCAGGGGGTTGTAAACATACAGTTTGTGTTCATTATAACCTGCTGTAACAACATTATAATGTACTCTCTAAAACAATTATCATGTGCCTCCTCACATAACAGTATTTCAACATGTACACAAACACACAGACAGACACAATCAAACACACTTACATTCACACATATGCACGCTCAAACACACACACACACACACATACACACTCCTGAACACAAACTTGTACACACACGCACACACACACACACACACTCACATACACTCACTAAGAACTAGCTATTTTGCAGCAGTGTGCCTGCTCTCAGGGATATGCCTGCAGAGGTGGAGTGAGCTGATTATCCCTGTCATAGGAATGCAGCCTCAACACTTTCTTACCTCTTCCATTACTGTACTATAGCTCTGCAGCTGTACCTGGGTTACACCTGGGCACATACAGTAGAGTACACAACTGTACCTACCTGCCTGGGCCCGTATTGACCCATTCACGTCCTTGTACTATTTTTAGTACACTATTAAAATGTGGAACAGAACAAATTCTGTTTGGTGTAAATGCATGAAGTGTGGTGTCAACATAGCTAGTACTAGTGTCTAGACAGGACACATGGCAATTTTAACATTGTCATTATCTATCATACTTGCAGTGTCAATCAAAGTTGGGATTTTGAGAAAATGTGAAAAAGTCCTTAAAATGACTTCAGCATATGTATTGTGAAATACATTTCAGAATGAAATTGTTCAAACCTTATAGTATTGTTATTTGACCTGTTCTAAGCTAAATATATGATTAAACTCATTGTCATTTGTAAACCTACAGCCGCTTCGGTATCATACGACAGTATATTTAAGCAATAATGCATGAGGGGGCCAATATACCACTGTTAAGGGCTGTTCTTACGCACGACACAACGTGGAGTGCCTGGATACAGCCCTTAGCCGTGGTATATTGGCCACATACCACAAACCCCCAAGGTGCCATATTGCTATTTTAAACTGGTTACCAATGTAATTAGAGTAGTAAAAAGGAATGTTTTGTCATACCTGTGATATATGGTCTGTTATAAACCGGTTAGTTTGGATACTGGATGCTGATTGGCTAAAACAGCATTTAGCCGTGTGTATGTGAGACTGTATACCATGACTATGACTTTTTGCCTTGATATCAATTCACAACGAGCAACAATGTGTTTGTCTGCGTGATTAAAAAGTTGAGTAAAGAAGGGTGCTGCCCACCACACAGCCGTAACTGAACACCAAACAATCCAAGGCTCTGGACACTGAAACACCTGAGGGTTTGGTGAACAAAGTGTGGTTTGATTTTCTACTTAATTTTGTGGCAAAGGTGGAAGGAGGGAAAGCGTTTTCTTAAAACGGACTAATTTAAAATATGTACAGACGAGAACGCCCTAAAGTATGCGACTCTCTCATTCAACGAACCCACAGAAAACCACAAGGACCCACAGGAGAAGAACAGGGAGAGTGGATGGGGATTCATGTTTGAACTGCCAGGTGATCCACTCTGCCTGGTAGCTTCCCTTGAAAAGTATCTGTCTCTCCTTCCATTGTACCTCCACTTGAAACGGAAAGCAGTTAACGGATACATATGGTATCTAGCTGTAAGCTAGCTAGTTAAATCAATATAACCGGTAGCTATGTAGGCCTAACTATTAGCTAATATTATTTTGTTGCATATGTTTTAGGTACACCTAAGAGCATATGGGAGTGAACACCCTTGCAACAATGTTCCCGAGAGATCTGCAAAATCGCTGGTACATGGCAGATTTACACAAACCACTGCGTCCGAACCATCATGATCCAGAAACTCTCAGATGCCGGACTAGAGGCATGAGAAATAATATCTGTCAGTGGACACAGATCCGAAAACCTCTCTTTAAAGTTACTGGAGGCCAAATCTGGAAGCGGTGGAGCACTGTTCAATTTGACAACACAGCAGCTACCAGTTTCCATTTCCAGCTGCGTGGAGCCAACAAACGACAACATGGGCAAGCAAACAACCAACGATAACATGGGACAACTTTTTCATTCGTGCACAATAAATGGCAACATTCAGATCAACATGAATAAATCATTGCTGTATGTTAGTCACTGTTGAAGTGGTAATAATGCTTGGTTTTTGCATACATTTAATGTACGTTTGCTAGCTAGCCTGTGGTTATGTTGCATAGCAACCAGTCTAGCAACATTACTTTTGTCCGGACTACTTTTTCTGGCGGAATGTATTTATTGTGAATTTATTTATTAAAGCAACATTTTCATTTTACGTGTGTCATTCCTGGCCTTTGTGTGTTGTGAAACCGATTATAAAAGCAACAAGGTACCTTGGGGTTTAGTGGTATATGGCCTATATACCACGGCTAAGTGTTGTATCCAGGCACTCTGCTTTGCATTGTGCGTAAGAACAACCCTTAGCCGTGTTATATAGGCCATATACCACAAACACTCAGGCCTTATAGCTTAAATAAACTATGGCTGTCGGCCAATCAGCATTCAGGGCTCGAACTATTCAGTTTATAATGTCTGATATACCACAGCTGTCAGCCAATCAGCATTAAGGGCTTGAACCACCGAGTTTATAAGTAGTCTTTGGACACATGGGGTTACTGTTTTTTAAACATTTAATGAATCAAATCATGTGAATACATGTTCAAATGATCAGATCTTAATAATTGTTGGTACTGTATATAGATTGCCTGGACCAATATATACAGTACCAGTCAAACGTTTGGACACACCTACTTATTCAAGGATTTTTCTTAATTTTTACTATTTTCTACATTTCAGAATAATAGTAAAGACATCACAACTATGAAATAACACATATGGAATCACGTAGTAACCAAAAAAGTGTTAAACAAATCTAAACAGATTTCAGATTCTTAAAAGTAGCCACCCTTTGCTTTGATGACAGTTTTGACACTCAAGGCATTCTCTCAACCAGCTTCACCTGTAATGCTTTTCCAACAGTCTTGAAGGAGTTCCCATGTATGCTGAGCACTTGTTGGCTGCTTTTCCTTCACTGCAGTCCGACTCCTGCCAAACCATCTCAATTGGTTTGAGGTCAAGTGATTGTGGAGGCCAGGTCATCTGATCCAGCACTCCATCACTCTCTTTCTTGGTCAAATAGCTCTTACACAGCCTGGAGGTATGTTGGGTCATTGTCCTGTTGAAAAACAAATGAGAGTCCCACTAAGCGCAAACCAGATGGGGTGGCCTATCGCTGCAGAATGATGTGTTAGCCAAGCTGGTTAAGAGTGCCTTGAATTCTAAATAAATCACCAACAGTGTCACCAGCAAAGCACCCCCACACCATCACACCTCCTCCATGATTCACGGTGGGAACCACACATGCGGAGATCCTCCGTTCATCTACTCTGCATCTCACAAAGACACGGCGGTTGGAACCAAAATTCTCAAATTTTGACTCATCAGACCAAAGGACAGATTTCCACCGGTCTAATGTCCAGTGCTCGTGTTTCTTGGCACAAGCAAGTCTCTACTTCTTAATGGTGTCCTTAAGTAGTGGTTTCTTTGCAGCAATTTGACCATGAAGGCCTGATTTACGCAGTCTCCTCTGAACACTTGATGTTGAGATGTGTCTGTTACTTGAACTATCTGAATAATGTATTTGGCCTGCAATTTCTGAGGCAGGTAACTCTAATGAACGTATCCTCTGCAGCAGACGTAACTCTGGGTCTTCATTTCCCGTGGCGGTCCTCATGAGAGACAGTTTCATCATAGCACTAGATGGTTTTTGCGACTGCACTTTTCCGGATTGTCTGACCTTCATGGCTTAAAGTAATGATGGGCTGTCCTTTCTCTTTGCTTTTTTTTAGCTGTTCTTGCCATAATATTGACTTATACCAAATAGGGTTATCTCTGTATACCACCCCTACCTTGTCACAACACAACAGTTTTGCTCAAACGCACTAAGAAGGAAAGAAATTCCACAAATTAACTTTTAACAAGGCACACCTATTAATTGAAATGCATTCCACGTGACGACCTCATGAATCTGGTTAAGAGAATACCAAGAGTGTGCAAAGCTGTCATGAAGGGAAAGTGTGGCTATTTTGAAGAATCTCAAATATAAAATATATTTTGATTTGTTTAGCACTTTTTAAGTTACTACATGATTCCATGTGTTATGTGTTATTTCATAGTGTCACGCTCTGACCTTAGATATCTCTGTTTTCTTTATATTTTGGTTAGGTCAGGGTGTGACGAGGGTGGGTATGCTAGTTTTTGTATTGTCTAAGGTTTTTGTATGTCTAGGGGTTTTGTAGGTCTAGGTATTTGTATGTCTATGGTGGCCTGATATGGTTCCCAATCAGAGGCAGCTGTTTATCGTTGTCTCTGATTGGGGATCATATTTAGGTATCTATTTTCCCTTTTGTGTTTGTGGGTTCTTATTCTATGTCTAGTTGCCTGTCTGCACTATTTCATATAGCTTCACGTTTCGTTTGTTTTGTTAGTTTGTTCAGTGTTCTTTCTTTAATAAAGAAGAATACACATACCACACTGCACTTTGGTCCGATTCATACGATGAACGTGACACATAGTTTTCATATCTTCACTATTATTCTACAATGTAGAAAATAGTAAAAATAAAGAAAAACTCCGGAATGAGTATGTCTGTCCAAACTTTTGACTGGTACTGTATACACACACAAACATATGTTCTCTCTCTCACACACACACTGTGACGACCCACTCTGCCGTATTCTCTCTTTGTTCTTGTTTCCTTATTAGGATGCCGGTGGGCAGAGTTGGGAGGGTCGTCAGCTACATGGCAAACACCTGGGCCCGGTGTCTCCCAGGATAAATACACCACTTCCCCATTCATGGGAGAGACTCTCTCCAGTCAGACACAGACAGATTTTGGTTGTGGCCTGGTTGTGGTTATTTGGTTTGTTTGTGTTGGCACCCTTCAACACCCCTACTTATCACATGTATACATGCAACCACTCACCTACACTACTGACTACTGACTACACACACACCATTGTTAATTGTATTTACTTTACCTTAGTTAATAAATATAGTTTGTTATTTCTTATCTCCATGTGGTCTCCCTTTTGTTACGGGCTTTGAGCCGGTTCGTGACACACGCGCACGCACACACAAACACACACACACACACACACACACACACACACACACACACACACACACACACACACACACACACACACACACACACACACACACACACACACACACACACACACACACACACACACACACACACACACACACCTAGAGTATGTGCAGTATAAGCAAATCCAATGCAAATCAATGGAGACAAAACAGTGAGTCATTTTACTGGATTTTCCTTATATATAAACAGTATCTAAAGAAATTCACAGACTCACACACACACACCTGGAGTATATATTTTTAATATCTCCTTGTCCCAGTCTGTAATCACAACATGTTTCAAACTGACCACCATTGTCCCTGTTCCCAAGAGCTCCAAGGTAACCTGCCTAAATGAATATCGCCCTGTAGCATTTACATCTGTAATGATGAAGTGCTTTGAAAGGCTGGTCATGACACACATCCACACCATCATCCTAGACACACTATAACCACTCCAATTCGAATACCGCCCCAACATATCCACAGATCACTCAATCTCAATTGCACTTCACACTGCTCGTTCCTACCTGGACAAGATTGGAAATAACTATGTGAGAAGGTTGTTCATAGACTACAGCTCAGCGTTCAACACCAGTCCCCTCCAAGGTCATCACCAAGCTATGGACCCTGGGACAGAACCCCTACCTCTGCATCTGGACCTGCTGATGTGATGGCCCCAGGTGGTGAGGGTAGGCAACAACACCTCTACTACCACACTAACCCTCAACACGGTAGCCCGACAGGGGTGTGTGCTTAGTGCCCTCCTGTACTCCCTGTTCATCCACAACTGTGTGGCCACGCACGGCTCCAACACCATCATCAAGTTTGCTGACGACACAACAGTGGTAGGCCTGATCACCGAGGGTGATGAGTCAGCACACAGGAAGAAGGTCAGAGACCTGGCAGTATGGAGCCAGGACAATAACCTCTCCCTCAACATACAGTTAGATCAAAGAGCTGATCGTGGACTATATGAGAAAGCGGGGAGATCACGCCCCCATCCACATCGACAGGGCTGTTGTGGAGCGGGTCGAGAGATTCACATGGTCCACACACACCCGTACAGTTGTGAAGAGCTTTCAGGAGGATGAAAGGATTTGGCATGGGCCCTCGGATCCTCAAAAGGTTCTACAGCTGCAACATCGAGAACATCTTGACTGGCTGCATCACCGCTTGGTATGGCAGATGCCCTCGACCGCGAAGCGCTACAGAGGGTGGGGTGTACAGCCAAGTACATCACTGGGGCCGAGTTCCCTGCCATCCAGGACCTATATTTCAGGCTGTGTCAGAGGAAGGCCCCCAAGCCACCCAAGCCATAGACTGTTCACTCTGCTACCGTCCAGCAAAGAGTACCGAAGCATTGGCTCACTAGACTATATATACACACACACACACCACATGCACACACTGAAGGCAAAGGGTGGCTACTTTGAAGAATATAAAATATAAAATATATTTTGATTTGTTTAACACTTTTTTGGTTACTACATGAATCCATATGTGTTATTATATTTCATAGTTTTGATATCTTCACTATTATTTTACAATTTTGAAAATATAAAAAAATTAAGAAAAACCATGGAATGAGTAGGTTTGTCCAAAGGGCTTCTTAAAGAAAAACTAACAGGTCTTTGAGAGACGGAATTCTTACTGGTTGGTAGGTGATCAAATACTTATGTCATGCAATAAAATGCAAATTAATTACTTAAAAATCCTACAATGTGATTTCCTGGATTTTTGTTTTAGATTCCGTCTCTCACAGTTGAAGTGTACCTATGATAAAAATTACAGATCTCTACATGCTTTGTAAGTAGGAAAACCAGCAAAATCGTCAGTGTATCAAATACTTGTTCTCCCCACTTTACATGTCCAGACAATAACTAAGATTTGAACATGTTTAAGATCTGAGAAAAAGAGAAAACGCTGTAAAATGACTCTCCAGTCTTTTTTGGATCTTCTTACAAATTCATATACTCTCTAGGTGTGTGTGTGAGAGAAAGAGAGAGAGAGAGTGTGTGGATTTTTTTCTATATTATTTTATAGATACAGTATATTGATCCAGGCAAAATATATACCAACAATTATTAACATTTGAACATTTCACGACTTGATTCATCGAATGTGTGAAAAAATAAAATAATACTGTAACCCCATGCGACCAAAGACTGAATACACAGTGCCTTGCAAAAGTATTCATCCCCCTTGGCGTTTTTCCTATTTTGTTGCATTACAACCTGTAATTTAACTTCTTATGGCTGAAGGGGTAGTATTGAGTAGCTTGGATGAAAGGTGCCCATTGTAAACGGCCAGCTCCTCAATCTCAGTTGCTAATATATGCATAGTATTATTAGTATTGGATAGAAAACACTCTAAAGTTTCTAAAACTGTTTGAATTAAGTCTGTGAGATTAACAAAACTCATATGGCAGGCAAAAACCTGAGAAGTTCCACTTCCTGTTTGTATTTTTTCTGGGGGTACCATATTTTCAACCAAGCTCTTATTGAAAATACAGAGAGATATTGATGGGTTTTCACTTCCTACGGCTTCCACTAGATGTCAACAGTCAATAGAACTAAGTCTGATGACTCAAATGTGAAGAGGGGTCGAAGGAGACAGAATTTAGTATGAGGTGCCATGAGGTGACCATGCATTCAACACGCGCGTTCACGTGAGAGGCAGCTCCTTTCCATCTCTCAATTGAAGTCGATTTAACCTGTTAAGGCTAGGGGGTGCTGTTGTCACTATTTATGGAAATCGTGTAATTTTTGAAACGGCTTCCTACAAAATTCTTGATCGTACAATATGCATATTATTATTATTATTGAAAATAAGAAAACAGTCTATAGTTTCTATAGCCGTTGAAATTTTGTCTCTGAGTGGAACAGAACTCATTCTACAGCAATTTCCCTGACATGGAGTCAGATTTCACACATTTTGGCCCCTGTTCTGGAGTCAGTTTTAAGGCCACTGTTATTGCTATGAGTATACGGACACTGCTTACGTCTTCCCCTGGATGCCTTTACGTGATGACGCTTTGAATGGTATCGATTGCTCAATCACAGCCACTATAAATGAAAAAATCCTGTAGGTAGGAACTCTTTTCTAGGTGCGTCAGGCACGCGGAGGACACCGACCTACTGTTTTTCCAAGCATTAGTGTAGCCAGTTATATTTCTCCGGTCATATTTTTACTCGTTATAGCAGTTAAAAACATCATAAGGTAGTTAATTTAAAGCGTTTTATAGCAATTTATATCCGTTTAGTGCGATTTTGGGACATTTATTTCTGAGCCACTGTGAATCTCTGGGCACCGAACGCAATGTGCATTTCTACATGGCAAGAGGACAGCTTTCGACCAAAAGACGATTAGACCCAAGAAAGGATTCTTTGAACAAGATTCTGATGGAAGAACAGCTCAAAGTAGGAACAATTTATTATGATAAATCGTGTTTCTGTCAAAAAATGTTAGTGGCTTAGGACGCCATCTTTTTTGACGTAGCTTCGCTTGGCGCAAACTGTATTGAAAAGTAAGGATAATTTAAAAAATGTAATTCCGCGATTGTATTAAGAATTAAATTGTCTATCAATCGCTGTCCACCCTATATTTTTTAGTCACGTTTATGAGTATTTATGTATACGACTAGATCACTGTCTAATATGGCGCACGACATTTTCTGACCAGCTGGGCTACTTTTCTCATTGTCTAACCATGATTTTGGTGGCTAAATATGCACATTTTCGAACAAACTGTATATGTATGTTGTAATGTGATGTTACAGGAGTGTCATCGGAAGAATTCTGAGAAGGTTAGTGAAAAAATTAATATATTTTGGCGATGTTTACGTTATCGCTCTCTTTGGCTAGAATCAATGCTGGGGTAATGTTTGCACATGTGCTATGCTAATATAACGATTTATTGTGTTTTCGGTGTAAGACACTTAGAAAATCTGAAATATTGTCTGTATTCACAGGATCTGTGTCTTTCGATTAGTGTATGCTGTGTATTTTTACGAAATGTTTGATGATTAGTAGTTAGGTAAACACGTTGCTCATTGTATTTATTCTAGTCCATTTGTGACGGTGGGTGCAATTGTAAACTATGACATCTACCTGAAATATGCAAATTTTTCTAACAAAACCTATCCTATACCATAAATATGTTATCAGACTGTCATCTGATGAGCTTTTTTCTTGGTTAGTGGCTATCAATATCTCAGTTTAGCCGAATTGGTGATAGCTACTGGTGTTGGTGGACAAAGAAAAGATGGTGGATTATGCTAATGTGTTTAGCTAATAGATTTACATCTTTACATATTGTGTCTTCCCTGTAAAACATTTAAAAAATCGGACATGTTGGCTGGATTCACAAGATCTGTGTCTTTCATTAGCTGTATTGGACTTTAATGTGTGAAAGTTAAATATTTAAAAAAAAAAAAAATATTGAATTTCGCGGCTCTGCCTTTTCAGTGGGGGTGGGGGGGGGGTGCCGCTAGCGGCACCCCGGGGCTAGACAGGTTAATTCTCCGGTTGGAACGTTATTCAAGATGTATGTTAACAACATTCTAAAGATTGATTAAGTACATCGTTTGACATGTTTCTACTGACTGTAACGGAACGTTTGGACATTTCGTCACGTTATAGTGGTCGTGCTTTGAGACTTTGGTTAGGGTATTTGGTAAACAATTCGAAAGTAGCTAATTGGACATAAATAACGGACATGAACGAACAAATCAAGCATTTATTGTGGACCTGGGATTCCTAGGACTGCATTTTGATGAATTCATCAAAGGTAAGGAAACATTTATCATGTATTTTCTGGTTTCTGTTGAGTCCAACATGGTGGCTAATTTGGCTAATCATCTGAGCTCCGTCTCAGATTATTGCGCGGTTTATATTTCCGTAAAGCTTTTTTGAAATCTGACACAGCGGTTGCATTAACGAGAGGTATATCTATAATTCTATGTGTATTACTTGTATTATCATTTATATTTATGTTGATTATTTCTGTTGAAACGATGTGGCTATGCAAAGTCACTTGATGTTTTTGCAACTAGTGAATCTAACGCCTCAATGTAAACTCAGATTTTTTGATATAAATATGAATTTAATCAAACAAAACATGCATGTATTGTGTAACATGAAGTCCTATGAGTGTCATCTGATGAAAATAATCGAAGGTTAGTGATTAATTCTATCTCTATTCTGGTTTTTGTGAAGCTATCTTTAGCTGGAAAGAATGGCTGTGGTTATTGTGGTGTTGTGGTGACCTAACATAATCGTTTGTAGTGCTTTCGCTGAAAAGCCTATTTGAAATCGGACACTTTGGTGGGATTAACAACAAGATTACCTTTAAAATGATATAAGACACATGAATGTCTGAGGAATATTAATTATGAGATTTCTGTTTCTGTTTTTTGAATTTGGCGCCCTGCACTTCGACTGGCTGTTGTCAAATCGATCCCGTCCAAATCCAGTCCAAATTGGTCAAGTGAAATGAAAAAAAGAATTTCCTTCAAAAAGATAAATAAAGTTAAACAGAAAAGGGTGCGTGTATATTTGCACTTTATTCACCCCTTTTCTATGAAGCCTCTAAATATGATCTGTTGCAACCAATTACCTTCAGAAGTCACATAATAAGTTAAATAAAGTCCACCTGTGTGCAATCTATGTATAACATGATCTGTCACATGATCTCAGTATATATACAACTATTCTGAAAGGCCCCAGTGTCTGCAACACAACTAAGCAAGGGGCACCACCAAGCAAGCAAGCTCTCCAAACAGGTCAGGGAGAAAGTTGTGGAGAAGTAACTTTTAACATCCACGGAGCACCATTATTAAATTCATTATTAAAAAACGGAAATAATATACCACAACAAACCTACCAAGATGGCTGCCCACCAAAACTCATGGACCAGGCAAGGAGAGCATTAATCAGAGAGGCAACAAAGAGACCAAAGACAACCCTGAAGGAGCTGCAAAGCTCCACAGCGGAGAATGGAGTATCTGTCCATAGGACCACTTTAAGCCGTACACTCCACAGAGCTGGGCTTTAAGAAAGAGTGGCCAGACAAAAAGCCATTGCTTTTTATAAGCAAACGCGTTTGGTGTTCGCCAAAAGGCATGTGGGAGACTCCCCAAACGTACGGAAGAAGGTACTCTGGTCAGATGAGACTAAAATGTAGCTTTTTGGCCATCAAGGACAACGCTATGTTGGTGCAACCCCAACACCTCTCATCACCCCGAGAACATCACCCCGAGAACATCATCCCAAAGGTGAAGCATGGAAAATCCCAGACCTCAATCCAATTGAGAATCTGTGGTATGACTTAAAATTGCTGTACATCACTGGAACCCATCCAACTTGAAGGAGCTGGAGCAGTTTTGTCTTGAAGAATGGACAAACATTCCAGTGGCTAGATGTGCCAAGCTTATAGAGACATACCCCAAGAGACTTGCAGCTGTAATTGCTGCAAAAGATGGCTCTACAAAGTATTGACTTATGGGGGGTGAATAGTTATGCTATATGTTATTCACAATAAAAAATATTCTGCATATTCAAAGTGGTAGGCATGTTGTGTAAATCAAATGATACAAACCTCCAAAAAATCTATTTCAATTCCAGGTTGTATGGCAACAAAATATGAAAAATGCCAACGGGGGTGAACTCTTACGCAAGTCACTGTAGTACAATATAAAAAAACGCACATTGTAGACAAAGGCTTTGGCTGGTTAAAAACATACCCTTACAGGAAAAAAAAACATAATTTCACATGTTTTTGGAACACTTCACGTGATCATGTGAAATTCATGTGGTTATTCCGTAAGGGTATTCAAGGTTTTGAAAGACTTCTAAAGTTTGTAATTTCCACTACATTTTTTGACTTGATTTGCCCTTACAAAAAAAATATAAACCCCTGCAAAAATGTCCATTAATTATAATCCACACAATAATTGATATTGTCTGTTGCAGCAAGATAATTTTCTTGCTGTGAGAAGCAAGGTCAAAATTAAGATCTGACAGCAAACCTTGATTTGGGACCTATGCAAGTCTCTGGAGCTTTCAGACACATCCTGAATTTATTTAATAAAATGTTTTACTTTGACAGTGTGTGTTCTAGTTCAAAATGGTATTTTGCTCTTGTTTTAGATGACCAAAGTACTTCTCATTGTTTTTAACACAATTGTTTTCTGGACATATTTCTCAATGACACATACACTAAATGACCAAAAGTATGTGGACATATGCTCGTCGAATATCTCATTCCAAAATCATGGTCATTAATATGGAGTTGGTGCCCCCTTTGCTGCTATACCAGCCTTCACTTTTCTGGGAAGGCTTTCCACTAGATGTTGGAACATTGCTGCGGGGACTTGCTTCCATTCAGCCACAAGGACATTAGTGAGATTTGACACTGGTGTTGGGCAATCAGCGTTCCAATTCAAACCAAAGGTGTTCGATGGGGTTAAGGATCAGGGCTCTGTGTAAGCCAGTCAAGTTCTTCCACACCATTTCTGTATGGACCTCACTTTGTGCACTTTGGCATTGCCATGCTTAAATGGGAAAGGGCCTTTCCCAAACTGTTGCCACAAAGTTGGAAGCACAGAATTGTCTAGAATGTCCCTTCACTGGAACTAAGGGGCCTAGCCCGAAACATGAAAAACAGCCCCAGACAGTTATACCTTCCTCCACCAAACTTTACAGTCGGAACTATGCATTCGGGCAGGTAGCGTTCTCTTGAAATCCATCAAACCCAGATTTGTCTGTCAGACTGCTAAATGGTGAAGCGTGATTCATCACTCCAGAGAACGTGTTTCCACTGCTCCACAGTCCAATGGCGGCGAGCTTTACACCACTCCAGCCGAAGCTTGGCATTACGTATGGTGATCTTGGCATTGCGCGGTTGCTCGGCCATGGAAACCCATTTCATTAAGCTCCCGACAGTTCTTGTGCTGACATTGCTTCCAGAGGCAGTTTGGAACTCGGTAGTGGGTGTTGCAACTGAGGACAGACGATTTTACACACTACATTCTACTGCATTCAGCGGTCCCGTTCTGTGAGCTTTGTGGCCTACCCACTACGCGGCTGAGCCGTTTTGGCTCCTAGATCTTTCCACTACACAATAAAAGCACTTATAGTTGACCTGGGCAGCTCTAGCAGGGTAGAAATTTAACAAACTGACCTGTTGGAAAGGTGGCATCCTATGACGGTGCCAAGTTGAAAGTCACTGAGCTCTTCAGTAAGGCCATTCTACTGCCAATGTTTGTCTACGGAGACTGCATAGCTGTGTGCTCGATTTTATACACCTGTCAGCAACTGGTGTGGCTGAAATAGCCAAATACATTCATTTGAAGGGGTGTCCACGTACTTTTATAAATATAGTGTATATGACCTTGAACTACAGAGCATAATTGCAGTAATGATGTGTAACTAGTGAGAAGGAACAGATTATTTTATGATGGATCATGTGAATCCCATCAATCATATTTCCAGCGGCATGGAGGAAGGGGTGTGATTGGCAGACAGTTAACCGTGAAATTCAGTTGCAGTGACGTTAAAAGGGATGCAATTTGCCAGAGGGATTGGGGTGAATCTCCCCATCACATTCTCATGCAAATGCATGCACATACAAAACACACACACACGCGTACACACACACACACAAACATACACACAGTGTCACTCTTATCTTCCTACGGGAATTAAAGGCCCAGATTTCAGGTCTGGACTCTACCCTGACATGATTATTACATTATTATTAGCTCAATCACGCAAAATCCCCTTCTGTTTCCATGACAACAATGCTGAGTATAAGTCATCAGTGAGTACTTGTTGAGCATTTCACAATGGATCAACATGGACACAGTTCCCCACCAGTGTTATATAACTGCTCAGCATGTTTGTTGTGTAGCTGAAAAAGAATGCAAATGTGACCCTTAGTGGATGCCTCTGCGCTATTTGACTTGACAATTGGCAACATACTGTACCATTTACACCACTAATGAGAAAATGTCTCACTCGCCCGCAGCAAAGCTCAGGGCAGTAATTCCGCACTCCGCCGCCGTAATAATAAGCTTCACAAAGTCCAAATGAAAACTTCAAGTTTCCTTCCAATTAGGATATGTTTTCCAGACAAAAATAATGTTTCCTGACACTCATTGCCTCCAGCATTGGAGGAGAAGATACTCAGTGGTCTATGCGGATATAGACTATATATTTAGTAAATTATATGGAATTTGCAGATCTAGACAGAGTGGCCCTAGAGGGGATGGTTCAGAGGCTTTGCTCACAGTCAGAAGAGGGAATGGAAGGGGTCACAAGAAGCCAGGACGGACTTAAATAAAGGAAGTGAAAACAAGTTGTACATTATGAGAAGGAGGGAGAGTTGTTAAAAAATAACTCTCATAAGACTCTCGCCAAGTCTTGAATCGTCTGCAGCACAAATTCACATTTTATTCAGAGCAGAATGAGAGGGGCTCCGCTACGGGCAAAATGAACTCATAAACTTGGCAAGCACAGTGGGCCGCTACCCAGGATTTTATAATCAAAGACATGCATTTTCCCATAAGCCCTGTGAGACAATACTGTATATATTATAATTATACATACAATAGAATATATCACCAGAAATGCAGTGATAATTTATTGTAAATAAATATATATACAGTAACAATCAAAAGTTTGGACACACCTACTCATTCCAGGGTTTTTCCTTTCTTTTTCATTTTCCACATTGTAGAATAAAAGTGAAGACATCAAAACTTTGAAATAACACATATGGAATCATGTAGTAACCAAAAAAGTGTTAAACAAATCAAAATATATTTTATATTTGAGATTCTTAAAAGTAGCCACCCTTTGCCTTGATGACAGCTTTGCACACACTTGGCATTCTCTCAACCAGCTTCAAGAGGTAGTCACCTGGAATGCATTTCAAGGCTAGACGTGCCGCTAGCGCCCCACCTCGACAATATCCGGTGAAATTGCAGAGCGCGAAAATCAAAATACAAAAATCGTAATATTAAACATTCATGAAAATACAAGTGTCTTACATCGTTTAAAAGCTTAACTTCTTGTTAATCCAGCCGCTTTGTCAGATTTCAAAAAGGCTTTACGGCGAAAGTATACCATGCGATTATCTGAGGACAGGGCCCCGCGTACAAAAGCATAACAAATATTTTCCAAACCAGCAGAGGCGTCACAAAAGTCAGAAATGGTTGTTTTGTTCAATAAAGTCCTTCTTTATATCCCAAAAAAGTCAGTTCAGTTGGCGCACTTGATTCAGTAATCCATCTGTTCCCCTCGTTCAAAATGCATGCAAAGGAATCCCAAATGTTACCAATAAACTTTGTCCAAACAAGTCAAACAACGTTTCTAATCAATCCTCAGGTACCCTAATATGTAAATAAACAATACAATTTAAGACGGAGAATAGTGTGTTCAATACCGGAGATAAATGACGAAATGCGCGCAGAAGACTACAGTCAAAATGAGAGCCACCTAGAAAAACTACAAATTCTAGCTCATTTTTCAAAAAACAAGCCTGAAACCCTTTCTAAAGACTGCTGACATCTAGTGGAAGCCATAGGAACTGCAATCTGGGAGGATTTTCTTTACTTTTCCCATAGATAACCATTTCAATGCGTGGTCACCTCAACAACAAAATAATTCCGATGGATTCTCCTCGGATTTTCACCTGCCTGTCAGTTTTGTTTTACTCACAGACATTATTTGAACAGTTTTAAAAACTTCAGAGTGTTTTCTATCCAATACTGACAATTATATGCATATCCTAGCTTCTGGGCCTGAGTAACAGGCAGTTTACTTTGGGCACCTCAGTCATCCGAACGTCCGAATACTGCCCCCTATCCCTAAGACGTTTTAACAGGTGTGCCTTGTTAGAAGTTAATTTGTTTTATGTCTTTCCTTCCTAATGCGTTTGAGCCAATCAGTTGTGTTGTGATATTATTAAGCAAATATTAAGCAAAAAACAGGTAAAATAAGAAAAGAGAAACAACAGTCCATCATTACTTTAAAACTTCTTAGGGCTGCAATCCCGTTAACGGGATCGATATGACAACAGCCAGTGAAAGTGCAGGATGCCAAATTCAAACAACAGAAATCTCATAATTAAAATTCCTCAAGCATACAAGTATTTTACACTATTTGAATGACACACTTCTTGTTAATCCCACCACAGTGTCCGATTTCAAAAAGGCTTTACAGCAAAAGCACCACAAACGATTATGTTAAGTCACCACCAAATCACAGAAAAACACAGCCATTTTTTCACCCAAAGACAGGAGTCACAAAAAGCAGAAATAGAGATAAAATGAATCACTAACCTTTGATGATCTTCATCAGATGACACTCATATGACTTTATTTTACACAATACATATATGTTTTGTTCGATAAAGTTCATATTTATATCCAAAAACCTCAGTTTACATTGGCGCCATGTTCAGAAATGCCTCCAGAATATCCAGAGAAATTGCAGAGCCACATCAAATAACAGAAATACTCATCATAAACTGTGATGAGAGATACATGTTTTACATAAAATTAAAGAGAAACTTGTTCTTAATGCAAGCACTGTGTCAGATTTTAAAAAAGCTTTACGGCAAAAGCACAATATTCAATAATCTGAGAACAGCGTTCAGCCACAAAAGCAAGCCATACAGTTACCAGCTAAATTGTGGAGTCAACAAAAGTCATAAATAGCATTATAAATTTTCACTTACCTTTGCTGATCTTTGTCGGAATGCACTCCCAGGACTACCACTTCCACAAGAAATGTTTGTTTTGTTCGGTAATGTCCATGATTTATGTCCAAATAGCTATTTTTGTTAGCGCGTTTGGTAAACAAATCCAAAGTCATGAAGCGCGTTCACTAAAAGCAGATGGAATGTCAAAAAGTTCCGTAACAGTCAGTAGAAACATGTCAAACGGTGTATTGAATCAATATTTAGGATGTTTTTAACATGAATCTTCAATAATGTTCCAACCGGAGAATTCCTTTGTCTTCAGAAATGTGATAGAACAGAGCTCGCTCTAACATGAACACGCATGGTCAGCGCATGTTCAGCTCATGATAGACCTTACTCAATCCCCTCTCCTTTGGCCCCACTTCACACTGGAAGCATCAGACAAGGTTCTAAAGACTGTTGACATCTAGTGGAAGCCGTAGGAAGTGCAATCTGACCCATATCCCACTGTGTATTCGATAGGCGATGAGTTGAAAACCTACAAACCTCAGATTTCCCACTTCATGGTTGAATTTTTTTCTCAGGTTTTTGCCTGCCATATGAGTTCTGTTATACTCACATACATGATTCAAACAGTTTTAGAAACTTCAGAGTGTTTTCCATCCAATACTAATAACAATATGCATATATTAGCAACTGGACTGAGGAGCAGGCAGTTTACTCTGGGCACCTCTGGGCACCTTTTCATCCAAGCTACTCAATACTGCCCCTGCAGCCATAAAAAGATAAGACATGAAGGTCAGTCAATATGGAACATTTCAAGAACTTTGAAGTTCTTGAAGTTTATTCAAGCGCAGTTGCAAAAACCATCAAGCGCTATGATGAAACTGGCTCCCATGAGAACCACCAAAGGAAAATTAATTTGAGTTACCTGCCTCAGAAATTGCAACCCAAATAAATGCTTCACAGAGTTCAAGTAACAGACACATCTCAAAATCAACTCTTCAGAGGAGACTGCGTGAATCAGGCCTTCATGGTCAAATTACTGCAAAGAAACCACTACTAAAGGACACCAATAATAAGAAGAGACTTGCTTGGGCAAAGAAACATGAGCAATGTACATTAGACCGGTGGAAATCTGTCCTTTGGTCTGATGAGTCCAAATTTGAGATTTTTGGTTCCAAACGCTGTGTCTGTGAGACGCAGAGTAGATGAACAGATGATCTCCGCATGTGTGGTTCCCACCGTGAAGCATGGAGGAGGAGGTGTGATGTGTGGGGGTGCTTTGCTGGTGACACTGTTGGTGATTCCTTTAGAATTCAAGGCACACTTAACCAGCATGGCTACCACAGAATTCTGCAGAGATACGCCATCCCATCTGGTTTGCACTTAGTGGGACTATCATTTGTTTTTCAACAGGACAATGACCCAACACACCTCTAGGCTCTGTAAGGGCTATCTGACCAAAAAGGAGATTGATGGAGTGCTGCATCAGATTACCTGGCCTCCACAATCACCCGAACTCAACACAATTGAGATGGTTTGGGATGAGTTGGACCGCAGAGTGAAGGAAAAGCAGCCAACAAATGTTCAGCATATGTGGGAACTCCTTCAAGACTGTTGGAAAAGCATTCCAGGTGAAGCTGGTTGAGAGAACGCCAAGAGTGTCGAAAGCTGTCATCAAGGCAACAGGTGGCTACTTTGAAGAATCTCAAATATATTTTGGTTTGTTTAACACTTTTTTGCTTACTACACGATTCCATACAGTATGTGTTAGTTCATTGTTTTGATGTCTGATATTATTCTACAATGTAGAAAATAGTGAAAATAAAGAAAAACCCTGGAATGAGTAGGTTTGTCCAATCTTTTGACTGGTACTGTATATATATATAAATACAACCACAAAGACAGGGACCAAGTAATCTGTAATTTTACTGACAACAGTTAGCTTTCCTTGTAATTTCCTCATTGGTATTATTTTTATAGTGATTTTATGGTTTGAATTCCTGAATTGGCCATAGACACTAAAAACTCCCTCCAATGAAGAATCTTAAGATAAAAACAGACAGTATAGGCTGTATATTAATAAAAGACATGAACATAGACAGTATACAGTATACCGTATATTAACTAAAAAACATGGAGACAGACGGTATAGACCATATATTAACTAAAAGACATGGAGACAGACGGTAAAGACCATATATTAACTAAAATACATGGAGACAGACAGTATAGACCATATATTAACTAAAATACATGGAGACAGACGGTATAGACCATATATTAACTAAAAGACATGGAGACAGACGGTATAGACCGTATATTAACTAAAATACATGGAGACAGACGGTATAGACAGTATATTAACTAAAATACATGGAGACAGACGGTAAAGACCATATATTAACTAAAATACATGGAGACAGACAGTATAGACCATATATTAACTAAAATACATGGAGACAGACGGTATAGACCATATATTAACTAAAGGACATGGAGACAGACGGTATAGACCGTATATTAACTAAAATACATGGAGACAGACGGTATAGACAGTATATTAACTAAAATACATGGAGACAGACAGTATAGACCATATATTAACTAAAATACATGGAAACAGACGGTATAGACCGTATATTAACTAAAAGACATGGAGACAGACAGTATAGACCATATATTAACTAAAAGACATGGAGACAGACGGTATAGACCATATATTAACTAAAAGACATGGAAACAGACGGTATAGACCATATATTAACTAAAATACATGGAGACAGACGGTATAGACAGTATATTAACTAAAATACATGGAGACAGACGGTATAGACCATATATTAACTAAAAGACATGGAGACAGACGGTATAGACCATATATTAACTAAAAGACATGGAGACAGACGGTATAGACCATATATTAACTAAAATACATGGAGACAGACGGTATAGACCATATATTAACTAAAATACATGGAGACAGACGGTATAGACCATATATTAACTAAAATACATGGAGACAGACGGTATAGACCATATATTAACTAAAAGACATGGAGACAGACGGTATAGACAGTATATTAACTAAAAGACATGGAGACAGACGGTATAGACCATATATTAACTAAAATACATGGAGACAGACAGTATAGACCATATATTAACTAAAAGACATGGAGACAGACGGTATAGACCATATATTAACTAAAAGACATGGAGACAGACGGTATAGACCATATATTAACTAAAAGACATGGAGACAGACGGTATAGACCATATATTAACTAAAATACATGGAGACAGACGGTATAGACCATATATTAACTAAAAGACATGGAGACAGACGGTATAGACCATATATTAACTAAAATACATGGAGACAGACGGTATAGACCATATATTAACTAAAAGACATGGAGACAGACGGTATAGACCACATATTAACTAAAATACATGGAGACAGACGGTATAGACCATATATTAACTAAAATACATGGAGACAGACAGTATAGACCATATATTAACTAAAATACATGGAGACAGACGGTATAGACCGTATATTAACTAAAATACATGGAGACAGACGGTATAGACCATATATTAACTAAAAGACATGGAGACAGACGGTATAGACCATATATTAACTAAAATACATGGAGACAGACGGTATAGACCATATATTAACTAAAATACATGGAGACAGACAGTATAGACCATATATTAACTAAAATACATGGAGACAGACGGTATAGACCGTATATTAACTAAAATACATGGAGACAGACGGTATAGACAGTATATTAACTAAAATACATGGAGACAGACGGTATAGACCGTATATTAACTAAAATACATGGAGACAGACGGTATAGACAGTATATTAACTAAAATACATGGAGACAGACAGTATAGACCATATATTAACTAAAATACATGGAAACAGACGGTATAGACCGTATATTAACTAAAAGACATGGAGACAGACAGTATAGACCATATATTAACTAAAATACATGGAGACAGACGGTATAGACCATATATTAACTAAAAGACATGGAAACAGACGGTATAGACCATATATTAACTAAAATACATGGAGACAGACGGTATAGACCGTATATTAACTAAAAGACATGGAGACAGACGGTATAGACAGTATATTAACTAAAATACATGGAGACAGACAGTATAGACCATATATTAACTAAAATACATGGAAACAGACGGTATAGACCGTATATTAACTAAAAGACATGGAGACAGACGGTATAGACCATATATTAACTAAAAGACATGGAGACAGACGGTATAGACCATATATTAACTAAAATACATGGAGACAGACGGTATAGACAGTATATTAACTAAAAAACATGGAGACAGACGGTATAGACCATATATTAACTAAAATACATGGAGACAGACGGTATAGACCATATATTAACTAAAAGACATGGAGACAGACGGTATAGACCGTATATTAACTAAAATACATGGAGACAGACGGTATAGACCATATATTAACTAAAAGACATGGAGACAGACGGTATAGACCATATATTAACTAAAATACATGGAGACAGACGGTATAGACCATATATTAACTAAAATACATGGAGACAGACGGTATAGACCATATATTAACTAAAAGACATGGAGACAGACGGTATAGACCGTATATTAACTAAAATACATGGAGACAGACGGTATAGACAGTATATTAACTAAAATACATGGAGACAGACAGTATAGACCATATATTAACTAAAATACATGGAGACAGGCGGTATAGACCGTATATTAACTAAAAGA
Organism: Salvelinus fontinalis; assembly: GCF_029448725.1. Classification (NCBI taxonomy): domain Eukaryota; kingdom Metazoa; phylum Chordata; class Actinopteri; order Salmoniformes; family Salmonidae; genus Salvelinus; species Salvelinus fontinalis. The sequence continues at coordinate 49,982,686 of NC_074682.1, forward strand.
CATGGAGACAGACAGTATAGACCATATATTAACTAAAATACATGGAGACAGACGGTATAGACCATATATTAACTAAAAGACATGGAAACAGACGGTATAGACCATATATTAACTAAAATACATGGAGACAGACGGTATAGACAGTATATTAACTAAAATACATGGAGACAGACGGTATAGACCATATATTAACTAAAAGACATGGAGACAGACGGTATAGACCATATATTAACTAAAAGACATGGAGACAGACGGTATAGACCATATATTAACTAAAAGACATGGAGACAGACGGTATAGACCATATATTAACTAAAATACATGGAGACAGACGGTATAGACCATATATTAACTAAAATACATGGAGACAGACGGTATAGACCATATATTAACTAAAATACATGGAGACAGACGGTATAGACCATATATTAACTAAAAGACATGGAGACAGACGGTATAGACCATATATTAACTAAAATACATGGAGACAGACGGTATAGACCATATATTAACTAAAAGACATGGAGACAGACGGTATAGACCATATATTAACTAAAATACATGGAGACAGACGGTATAGACCATATATTAACTAAAAGACATGGAGACAGACGGTATAGACCATATATTAACTAAAATACATGGAGACAGACGGTATAGACCATATATTAACTAAAATACATGGAGACAGACAGTATAGACCATATATTAACTAAAATACATGGAGACAGACGGTATAGACCGTATATTAACTAAAATACATGGAGACAGACGGTATAGACCATATATTAACTAAAAGACATGGAGACAGACGGTATAGACCATATATTAACTAAAATACATGGAGACAGACGGTATAGACCATATATTAACTAAAATACATGGAGACAGACGGTATAGACCATATATTAACTAAAATACATGGAGACAGACGGTATAGACCGTATATTAACTAAAATACATGGAGACAGACGGTATAGACAGTATATTAACTAAAATACATGGAGACAGACGGTATAGACCGTATATTAACTAAAATACATGGAGACAGACGGTATAGACAGTATATTAACTAAAATACATGGAGACAGACAGTATAGACCATATATTAACTAAAATACATGGAGACAGACGGTATAGACCGTATATTAACTAAAAGACATGGAGACAGACAGTATAGACCATATATTAACTAAAATACATGGAGACAGACGGTATAGACCATATATTAACTAAAAGACATGGAAACAGACGGTATAGACCATATATTAACTAAAATACATGGAGACAGACGGTATAGACCGTATATTAACTAAAAGACATGGAGACAGACGGTATAGACAGTATATTAACTAAAATACATGGAGACAGACAGTATAGACCATATATTAACTAAAATACATGGAAACAGACGGTATAGACCGTATATTAACTAAAAGACATGGAGACAGACGGTATAGACCATATATTAACTAAAAGACATGGAGACAGACGGTATAGACCAAATATTAACTAAAATACATGGAGACAGACGGTATAGACAGTATATTAACTAAAAAACATGGAGACAGACGGTATAGACCATATATTAACTAAAAGACATGGAGACAGACGGTATAGACCATATATTAACTAAAAGACATGGAGACAGACAGGTATAGACCATATATTAACTAAAAGACATGGAGACAGACGGTATAGACCATATATTAACTAAAATACATGGAAACAGACGGTATAGACCATATATTAACTAAAATACATGGAGACAGACGGTATAGACCATATATTAACTAAAAGACATGGAGACAGATGGTATAGACCACATATTAACTAAAATACATGGAGACAGACAGTATAGACCATATATTAACTAAAATACATGGAGACAGACAGTATAGACCATATATTAACTAAAATACATGGAGACAGACGGTATAGACCGTATATTAACTAAAATACATGGAGACAGACGGTATAGACCGTATATTAACTAAAATACATGGAGACAGACAGTATAGACCATATATTAACTAAAATACATGGAGACAGACGGTATAGACCATATATTAACTAAAATACATGGAGACAGACAGTATAGACCATATATTAACTAAAATACATGGAGACAGACGGTATAGACAGTATATTAACTAAAATACATGGAGACAGACGGTATAGACCGTATATTAACTAAAATACATGGAGACAGACGGTATAGACAGTATATTAACTAAAATACATGGAAACAGACGGTATAGACCGTATATTAACTAAAATACATGGAGACAGACAGTATAGACCGTATATTAACTAAAATACATGGAGACAGACGGTATAGACCGTATATTAACTAAAAGACATGGAGACAGACGGTATAGACCGTATATTAACTAAAATACATGGAGACAGACGGTATAGACAGTATATTAACTAAAATACATGGAGACAGACAGTATAGACCATATATTAACTAAAATACATGGAAACAGACGGTATAGACCGTATATTAACTAAAAGACATGGAGACAGACAGTATAGACCATATATTAACTAAAATACATGGAGACAGACGGTAGACCATATATTAACTAAAAGACATGGAAACAGACGGTATAGACCATATATTAACTAAAATACATGGAGACAGACGGTATAGACAGTATATTAACTAAAATACATGGAGACAGACGGTATAGACCGTATATTAACTAAAATACATGGAGACAGACGGTATAGACAGTATATTAACTAAAATACATGGAGACAGACAGTATAGACCATATATTAACTAAAATACATGGAAACAGACGGTATAGACCGTATATTAACTAAAAGACATGGAGACAGACAGTATAGACCATATATTAACTAAAATACATGGAGACAGACGGTATAGACCATATATTAACTAAAAGACATGGAAACAGACGGTATAGACCATATATTAACTAAAATACATGGAGACAGACGGTATAGACCGTATATTAACTAAAATACATGGAGACAGACGGTATAGACAGTATATTAACTAAAATACATGGAGACAGACAGTATAGACCATATATTAACTAAAATACATGGAAACAGACGGTATAGACCGTATATTAACTAAAAGACATGGAGACAGACGGTATAGACCATATATTAACTAAAAGACATGGAGACAGACGGTATAGACCAAATATTAACTAAAATACATGGAGACAGACGGTATAGACAGTATATTAACTAAAAAACATGGAGACAGACGGTATAGACCATATATTAACTAAAAGACATGGAGACAGACGGTATAGACCATATATTAACTAAAAGACATGGAGACAGACGGTATAGACCATATATTAACTAAAAGACATGGAGACAGACAGTATAGACCATATATTAACTAAAAGACATGGAGACAGACGGTATAGACCATATATTAACTAAAATACATGGAAACAGACGGTATAGACCATATATTAACTAAAATACATGGAGACAGACGGTATAGACCATATATTAACTAAAAGACATGGAGACAGATGGTATAGACCACATATTAACTAAAATACATGGAGACAGACAGTATAGACCATATATTAACTAAAATACATGGAGACAGACAGTATAGACCATATATTAACTAAAATACATGGAGACAGACGGTATAGACCGTATATTAACTAAAATACATGGAGACAGACGGTATAGACCGTATATTAACTAAAATACATGGAGACAGACAGTATAGACCATATATTAACTAAAATACATGGAGACAGACGGTATAGACCATATATTAACTAAAATACATGGAGACAGACAGTATAGACCATATATTAACTAAAATACATGGAGACAGACGGTATAGACAGTATATTAACTAAAATACATGGAGACAGACGGTATAGACCGTATATTAACTAAAATACATGGAGACAGACGGTATAGACAGTATATTAACTAAAATACATGGAAACAGACGGTATAGACAGTATATTAACTAAAATACATGGAGACAGACGGTATAGACCATATATTAACTAAAATACATGGAAACAGACGGTATAGACCGTATATTAACTAAAAGACATGGAGACAGACAGTATAGACCATATATTAACTAAAATACATGGAGACAGACGGTATAGACCATATATTAACTAAAAGACATGGAAACAGACGGTATAGACCATATATTAACTAAAATACATGGAGACAGACGGTATAGACAGTATATTAACTAAAAAACATGGAGACAGACGGTATAGACCATATATTAACTAAAAGACATGGAGACAGACGGTATAGACCATATATTAACTAAAAGACATGGAGACAGACGGTATAGACCATATATTAACTAAAAGACATGGAGACAGACGGTATAGACCATATATTAACTAAAAGACATGGAGACAGACGGTATAGACCATATATTAACTAAAATACATGGAAACAGACGGTATAGACCATATATTAACTAAAATACATGGAGACAGACGGTATAGACCATATATTAACTAAGAGACATGGAGACAGACGGTATAGACCACATATTAACTAAAATACATGGAGACAGACGGTATAGACCATATATTAACTAAAATACATGGAGACAGACGGTATAGACCGTATATTAACTAAAATACATGGAGACAGACGGTATAGACCATATATTAACTAAAATACATGGAGACAGACAGTATAGACCATATATTACCTAAAAGACATGGAGACAGACGGTATAGACCATATATTAACTAAAAGACATGGAGACAGACGGTATAGACCATATATTAACTAAAAGACATGGAGACAGACGGTATAGACCATATATTAACTAAAATACATGGAAACAGACGGTATAGACCATATATTAACTAAAAGACATGGAGACAGACGGTATAGACCATATATTAACTAAAATACATGGAGACAGACGGTATAGACCATATATTAACTAAAATACATGGAGACAGACGGTATAAACCATATATTAACTAAAAGACATGGAGACAGACGGTATAGACCACATATTAACTAAAATACATGGAGACAGACGGTATAGACCATATATTAACTAAAATACATGGAGACAGACAGTATAGACCATATATTAACTAAAATACATGGAGACAGACGGTATAGACCGTATATTAACTAAAATACATGGAGACAGACGGTATAGACCATATATTAACTAAAAGACATGGAGACAGACGGTATAGACCATATATTAACTAAAATACATGGAGACAGACGGTATAGACCATATATTAACTAAAATACATGGAGACAGACGGTATAGACCGTATATTAACTAAAATACATGGAGACAGACGGTATAGACCGTATATTAACTAAAATACATGGAGACAGACGGTATAGACAGTATATTAACTGAAATACATGGAGACAGACGGTATAGACCGTATATTAACTAAAATACATGGAGACAGACGGTATAGACAGTATATTAACTAAAATACATGGAGACAGACAGTATAGACCATATATTAACTAAAATACATGGAAACAGACGGTATAGACCGTATATTAACTAAAAGACATGGAGACAGACAGTATAGACCATATATTAACTAAAATACATGGAGACAGACGGTATAGACCATATATTAACTAAAAGACATGGAAACAGACGGTATAGACCATATATTAACTAAAATACATGGAGACAGACGGTATAGACAGTATATTAACTAAAAAACATGGAGACAGACGGTATAGACCATATATTAACTAAAAGACATGGAGACAGACGGTATAGACCATATATTAACTAAAAGACATGGAGACAGACGGTATAGACCATATATTAACTAAAAGACATGGAGACAGACGGTATAGACCATATATTAACTAAAAGACATGGAGACAGACGGTATAGACCATATATTAACTAAAATACATGGAAACAGACGGTATAGACCATATATTAACTAAAATACATGGAGACAGACGGTATAGACCATATATTAACTAAAAGACATGGAGACAGATGGTATAGACCACATATTAACTAAAATACATGGAGACAGACGGTATAGACCATATATTAACTAAAATACATGGAGACAGACAGTATAGACCGTATATTAACTAAAATACATGGAGACAGGCGGTATAGACCGTATATTAACTAAAAGACATGGAGACAGACAGTATAGACCATATATTAACTAAAATATATGGAGACAGACGGTATAGACCATATATTAACTAAAAGACATGGAAACAGACGGTATAGACCATACATTAACTAAAATACATGGAGACAGACGGTATAGACAGTATATTAACTAAAAAACATGGAGACAGACGGTATAGACCATATATTAACTAAAAGACATGGAGACAGACGGTATAGACCATATATTAACTAAAAGACATGGAGACAGACGGTATAGACCATATATTAACTAAAAGACATGGAGACAGACGGTATAGACCATATATTAACTAAAATACATGGAGACAGACAGTATAGACCATATATTAACTAAAATACATGGAGACAGACGGTATAGACAGTATATTAACTAAAATACATGGAGACAGACGGTATAGACCATATATTAACTAAAATACATGGAGACAGACGGTATAGACCATATATTAACTAAAAGACATGGAGACAGACAGTATAGACCATATATTAACTAAAATACATGGAGACAGACGGTATAGACCATATATTAACTAAAAGACATGGAAACAGACGGTATAGACCATATATTAACTAAAATACATGGAGACAGACGGTATAGACCGTATATTAACTAAAAGACATGGAGACAGACGGTATAGACAGTATATTAACTAATATACATGGAGACAGACAGTATAGACCATATATTAACTAAAATACATGGAAACAGACGGTATAGACCGTATATTAACTAAAAGACATGGAGACAGACGGTATAGACCAAATATTAACTAAAATACATGGAGACAGACGGTATAGACAGTATATTAACTAAAAAACATGGAGACAGACGGTATAGACCATATATTAACTAAAAGACATGGAGACAGACGGTATAGACCATATATTAACTAAAAGACATGGAGACAGACGGTATAAACCATATATTAACTAAAAGACATGGAGACAGACAGTATAGACCATATATTAACTAAAAGACATGAAGACAGACGGTATAGACCATATATTAACTAAAATACATGGAAACAGACGGTATAGACCATATATTAACTAAATTACATGGAGACAGACGGTATAGACCATATATTAACTAAAAGACATGGAGACAGATGGTATAGACCACATATTAACTAAAATACATGGAGACAGACAGTATAGACCATATATTAACTAAAATACATGGAGACAGACAGTATAGACCATATATTAACTAAAATACATGGAGACAGACGGTATAGACCGTATATTAACTAAAATACATGGAGACAGACGGTATAGACCGTATATTAACTAAAATACATGGAGACAGACAGTATAGACCATATATTAACTAAAATACATGGAGACAGACGGTATAGACCATATATTAACTAAAATACATGGAGACAGACAGTATAGACCATATATTAACTAAAATACATGGAGACAGACGGTATAGACAGTATATTAACTAAAATACATGGAGACAGACGGTATAGACCGTATATTAACTAAAATACATGGAGACAGACGGTATAGACAGTATATTAACTAAAATACATGGAAACAGACGGTATAGACCGTATATTAACTAAAATACATGGAGACAGACAGTATAGACCGTATATTAACTAAAATACATGGAGACAGACGGTATAGACCGTATATTAACTAAAAGACATGGAGACAGACGGTATAGACCGTATATTAACTAAAATACATGGAGACAGACGGTATAGACAGTATATTAACTAAAATACATGGAGACAGACAGTATAGACCATATATTAACTAAAATACATGGAAACAGACGGTATAGACCGTATATTAACTAAAAGACATGGAGACAGACAGTATAGACCATATATTAACTAAAATACATGGAGACAGACGGTATAGACAGTATATTAACTAAAATACATGGAAACAGACGGTATAGACCGTATATTAACTAAAATACATGGAGACAGACAGTATAGACCGTATATTAACTAAAATACATGGAGACAGACGGTATAGACCGTATATTAACTAAAAGACATGGAGACAGACGGTATAGACCGTATATTAACTAAAATACATGGAGACAGACGGTATAGACAGTATATTAACTAAAATACATGGAGACAGACAGTATAGACCATATATTAACTAAAATACATGGAAACAGACGGTATAGACCGTATATTAACTAAAAGACATGGAGACAGACAGTATAGACCATATATTAACTAAAATACATGGAGACAGACGGTATAGACCATATATTAACTAAAAGACATGGAAACAGACGGTATAGACCATATATTAACTAAAATACATGGAGACAGACGGTATAGACAGTATATTAACTGAAATACATGGAGACAGACGGTATAGACCGTATATTAACTAAAATACATGGAGACAGACGGTATAGACAGTATATTAACTAAAATACATGGAGACAGACAGTATAGACCATATATTAACTAAAATACATGGAAACAGACGGTATAGACCGTATATTAACTAAAAGACATGGAGACAGACAGTATAGACCATATATTAACTAAAATACATGGAGACAGACGGTATAGACCATATATTAACTAAAAGACATGGAAACAGACGGTATAGACCATATATTAACTAAAATACATGGAGACAGACGGTATAGACCGTATATTAACTAAAAGACATGGAGACAGACGGTATAGACAGTATATTAACTAAAATACATGGAGACAGACAGTATAGACCATATATTAACTAAAATACATGGAAACAGACGGTATAGACCGTATATTAACTAAAAGACATGGAGACAGACGGTATAGACCATATATTAACTAAAAGACATGGAGACAGACGGTATAGACCAAATATTAACTAAAATACATGGAGACAGACGGTATAGACAGTATATTAACTAAAAAACATGGAGACAGACGGTATAGACCATATATTAACTAAAAGACATGGAGACAGACGGTATAGACCATATATTAACTAAAAGACATGGAGACAGACGGTATAGACCATATATTAACTAAAAGACATGGAGACAGACGGTATAGACCATATATTAACTAAAAGACATGGAGACAGACGGTATAGACCATATATTAACTAAAATACATGGAAACAGACGGTATAGACCATATATTAACTAAAATACATGGAGACAGACGGTATAGACCATATATTAACTAAAAGACATGGAGACAGATGGTATAGACCACATATTAACTAAAATACATGGAGACAGACAGTATAGACCATATATTACCTAAAATACATGGAGACAGACAGTATAGACCATATATTAACTAAAATACATGGAGACAGACGGTATAGACCGTATATTAACTAAAATACATGGAGACAGACGGTATAGACCGTATATTAACTAAAATACATGGAGACAGACAGTATAGACCATATATTAACTAAAATACATGGAGACAGACGGTATAGACCATATATTAACTAAAAGACATGGAGACAGACGGTATAGACCATATATTAACTAAAATACATGGAGACAGACGGTATAGACAGTATATTAACTAAAAAACATGGAGACAGACGGTATAGACCATATATTAACTAAAAGACATGGAGACAGACGGTATAGACCATATATTAACTAAAAGACATGGAGACAGACGGTATAGACCATATATTAACTAAAAGACATGGAGACAGACAGTATAGACCATATATTAACTAAAAGACATGGAGACAGACGGTATAGACCATATATTAACTAAAATACATGGAAACAGACGGTATAGACCATATATTAACTAAAATACATGGAGACAGACGGTATAGACCATATATTAACTAAAAGACATGGAGACAGACGGTATAGACCACATATTAACTAAAATACATGGAGACAGACAGTATAGACCATATATTAACTAAAATACATGGAGACAGACGGTATAGACCATATATTAACTAAAATACATGGAGACAGACGGTATAGACCGTATATTAACTAAAATACATGGAGACAGACGGTATAGACCGTATATTAACTAAAATACATGGAGACAGACAGTATAGACCATATATTAACTAAAATACATGGAGACAGACGGTATAGACCATATATTAACTAAAATACATGGAGACAGACAGTATAGACCATATATTAACTAAAATACATGGAGACAGACGGTATAGACAGTATATTAACTAAAATACATGGAGACAGACGGTATAGACCGTATATTAACTAAAATACATGGAGACAGACGGTATAGACAGTATATTAACTAAAATACATGGAAACAGACGGTATAGACCGTATATTAACTAAAATACATGGAGACAGACAGTATAGACCGTATATTAACTAAAATACATGGAGACAGACGGTATAGACCGTATATTAACTAAAAGACATGGAGACAGACGGTATAGACCGTATATTAACTAAAATACATGGAGACAGACGGTATAGACAGTATATTAACTAAAATACATGGAGACAGACAGTATAGACCATATATTAACTAAAATACATGGAAACAGACGGTATAGACCGTATATTAACTAAAAGACATGGAGACAGACAGTATAGACCATATATTAACTAAAATACATGGAGACAGACGGTATAGACAGTATATTAACTAAAATACATGGAAACAGACGGTATAGACCGTATATTAACTAAAATACATGGAGACAGACAGTATAGACCGTATATTAACTAAAATACATGGAGACAGACGGTATAGACCGTATATTAACTAAAAGACATGGAGACAGACGGTATAGACCGTATATTAACTAAAATACATGGAGACAGACGGTATAGACAGTATATTAACTAAAATACATGGAGACAGACAGTATAGACCATATATTAACTAAAATACATGGAGACAGACGGTATAGACCATATATTAACTAAAAGACATGGAGACAGACGGTATAGACCACATATTAACTAAAATACATGGAGACAGACGGTATAGACCATATATTAACTAAAATACATGGAGACAGACAGTATAGACCATATATTAACTAAAATACATGGAGACAGACGGTATAGACCGTATATTAACTAAAATACATGGAGACAGACGGTATAGACCATATATTAACTAAAAGACATGGAGACAGACGGTATAGACCATATATTAACTAAAATACATGGAGACAGACGGTATAGACCATATATTAACTAAAATACATGGAGACAGACGGTATAGACCGTATATTAACTAAAATACATGGAGACAGACGGTATAGACCGTATATTAACTAAAATACATGGAGACAGACGGTATAGACAGTATATTAACTGAAATACATGGAGACAGACGGTATAGACCGTATATTAACTAAAATACATGGAGACAGACGGTATAGACAGTATATTAACTAAAATACATGGAGACAGACAGTATAGACCATATATTAACTAAAATACATGGAAACAGACGGTATAGACCGTATATTAACTAAAAGACATGGAGACAGACAGTATAGACCATATATTAACTAAAATACATGGAGACAGACGGTATAGACCATATATTAACTAAAAGACATGGAAACAGACGGTATAGACCATATATTAACTAAAATACATGGAGACAGACGGTATAGACAGTATATTAACTAAAAAACATGGAGACAGACGGTATAGACCATATATTAACTAAAAGACATGGAGACAGACGGTATAGACCATATATTAACTAAAAGACATGGAGACAGACGGTATAGACCATATATTAACTAAAAGACATGGAGACAGACGGTATAGACCATATATTAACTAAAAGACATGGAGACAGACGGTATAGACCATATATTAACTAAAATACATGGAAACAGACGGTATAGACCATATATTAACTAAAATACATGGAGACAGACGGTATAGACCATATATTAACTAAAAGACATGGAGACAGACGGTATAGACCACATATTAACTAAAATACATGGAGACAGACGGTATAGACCATATATTAACTAAAATACATGGAGACAGACAGTATAGACCGTATATTAACTAAAATACATGGAGACAGGCGGTATAGACCGTATATTAACTAAAAGACATGGAGACAGACAGTATAGACCATATATTAACTAAAATACATGGAGACAGACGGTATAGACCATATATTAACTAAAAGACATGGAAACAGACGGTATAGACCATATATTAACTAAAATACATGGAGACAGACGGTATAGACAGTATATTAACTAAAAAACATGGAGACAGACGGTATAGACCATATATTAACTAAAAGACATGGAGACAGACGGTATAGACCATATATTAACTAAAAGACATGGAGACAGACGGTATAGACCATATATTAACTAAAAGACATGGAGACAGACGGTATAGACCATATATTAACTAAAATACATGGAGACAGACAGTATAGACCATATATTAACTAAAATACATGGAGACAGACGGTATAGACAGTATATTAACTAAAATACATGGAGACAGACGGTATAGACCATATATTAACTAAAATACATGGAGACAGACGGTATAGACCATATATTAACTAAAAGACATGGAGACAGACGGTATAGACCATATATTAACTAAAATACATGGAGACAGACGGTATAGACCATATATTAACTAAAAGACATGGAGACAGACGGTATAGACCATATATTAACTAAAATACATGGAGACAGACGGTATAGACCGTATATTAACTAAAAGACATGGAGACAGACGGTATAGACAGTATATTAACTAATATACATGGAGACAGACAGTATAGACCATATATTAACTAAAATACATGGAAACAGACGGTATAGACCGTATATTAACTAAAAGACATGGAGACAGACGGTATAGACCATATATTAACTAAAATACATGGAGACAGACGGTATAGACAGTATATTAACTAAAAAACATGGAGACAGACGGTATAGACCATATATTAACTAAAAGACATGGAGACAGACGGTATAGACCATATATTAACTAAAAGACATGGAGACAGACGGTATAGACCATATATTAACTAAAAGACATGGAGACAGACAGTATAGACCATATATTAACTAAAAGACATGAAGACAGACGGTATAGACCATATATTAACTAAAATACATGGAAACAGACGGTATAGACCATATATTAACTAAATTACATGGAGACAGACGGTATAGACCATATATTAACTAAAAGACATGGAGACAGACGGTATAGACCATATATTAACTAAAATACATGGAGACAGACGGTATAGACCAGTATATTAACTAAAATACATGGAGACAGACAGTATAGACCATATATTAACTAAAATACATGGAGACAGACGGTATAGACCGTATATTAACTAAAATACATGGAGACAGACGGTATAGACCATATATTAACTAAAATACATGGAGACAGACGGTATAGACCAGTATATTAACTAAAATACATGGAAACAGACGGTATAGACCGTATATTAACTAAAATACATGGAGACAGACAGTATAGACCGTATATTAACTAAAATACATGGAGACAGACGGTATAGACCGTATATTAACTAAAAGACATGGAGACAGACGGTATAGACCGTATATTAACTAAAATACATGGAGACAGACGGTATAGACAGTATATTAACTAAAATACATGGAGACAGACAGTATAGACCATATATTAACTAAAATACATGGAGACAGACGGTATAGACCATATATTAACTAAAAGACATGGAGACAGACAGTATAGACCATATATTAACTAAAATACATGGAGACAGACGGTATAGACCATATATTAACTAAAATACATGGAGACAGACAGTATAGACCATATATTAACTAAAATACATGGAGACAGACGGTATAGACCGTATATTAACTAAAATACATGGAGACAGACGGTATAGACAGTATATTAACTAAAATACATGGAGACAGACGGTATAGACCATATATTAACTAAAATACATGGAGACAGACGGTATAGACCATATATTAACTAAAATACATGGAGACAGACGGTATAGACCGTATATTAACTAAAATACATGGAGACAGACGGTATAGACCGTATATTAACTAAAATACATGGAGACAGACGGTATAGACAGTATATTAACTAAAATACATGGAGACAGACGGTATAGACCGTATATTAACTAAAATACATGGAGACAGACGGTATAGACAGTATATTAACTAAAATACATGGAGACAGACAGTATAGACCATATATTAACTAAAATACATGGAAACAGACGGTATAGACCGTATATTAACTAAAAGACATGGAGACAGACAGTATAGACCATATATTAACTAAAATACATGGAGACAGACGGTATAGACCATATATTAACTAAAAGACATGGAAACAGACGGTATAGACCATATATTAACTAAAATACATGGAGACAGACGGTATAGACAGTATATTAACTAAAAAACATGGAGACAGACGGTATAGACCATATATTAACTAAAAGACATGGAGACAGACGGTATAGACCATATATTAACTAAAAGACATGGAGACAGACGGTATAGACCATATATTAACTAAAAGACATGGAGACAGACGGTATAGACCATATATTAACTAAAAGACATGGAGACAGACGGTATAGACCATATATTAACTAAAATACATGGAAACAGACGGTATA